>NW_027510595.1:2315000-2915000 GCF_048772815.1 Callospermophilus lateralis
CTGACTCAGCCTGTCCGCCATTGGAGGAAGCTAAGCGAGCCCAGCGCACTCCAAATAACTCCCCTGCAGCAAACACACCCCCTCCTCCCCTGGAGGATGCTGGCCCGGCTAAAGGAATTTGCCGGCGTTGAATGATTGAAATCCCTGGAACTCCCGTGATGCTCCCTCTCCATTTCTAAGGAACAATGTTTGATGACAACCATGGGGGAAAAATGCAAGCCTACCAGTTTTTACCTTTCTCCTCTTCAGACCTAAATAACTGGAAAAATAACAATCCCCCTTTTACCGAGGATCCCACCTGGGTCTCAGGTGTGGTTGAATCATTGATGTTTTCACACCAGCCTACTTGGGATGACTGCCAACAACTCCTAGGGACTCTCTTCATGACAGAGGAACAAAAGAGAATCTTCCTGGATTCTAGAAAAAAATATTCTCGGACCAGATGGGTGACCGACAAAACTTCCCAACATATGCAAAGCCGCCTTTCCCTTGCACAGACCCAACTGGGACCCCAAAACCTGTGAAGGTAATGAGCATCCTTCCTCTTATTGCCGGGCTCTAATAGTGGGTATCTTAGTGGCCGCTAGGCGATCAACTATTTTGGCCAAGGTAAGAGAGATTATTCAAGGGACTGATGAATGTCCCTCCATGTTCCTACAGGGAATTATGGAGGCATATAAGAGATTTACTCCTTTTGATCCTCAGGCAGAGAATCAAAAGGCATCTGTCATGGTGGCCTTTATTGGGCAAGCTGTTCTGGATATTAAAAGACAGTTACAATGCTTAGATGGATTACAAGATATGACTTTGAGAGGTTTAGTCAGAGAAGCCAAGAAGGTATACTAAGAGAGAAACTGAGGAAGAGTATGGAGCAAAGGGAGGATAAAAGAAACAAAAGACAGACTAAGGCATTGACTAAGGTCCTGGTCACAACAACAAATAGACCAGAAATTAAGAAACATGGAGACAGGAAGGGACACCGGGGACCACACTAGAGGCCACCCCTGGCCTCAATTCAATGTGCCTACTCTAAAAAAAAAGGACACTGGGCTAAAGAGTGCCCTAGAAAGAGACAGCCAGGCCAGCTGGACATTCTGACTCTGTAGGATTACTAAGAAAGTCGGGGCTCAGATCATCTCCTCGAGCTCAGGTTAACTTTTGAAGTGGAGGAAACCCCAGTATACATTGAAGTGGATACAGGGGCAATATATTCTGCCTTTAAGGCCCCATTGGAACCTCTATCAAATAAAAGGTCTCTAATTCAAGGGGCTAATGGCAGTAAATATCAGGCTTGGACAACTAAGAGGACCATGGACCAGGGGAAAGGAAAAATCCATCACTCCTTCCTAGTAATCCCAGAATGCACGGCCCCATTGATTGGCAGAGATCTGCTCACCAAGCTCGGGGCCAAAATAACTTTTAACCCTGAAGGCCCACAAGTGGAATTTCTAAATCCTTCAGTAAAAACTCCTATAATCACGGCTCTAACTATGTCAGTAGAAAATGTACATCAAATCACTCACCTTGGTTCAAAGAAACTGCATTCATTTTTGAAGGATCAAAAACAGAGTTTTCCACTAACCGACTCACAGTGAAAGGAAACAACTGAATGGATAACAAAAGCCTGTTGGGTCCATCAATTGGTTAATTCTTACCCTTCCAAGCTTCCTGCAGGAAAGCACCTATGAGGAACCAGACCAGGACAATTCTGGGAAGTGGACTTTACTGAAATTAAGCCAGCAAGGAATGGACTTAAATATCTCCTAGTCTTTGTAGATACATTTTCAGGATTGATTGAAGCTTTCCCCCCAAAAAAAAAGAAAAGAAAAAAAATGAAACAGCGCAAATGGTGGTCAAGAAGATCCTGGAAGATATTTTTCCAAGGTATGGCCTGCCTAAAGTAATAGGGTCTGATAATGGACCGGCGTTCGTGGCCCAGGTAACTCAGAGGTTAGCAAGGACCCTGGGGATTAATTGGAAATTACATTGTGTTTACAGACCCCCGAGTTCAGGACAGGTAGAAAGAATGAATAGAACCATTAAAGAGACCATAACGAAATTAAGCTTAGAGACCGGCATAAAAGATTGGACTATGCTCCTGCTTTATGTACTGTTTCATGCAAGAAATACTCAATCTATTTCTTTGTGTAACCTCACACCCTGTGAAATTCTCTATGGTGTCCCTCCTCCAGTAAGGGTCCTACCCCAACTCTAAGACCTAACGATTCCTTCCACACCCCCTTGTTTAACAGACTTAAAGCTCTTGAAAGAACTCAGAGATACCTGTGAAAACAGATGGCCACTGCCTACCAACCTGGGGATGAGGGGACTCTACAGCGATATCAAATAGAGACTTCATCTATGTAAGACGACATCTGGTGTCATCCCTGGAACTCCGCTGAAAAGGACCATACCAGGTGCTACTTATAACACCTACAGGGTAAAGGTAATCAAAATCACTTCCTGGATCCCTACCTCTCATCTCAAGCCTGTGCCCTGTCCAGACTCTGGCTGGAAACTGGAAAAGATTGGAAACCCTTTCAAATTGTGGATTCGCTGTGTGGATAAAGCTATAGACTCTCCCCTTGACCACCAGTAGTCCTAACCCTCATAAGCCTGTTCAGCAGCGATGTCTGATCACAAATCCTACTGGAAAGGAAGTATGGTCTATCTTGCATACAGCCCGCTTAGGGACCTGGTGGCCATCTCTCCAGCCAGACATTTGTCAGCTGCGTATAGGTCTTCCCGATTGGGATATCCCTAATGAAGAGGATCCCACTAAAATTCCATTAAATTCCTTCCATACCATAGATAATGGAAACAAACATTATTGATGTAGAGACACACGAGCCAGATGCTGGTTGGCTAGCCTAGATTACTATGTTTGCCCAGTGTACTATCAAAGCCACAAACAGTCAAGGCTGTGTGCTGGAAACGCCGACATCTTCTGTAAGTCATGGGGATGTGAGCATACAGGGACTGCCACATGGAACCCAAACTCCTCATCAAATTCTGTACACAGCATTGGCCATATTACCAATTAGACAACCAAAACTGATGGCCCCCTGAGGGGTCTCTAGATCTTCAAATTCTGTGTGACCTTTTTAACTTCTGCAAGTGCTCAAAAGGGTGAAAGGAGATTCCTCTATGTGGAGGCCTTTTCTCTCCTTTGCTCACATCGTGAACTATGCTTCTCCAATACATGCTCACCCTCAGCCTTCTGCTCTAGACTCTCTGTTGTCACTCCCACATCATCAACTTGATTTCTCCCCTCCAATTACTATATTAAAAACCCAAACCTCCACCGTTTCTCAGACCATTGCCCCCTTGCTGAGGTAGCAGGTACTGAGGTAACCCTCCACTCACTCACTCCTCTCTTCTCCTGTCAGTGCCCACACTAGGTCCCACCAGGTCCTCTTACCAGCTAACCCAAAGCTCAAACCAGCTGAGAAGAGCCCTCAGACCCCTATCCAAGATGTAATGAAAATGGCCTTTAAAGTTGCTTTGTCATCACTGAAAATAGGTTACTAAGAATTTAAAGTCCCTTACAGGCTTTTTGGGATACTCACTCCCATCTCCCCCTCTGTTCTACCCGTTCTACTACTCATGTTTTTGGTGCTAGGAAGATCTCAAAACCCTTTGCCATTATTCTTTTACATCTCTCCTTCCTCATTCTCAGATCCAAAGAGCTGCGCTCAGCCCTGCATTCCCCGTCTTCCCCCTCTGTACCAGGCCCACAGGAAAGTCTTAACTGACCTTATCCAGAAGTTTTCACCATGGCTAACTTTAGGACTTTCAGCAAAAGAGTCCCTATAAAAGAGTTCAGTGTAGATAAACTTCCTCTTTTTGTGTTGCCCTGGTCTACCTGGCAACTGGCTGAAAAAAATCAGCACTCCTGAGCTAGACACACCCTTACTAGTTTTTCACAACATATGTGATCAAGGCCTCTGGCCTTGAGCTGGGGCTTCATAGAGATGGCTACATTTGTAAGATGGATAAGTTGCAAACTGGGCTCCGTGGAAACAGCTGGCAGAGGGAAAAAAGGGGGAAAAAAAGCTCTCCCCCACCCAGGTGTCCTTGAAAATTTAACTTGCCCAGAACTGAGGAAAAATCAGAAACAAAAACTGCTCTTTGTGAACTTCTACAGACTGTGAACTTCAGAGCCCCTTCCCTTACATGTTGGGTACAAAATTCTGAAACTTCCTAAACTTGGGTTTCAGGGGATTAATTGATTACAACAGAAGCAATGCCCTCTGAATCTGGTTGCAACCAAATATGACTGTTTCCTTGTCTTTGGTGCTATCTTAGGTGCCTTTCCTTTTCCGTCCCTACAACAATATAATTCTATATACTTAAACGTTGTTTATGTTTTTATAAAATGGTCAACAGAAGTGATTAATTGTGTAATGGTACAGATGTTTCCCAGATGCTCTGTTATGATGCAGGTTCATTTGAAGATCAAATAGAGGGGCATACAACCCGGTTCAGGTGGGAACATATATCTCTCACCTTAGCCATTCTATTATGAATAGGAGTTGCTGCCCGGGTTCGCACAGGAACCACTGCCCTGGTTCATGGGACACAACAAATGACCCAATTAGAAGCAGCAATAGATCAAAACTTAAAGATATTAGAAAATTCCATCACAGCTTTGCAGGAATCTTTTACCTCTCTCTTTGAAGTTTGCTGGGAGCCATCAGCCAAGTAGGTATGACAAATTCCTTGCCAGCTTACTCCCATGCTGTCTAGTGGAACGACTTCTGAAAGGTGACCTTGCTCAAGGACCAGGGCAGGATCCGTGTTTAGGGTGTTCCCCCTTTAGAATAGGGCGGTTTAGCATAATAGGAGATTAGGGTGTTCCCCCTTTAGAATAGGACAGTTTAGCATAATAGGAGATTAGGGTGTTCCCCCTTTAGAATAGGGCGTATCCTGCTGCTGAGTTCCTCTTGAGTGCTTAGGGTCAGACAGTATATTTTGGGAGACAGAAGCCCATGCGGAGTGGATTTGGGAGAGAGTGGATTTGGGCAGAGAACGTGGATTCCCCCAGAGCGTGTTTGTAGACAGCCGGTGTGAGTTCGGGAATAAAGAATTGCTGTTTGAATCTACAAGCTGTGTGGAGACTCGTGATTTGTGCCCAGCCAAAGACTGTGGCAGAAGTTGTTTTACAGAAAAGTCGAGGGTTGGACCTCCATTTCATGAGAGAAGGGAGCCTTTGTGCTGCATTGAGGAAAGAATTTTTTTTTTTTTTTTATGTCTAACATACTGGAGTTGTAACAAACTCTATGAGTAAATTAAAAAGATGCCTTGAAGAGCATCAAAGAGAGATAGAGACCCAAAATTGGTGGTTTGAGTCTTGGTTTACACAGTCCCCCTGGTTAACTACATTTTAATCAACCCTGGCCGGTCCAATAATAATCCTCATTTTATTGCTTACTATAAAACCCTGTTTCTCAACCATGTAATTTCTTTTCTCCAAGCTCAAATTGGACAAGTTAAACTTATGTTAATACCCCACTAGCATACATAAAATGTGACACCCCCCAACAATCACTTTTATGATTAAAAGTAGCCAGAAGAAGAAGTGGGGAATGAAATGTTAATAAAATATGTACTTGTCACTTCCTGTTTTTCTGTACGCTTAACAAAACACTGTTGAAATGTTGAGAAATGTTTCCTAATCTTGTTCCCAGAATGTGCTGTCCCCAACTGCCAAACTGCAGAATGAACTCCCTCACGCGTTTACACACAAACCGCTTACTCGCCCTGACCCATCAATAAACTTCCCTCCCTGCCCTCTCCAAGAAAATTATATAAGCTCTGCTTAAGATGTTCTCAGGGCTCTCTGCTCTATTCAAGTGAGGTCTGAGCCCCAGCATGCTGGACCCCAAATAAACCCTTTCTGTTGCATGAGATAGTCTCTTGGTGGTCTCATCCTCTGACACTCGCCCTACATTTACTTGGATGATTGAATGTAGATGAGAACATCCATTCAAAAGTGATAGTCGGTAAAATTAGGAAGATAGTCAGTAGGTTTAGGAAGAAGAGTTAGTATAAAATTTGGAACAAAAGTTCTTTAGCAATAGGGTTTCGGTTACAGAGTGAATGTAAATGTCAACACAAGTGAAGAGTCAGTCACAATGATGAATTGGAGAAAATATGTTGGAAAGCAGATATCAATACAGACATTACAAAATCAGGCAAAGTATAAAGTCAGTGATAGGATTAGACATTTTCAACAGGGTTGAGTTTGAATATATAATCTTAGGAAGAAACGAATATGTAGTCATCAATAGGATTGATATTTGAAAGCATTAGGCAAATTGGAAAATGATGATTTTAGTAATCCATGTTCACTTTCCATTTAGGCTTTGGTACAAATATAAGTTTGACCTTTGAATTTTGTGTCCAGAATATTACTGTGATAAAATGTATACATAGATCGGGTGACATAAGAATTTCTTCCACCATTTTTGGGAGCAATATTTTGAAGACTTATAAATTAGTATTTGGGGTACAAACAGGTGTACCCTGTGTCTATGAATATAGAGATAATGCATGAATAGACCAACTGTGAATAAGTAATATAACTGGTTCCACTTTAAATGGTGGATTGAATTGATATCTGAAAATATGAAAAATCTTATATTGATATACAATCATTCATTCCAACAAGTTATACATCAATGTTAATATTAGGGTTATGGTTTATCATGAAGGGTGTGTGAGTTTTGCTTCAATGTGATTATGAAAATCGAAAATAATGTGTTTGGAAAAAAGAATCTTGAGAAGACCAGTTAAGAAATATGGAAGAATACATGTGTTCTAAAGTAGGAAGTGATTGAAAGTGAAAAAATTCCTATAATTTTGTCATCTTTTTGATGAAATATATATCCTATGATGTGCATAAACTGAAGAAATAGTAATGTACCAGTGTTGAATTAAAATGAACATCAAAATACACATCATGTTCCATATGAATCTTCTTGCATTGAGGTTAAACTGGGTCAGTTACTCAAGATATATTAGGATTTGTATGCAACATTCACTGAAGTTAGTTTTCAGTACAAAAAACAAAAAAGTATTTCAGGTGGGTGAATATTTCTGAGAATAATATTTAGAAAAGATCATCATAAATCCACATACATGAATATGAATGAATTAAGGGAGTGTATATTAAGATACAAATATTTCATATTTTGAAAAATCTGGAGAATGTGTGTATGTATATATATACACATATATATACATACACACAAACACATTAAAAACTCGCAATATATATGCTATTCGAAATTCATCATGAAATATATATCATTCACAGATCTAAAATATTCATTTTACTGAACATGGATTTATGTATAATGTTGTAAAACTAGGAAGCTCATCCATTGGTTATATTTTCAGTTCCAACGGTGTTTAGGAGGAGTGATCTTCTCTCACAATTTGTATCTGCCAAGTCGTTCACCTCACAAGAATGTAGGTGTGGTACCAGGTAGGATTCTATATGTGTTTATTGCTGTTGCATTGGGAGTTTAGTAATTGCTTCATGGAATCCAAGGAGTTCAACTGGGACACAGTGCTGGAGCGAGTTCTGTCAGGCGTGGTGGGTCAGGGTATGCAGGAGAATGCACCAACCAGGCTTCTATCCCACATAGCTTGCCCCCTTAAACATAGCAACCTGATTGTAAACATTGCCCTGAAACCTCACCATATAACAAGATGTCTTTGCATAGGAGGGTCTGCTGACTGCACCATGTCAGTCACAAGCCATTTGGAAGCCAATGGCAGATCCACATGGCCCCACCACAGATGTTTTTCACACACCTGCCAAACACTACTCTAGGACAACTACTCAGCAGGCTCCAACTTATTTTCATGAAACCCAATCAATCAAGGCACTGTCTGGTACACTCATGATCAGCAACAGAATATCCAATGGTTCTCCAGTGCCACCTGGTCATGGGAAATTGAAAATTTTCATGGTATTTATCTAGCCATTTTTCAAGGATGAAGTTGGATGCACTGTGGGTTTCAATTCATTCAGGAACCATTAAATGTTGAGGAAGCTCATTTCAATGAAAGTTCTGGAGAATTCTCACAGGCAAGGCTTCCCAAAGAGTGGCCAAAAGGTCACATGAAGCCAGCGCCATTGAGGTCTAAAATGTGATGTCATTGTCTGTTTTGACTCTCAACAATGGCTTCCAAGTCTTTAAGAATAAAATCATGTGATATCCTGGTTGAGATCAGAGTGCCCTCTGAAAAGCTACCCTGGGCCTTGATCTCAGTTTCCAAAGATGACTCTCATGCGTGGCTTCCTCAAATCCAAACACAATTCATGGCAATACTTCTCTGAGGTGAGTTCCAGAACTCAGTCTCTAAGGGGAATCACACCAGAATTCAAGCCCAGGTGGACCCAGTCATCTCTTCCAACTGCCACACAAATGACCACAATAAAACCGATATTCTCCCACATGGCCCTCATCTTCTTCCATATTGACACTCATCATAACCTCTGGCTGGAGGTATCCATGAGGGACGCAGCCCAAGACAGTGTCCAAAATAAGCTCCATTGCTCCTCATTTGCCTAAATTCGGGGTGGCCTGGACTCCCTTCCTTTGTACCAGGAGTGATCAAAAAGGCCTGCCCGTAATACTGCACCACTTTTCCCATTTGAGGCCTATTGAGTGTCGGTTAAAGATACTTTATGTGAATTGGAGTGATGAGAAAACCTAAGCACCTATGGGATAGCCTCTGAAGGGCTTTGATGAACTCATCTGACCCAAATGATCCCTATTCTCACTTGATGGAATTCAGGAACCTTACAGAGGAAGGCAAGAGACTTCATCCACAATGACAGCTCTTTTTGCCATTTTTGATTTGGATGCACACATGGGATCTTTCTTTAGATCCATCAGGTGCTGAGAATCTAAGTCAAAGAATCACACTGGGCCAAGAGGCTGATTCAGACACAACTCTTTCCAAATCAATTAACGAAAGAGCCAAAGGTGAAGCCTATGTATTTCCATTTGAAAACTATTTTGTTCAGGATTCACAAAGGGGTGGCGTGAGACAAAGACTTCCTGACTCTCAGGGCAACAGAAAAATAGGTAAGCAAATGGCCCAAAGCAGGGTTTCTCCACTGAGACTTTCCTGGTCAACTGATATCTGAGTTTTCTCAGATGCTCGTCATTTCCTTCAGCTATCCAGAACATTGCCTTGTCACAGAGCTTGGAGGTTGTACATAACTTAGACACAAAACCATGAGCCTATTCTGGAGAGTGTCCAGAATTCTGGAAGAAAACAGCAAATTAGGAAGGTAGCAGGTATTGCCCATTAATAAGGCAATCCCAGTCCATTCATAAAATGGGCAGGATGAATGCTGGGAAGCTTTCTACTAGACAGGACATATCCATTGATGCATTCTCTTTTCTAATGTCTACAACCACAGACACAGTGTGATACACAGACCCAGAAACACTTGCCTTGTCAAACGACTTACTAAAAACAGTTCACTCCAAACCAAACAAACTGACTTTCCTTCCTATTCTCAGAACATGAGACAAAACCACAAACCCACACCCACACTGACAATGACACCTTCTTCCCCCAAATAGGTCTGAGACTATCCGGAGTATCCTCCGACTGGTGGGCCATACTATGTTCCCCCAAAATGTCCTGTTCTGTCTCAGATCTGGTCTCCTTGGCCAAATCTGTGAAGTCGTCAGGAACCAGGATTGAGCCGCTACCTGCTTTTCCAGGAAAAGCCCATCTTTCGAGCTTTCCAGGCATTTGGCCTCCTCACCTTAGGAGGAACCAAGAAAGACTGATTCTGTCCTTGGTAAATCCAAACAAGTGAGACCACTGGGACTGGGACTGGGACTGGATCTGGGTGCCTGGCGTCCTGGATCCCATGTTCAGAGAGTTCCATCAATAAGGAAGTGAGTTGAGGTCACTTTTTTCAGGGACTGAATGAGATCACTGCCTCGGCAACCACTTTGTCCTAAGAGTTTCTTTCAACGGTCCCATGAGATGGAGGCTGCCCCAACTTCCTGTGACACTTTCACAAATTAGAATGGTATATCAACCATAGGGAACCAGGAACAGCTCTCCACACAGTCTTGGTTTGGTCCATATTCTCTACATTAAGATGAGAGAGGCTGATTCAGAAACATCCCTTCATCCTGACCAGGTTGTTTGCGATGGAAGATGACTTTTGCTCTCTCATGTCTTTCATACCTGCCTACATCTTCTCCAGGGATCATTTCTGCATGGCGCTTTGAGGTTCTCAGCAGATGGAAGATCCACTACATTCCTGTATTGTAAGATCAACACTGTCCCTGCTCTTCTGTAAACATGTTATTAACACAAACAGTGTATGGTTAGTGTTAATAACATGTTCCATTTGGGTTAGGAATTATTCTGCTGCATGAATAATGGTATTGGAAACTTGTGATTATTTTAAGAATATAGAGATGAAATATATGTATGAAAAAAGAAATCTAAGTAAGATTTAAAGCCCAGAAGGGCATTGGGCCCTTGATTGTGATACTTAGCGTTGAATTACATTCTGCACCGATGTCTCAGATAAATCAATACACAATAGCATAAGACCTTGTTACTTGAATGATTGAATGTAGAAGAGAACATCCAGTCAAAAAGGGATACTCGGTAGGATTAAGAAGATAGTTAGTATGTTTAGGAAGAAGAGTGAGTATAGGATTTGGAACAAAAGTTCTTTAGCAATAGGTTATTTATTAGAGTGTGAAAGTAAATGTCAGCACATGTGAAGAGTCAGTCACAATGATGAACTGGGGAATATATGTAGGAAAGCAGATAGCAATAGAGACATTATGAAATCAGGCAAATTATAAAGTGAGGGATAGGATTAGACATTTTCCATTGGGTTGAGTTTGAATATATAATTTTAAGAAGAAACACATGTGTAGTCACCAATAGGATTGACATTTGAGAGCATTAGGGAACCTGGACATGGATGTTTTTAGTAATCCATGTTTTCTTTCCATTTGGGCTTTTATACAATCATAAGTGTGACCTTTGCATTTTGTGTCCAGAATATTTCTGTGATTAAATGTATATGAAGATCAGGTGACATGAGTCCACTTCCACATTTCAGGGAGCAATATTTTGAAGACGTATAAATTAGTATTGGGGGTACAAAGAGGTGTACACTGTGTCTATGAATATAGAGATAATGCATGAATAGACCATAGTGTGAATAAATAATATAACTGGTTCCACGTTAAATAATGGATAGAATTGATATCTGAAAAGATATAAGAAATCTTATATTGACATACAATCATTCATTCAAACCAGTTATACATCTAATGGTAATATCAGAGTGATAATTAATATGAATGGTATGTGAGTTTTGCTTCCAAAGTGATTATTGAAATCAAAATTAATGTGTTTGGTATGAAATCTCATGAAAAGACCAGTCAAGAAACTTAGAGGAATACATGTGTTCTGAAGCAGGATGTGATTAAAAGTGAAACAAATGCCTATAAATTTTTGAGCTTGTGGATGAAATCATATATCCTATGATGTCCATAAACTGAAAAAATAATAATGTACCAATATTGAATAAAAATGAACTTCAAAATACACATCATGTCCCGTAGGATTCTACTTGCATTGATGTTTAACTGATTCAGTTACTGTAAAAATATTAGGATTTGTAAGCTCCATTCACTGAAGTTAGTTTTCAGTACTAGGAAATAATTATGCATTTCAGGCAGATGAATATTTCTGAGAATTATCTTGTGAAAAGTTGATTATAAACCACATATAGAAACATGAGTGAATTTAGGGAGTGTATAATAAGAAACATATATTTCACATTTTGAAAAATCTGGACAATATATATATATATATATATATATATATATATATATATATATATATATATAGACAGACACACACAGACATTATAATGTAGCAATCTATATGCTAATCGAAATTCACCGTGTAATACATATCATCCACATATCCAAAAATATTCATTTTACTGAACATCGATTTATATATAATGTTGTTCATCTAGGAAATTCACCAATAGGTTTAATTTTCAGTTCCATCATGATTTAGGGGAATTGATATCTTATCAAAATATGTATCTTTCAAAATCAGTTAGCTTACAAAAATGTACTTGTGATACCAGGTAGGATTCTAAATATGCATAAAAAATACATGTGATGAATAGGCTACAGAGAATGGGAGACAGAAATTTACATATGTGTTAACTTTAAAAACTCATTGAGAACTATTACAATGAAAAGTTGACTAGATTTATAACACATACCCTTGATAAAGCAGAACGGAAGTCTAAGTATACACCATGCCTCCTATGAACGGCCTGTATTTCTATTCTGTTAGGTTTCTTGTTCTCCATCATATTAGGATTAGTAGTCAGAGTCTAGTAGGTTATGGGTTAATGTCAGGGATTCAGTATTTCAAATGGAAAATATGAAAATGAATCTAATGTGTATGCAAATATGTGCTACACAAAAATCATCCCACTCTCATCCAGAACAATGCCTTGACATAACCTTTGCCCCAATTAAGACACAATTAGTGGAGAAGAGTTAGAAAATCTGTGAATACATATGTGGAAATGAAAATGCTCAGGAGTTCACAGCCTTGGAGGCGGTAGAGAAATTTCCAAAAGTATGGGATAGGGTAAATACTCCACAAATATGGAGTTCTGCTGGCCTAATGACTCTTTGAGAAACTGCCTTTGAGGTTGGGCACTTGTAATATATGTTGTTGTCAAGAGCTTCAGCTTCCTTTGTAGTGAGACAATCAAAGCTGGATCTGCATATATGTGACCTGAAGGACATGGTTTCTTCTTTTCTAGTGAACATGAGGCAGCAGTTCTAAATTCCCTCATTGTAGGTAAACTGTGGCCACTGGGAGCTAAGTGTCTCCTCGTGTGGACTGAGAAGCCATTTGGTCATTCTCCACTTTTCCTGGTGATTCTTACTGCTGCACTGGGAGTTTGGTATTGGCTTCAGTAAATACCATGAGTTCAACGGGGACACAGTGCTGGAGGGAGTACTCTCACATGTGGTGGGTCAGGGTGTGCAGGAGAACGCCCCAACCAGGCTTCTATTCAACAAAGCTTGCCCCCTTGTCTGTAGCAACCCAATTCTGAACATTGCCCTAAAACCTCTCAATGTAACAAGATGCCTTTACATATAAGGGTCTGCTGGCTGCACCATGTCAGTCAAAAGGCATTTGGAAGCCAATGGCAGATCCATGTGGCCCCATCACAGATGTTTTATCATACACCTGCAAACCACCGCTCTAGGCCCACTACTAAGCAGGTTCCAACGTACTGGCATCTTTGTTCTACACCATTTTCATGAAACCCAGTAAATCAAGGCACTGTCTGGTACACTTATGATCAGCAACAGAACATCCAATGATTCTCCAGTGCCACCTGCTCTTGGGAATTATGCCATGGTATTTATCTAGCCATTTTTCAAGGATGAAGTTGGTGTCACTGTGGATTTCAATTCATTCAGGAACCATTAAATGGTGAGGAAGCTCATTTCAATGAAAGCTCAGGAGAACTCTCACAGGCAAGTCTTCCCAAAGAGTGGCCAAAAGGTCAAATGAAGCCTGGCCCATTGAGGTCTACAATGTGAGTTCCATGTGTTATTTGACTCTCAAGTATGGCTGCCAAGTCTTTCAGAATGAAATCATGTGATATCCTAGCTGAGATTCCCAGTGCTCTGTGGAAAGCCATCCTGGGCCTAAATCTCAGTCTCCAAGGGCAACTCTCCTGCGTGGCCTTCTAAAATCCCAACAGAATTCATGGTAATACTTCTCTGAGTTCAGTTCCAAAACTCAGTCTCTAAGGGGAATCACACCATAGTTCAAGCCCAGGTTGATCCAGGAATCTCTTCCTACTGCCACACAACTGACCACAATTAATACCAAAACACTCCCACATGGCCCTCATCTTCTTTTATATAGACACTCATCATAGCCTCTGGGTTGAGGTTTCCATGAGGGGTGCATACCAAGACAGTGTCCAAAATAATCTCCCTTGCCTCTAATTTGCCTAAAGTCAAGGTGGCCTGGAAACCCTTCCTGTTAACCAGGAATGATCAAATAGGCCTGCCATTAATACTGATCTACTTCTCCAAATAATCACACTGGGCCAAGGGGCTGATTCAGACACATCTCTTTACAAAGCAATAAAACAAAGAGCCACAGGTGATGCCTATTCATTTCCATTTGAAAACTCTTTTCTTCAGGATTCACAAAGGGGTGGCCTAAGGCAAAGACCTTCTAGATATTCACAGCACCAGAACCATAGGTAAGCAAAATTCCCAAAGCAGGGTTTCTCCACATAGACTTTACTGGTCACACTGATATCTGAGTTTCCTGAGATGCTCCCATTTCCTTCAGCTCTCCAGTACATGGCCATGTCACAGTATCTTGAACAGAAAACCATGAGCCTATTCCGGAGAGTGGCCAGAATTCAGGAATAAAACAGGAAATTAGGAAGATAGTAATTGCTACCCATCCATAAGGAAAGCTGCAGTCCAATCATAAATTGGGCAGTATGAATTCTGGGAAGCATTATACTAGACAGGACACATTCATTGATGCATTATGTTTTCTAATGTCTACAACTACAAACACAGTGGATACATAGACATAGAAACACTTGCCTTGTCAAACGACTTACTAGAAACAGTCCACTTCAAATCAAACAAACTGCCTTTCCTACCAATTCTCAGAACATGAGAAAAAACAACAAACTCACACCCACAACAACATAGGACTTTCTTCCCCCAAGTAGGTCTTTGACTCTCCGGAATTTCCTCTGATTGTTGTACCATACTATGTTCCCCCAAAATGCCCTGTACTGTCTCAGATCTGGACTCCTTGGCAAACTCTTTGAAGTTGTCAGGAGCCAGCTTTGAGCCACTACCTTCTTTCTCAGGAAAGGCCACTCTCCAAAGCTCTCCTGGCATTTGGCCATTCTCAAATCAGTAGGTACCAAGAAAGACTGATTCTGTCCTTGGTAAAACCAAACAAGTGAGCCCAGTGGGACTGGGTCTGGGACTGGTTCTGTGTGCCTGGCTTCTGGGATTCCAAGTTCAGAGTGTTCCAAGACCAAGGAAGTGAGATAGGTCACTTCCGTTCGGAACTGAATGAGGTCACTGGTTTGGCAACCACTTTGTCCTAACAGTTCCTTCAAAGGGTCCCATGAGATGGAGGCTGCCCCTACTTTCTGTGACACTTTCACAACTTAGAACGATATATCAACCATAGGCACCCGGGAACAGCTCTCACACAGACCTGGTTTGGTCCATCTTCTCTACATTAAGAAGAGAGAGGCTGATTCATAAACATCCCTTCATCCTAACCAGGTTGTTTGCCTTACATGATGACTTTTGCCCTCTCAGGTCCTTTATAGCTGCCTTCATCTTCCCCAGGGATAATTTCTGCATGGACCTTTGAGGTTCTCAGCGGGTGGAAGATCCCCTATATTCCTGTATATTAAGACCAACTCTGTCCCTGTTCTTCTATAAAGTTAGATTGAGGGAACAATGTATGATTAGGGTTAATAACATGTTCGATTTGAGTTAGGAATCATTCTGCTGGATGAATAATGGTATTGGGAACCTGGGATATTTATAAGAATATAGATGTGAAATATAAGTATGAAAACAGAAATCTATGTAAGATTTTAAGGCCAGAAGGGCATTGGGTCCTTGATTGGAATACTTAGCATTGAATTTCGTTCGCACAGATGTCTCAGATAAATCAATATACAATGGCATATCACCTTGTACCCTGGATGATTGAATGTAGAAGAGTTCATCCAGTCAAAAAGGGATAGTTGTTAGGATTAGGAAGATAGTCGGTCTGTTTCAGAAGAAGAGTGAGTATAGGATTTGGACCAAAAGTTCAATAGCCCTAGGTTTTCGGTTAGAGAGTGAATGTAAATTTCAGCACATGTGGAGAGTCAGTCACAATGATGAACTGGGAAAATTATGTAGGAAATCAGATATCAATACACACATTATGAAACCAGGCAAAGTATAAAGTGAATGATAGGATTAGACATTATCAATAAGGTTGAGTTTCAATATATAATCTTAGGAAGAAACAAATATGTAGTCACCAATATGATTGACATTGGAGAGCATTAGGCAACCTGGACATGGATGTTTATAGTAATCCAGGATCACTTTCCATCTAGGATTTGCTACAATCAGAAGTGTGACCTTTGCATTTTGTGATCAGAATATTACTGTGATAAAATGTATATGTAGATCAGGTGACATGAGTATTTCTTCTAACATTTCTTGGAGCAATATTTTGAAGAGATATAACTTAGTATTGGGGGTACACAGAGTTGTACCCTGTGTCTATGAATGTAGAAGAAATGCATGAATTGACAATACTGTGAATAAATAATATACTGTTTCCACTTTAAATCATGGATTGAATTGATATCTGAAAATACGTAAGAAATCTTATATTGATATACAATCATTCATTCCAACGAGTTATACATCTAATGGTAATATTAAGGTTATGTTTTATCATGAAGGGTGTGTGAGTTTAGCTTCAAAAGTTATTATGGAAATGGAAAATAATGTGTTTGGAAAGAAATCTCATAAAAAGATGAGTCAAGAAATATAGAGGAATTAATATGTTCTGAAGCAGGATTTGATGGTAAGTATAAAAAAAGCCTATAAATTTCCTAACTTGTGGATGAAATATATATCCTATGATGTGAAAAAAACTGAAAAAATAGTAATGCACCAGTGTTGAATGAAAATGAACGTCAAAATACACATCATATCCCATAGGAATCTACTTGCATTGATGATAAACTGGGTCAGTTACTGTAGAAATATTATGATTTGTATGCACTATTCACTGAAGTTAGTTTTCAGTAGTAGGAAACAAATACGTATTTCAAGTGGATGAATTTTTATGAGAATAATCTTGTGAAATGTTGACTATAAATTTACATATATGAACACGAATGAATTTACGGAGTGTATAATACAAAACATATATTTCATATTTTGAAAAATCTTGAGAGTGTATATATATATATAGATATGTGTGTGTGTGCATTTATGTATATATATATATATATATATATACACACACACACACACACACACACACACAGACACTAAAATGTATCAATATGCATGCCAATCGAAATTCACTATGAAACATATATCATCCACAGATCCAAAAATAATCATTTTACTGAACATGGATTTATGTATAATATTGTTCAACTAGGAAGTTCACCCATAGGTTGAATTTTAAGTTCCAACAGCGTTTAGGAGGAGTGATCTCTTCCCATGATTTGTATCTCCGAAGACAGCCAAACTCACAAGGATGTACGTGTGATACCAGTTATGTTTCTATGTTTGCATATAAAAATGCATGTGCTGAACAGGCTACAGAGAAAGGGAGACAGGAATTCACATATTTGTTAACTTTAAAAACACATGGAGATCTATTTCAATTAAAAATTGACTAGATTTATAACACCTACACTTTATCATGCAAAAGGAAAGTCCAACTATACACCATGCCTTCTCTGAACTGCTTTCATTTCCATTCTGTTTGGTTATTTTTGTCCATCATTTTAGGATTAGTAGTCAGAGTCTATTAGGGTATGGGTTAGTGTCAGGAATTCAGTAATTCGAATGGAAAATAGGAAAATGAATCCAATGTGTATGCAAATATGTGCTACAAAAAAATATTCCCACTCTCATCCAGAACATTGCCTTTACATTACCTTTGCCCCAAATAAGACACGATTAGAGAAGAAGAGTTAGGAAATCTGTGAATACATATCTGAAATGGAAAATATTCAGGAGTTCACAATATTGGATGTGGTAGAGGAGTTTCCAAAAGTAAGGGACAGGGTAAACACTTCACAAACATGGAGCTCATTGGGCCTAAAGACTCTTGAGAAACTGCCTCTGCGGTTGGGCACTTGAAATATATGTTGTTGTCAGGAATTTTAGCATCCTTTCTAGTGAGACCAACAAAGCTGGGTCTGATCTCTGTGACCTGGAGGATATGTTTTTTTTTTTATTTTCCAATGAACATGAGGAAGCAGTGCTGAATTCTTTCTTTGTAGGTAAACTGTGGCCACTGGGGTCTAAGTGTCTCCCCATGTGGACTGTGAAGCCATTTGATCATATTCCACTTTTTGAGGTGTTTCTTGCTTCTGCATGGTGAATTTGGTATTTGCTTCAGGAAATACAAGGAGTTCAACAGGTACCAGTTATGGAGGGAGTTCTGTCACGTGTGGTGGGTCAAGGTCTGCAGGAAAATGCACCAACCAGGCTTCTACCCCACATAGCTTGCCCGCTTGTCCATAGCAATCTGATTCTGAACATTGCCCTGAAACCTCTCCATATAACAAGATGCTTTTATATATAAGGGTCTGCTGACATCACCATGTCAGTCTCAAGCCATTTGGAATCCAAGGGCAGATCCACATGGTACCACCACAGATGTTTTATCACATACCTGCACACCACTGCTCTAGGCCCACTACTCAGCAGTCTCCAACTTACAGGGATCTCTTTTCTACACTGTTTTCATGAAACCAAGTAAATCCAAGCACAGTCTGGTACACTCATGATCAGCAACAAGTCATCCAAAGTTTCTCCATTGCCACCTGGTCATGGAAATTACAAAAAATCCATGGTATGTACATAGCTATTTTTCAAAGATGAAGTTGGAGGCACTGTGGGTTTCAATTTATTTAGGAAACATTAAATGGTGAGGAAGCTCATTTCAAAGAAATCTCTGGAGAACTCTCACAGGCAAGGCTTCCCAAAAAGTGGCCAATATTTCACATGAATCCAGGCCCATTGAGGTCTAAAATGTGAGGTCCATGTGTGTTTTGACTCTCAATTATGGCTGCCAAGACTTTCAGAATAAAATCACGTGAAATCCTGGCTGAGATTCCCAGTGCTCTGTGGAAGCCACCTTGGCCTAGATCTCAGATTTCAGGGTGACTCTCATGTGTTGCCTCCTAAAATCCCAACACAATTCATGGCAATACTTCTCTGAGGACAGTTCCAGAATTCAGTCTCTAAGGGGAATAACACCAGAGTTCAAGCCCAGGTGAACTAAGTCATCTCTTTCAACCGCCACACAAATGACCAGAATTAAAACCAAAACACTCCCACATGGCCCTCAACATCCTCCATATAGACACTTATCATAACCTCTGGCTGGAAATTTCCATGAGGGGTGCAGACAAAGAAAGTATCCAAATAAGTTCCCTTGCCCCTCATTTGCCTAAAGTCAGGGTGGCCTGGACACCCTTCCTGAGAACCAAGAGTGATTAAATAGGCCTGCATTTAATACTGCTCTGCATCTCCAATTTGGGGCCTACTTACTTTCAGGTATAGATTCTTTATGTGATTTGGAGTCATGAGAAAAGCCAAGCACCTCTGGGCTAGTCTCTGCAGGGTTTGAAGAACTCATTTGACCCAAATTATCCCTATTCTCACTTGATGGATTTCAGGAACCTAACAGAGGAAAGCAAAAGACTTAATCGACAATGACTGCTCATTTGGCCATTTTGGTTTTGGATGCACACATGGTATCTTTCTTTAGATCCATCAGGTGCTAAGAATCTAAGCCACAGCCTCATATAGGGTCTTGAGGCTGATTCAGACACATCCCTTTCCAAAGCAATCAAGCAAAGAGCCACAGGTGATTCCCATTCATTTGCATTTGACAACTCATTTCTTCAGGCTTCACAAAGGGGTGGTCTGAGGCAAAAAGCTTCCTGAAATTCAGGGCAACAGAACAATAGGTAAGCAAATGGCCCAAAGCAGGATTTCTCCACTGAGACTTTCCTGGTCACACTGATATCTGAGTTTTCTGAGATGCTCGCCATTCCCTTTAGCTATCCAGTACATGGCCATGTCACAGAGCTTGGAGGTGGTATATATATTGGACACATAACCATGAGCCTATTCTGGAGAGTGGAGTGGATTCAGGAACAAAATAGAATCTTAGGAAGATAGTAGGTGTTGCCCATTCATAAGGCAAGCCACAGTCCATTCATAAATTGGCAGGATGAATGTTGGGAAGATTTCTACTAGACAGGAGACATCCATTGATGCATTCTCTTTTCTAATGTCTAGAACCACGGACACAGTGGGATACACAGACTTAGAAACACTCGCCTTTTCAAAAGACTTATTAGAAACAATTCACTTCAAACCAAAAAACCGCCTTTATTACCTATTCTCAGAACATGAGACAAAACCACAAACCAACACCCACATCCACAAAGACACCTTCTTCCCCCAAGTCAGTCTGTGACTATCCATAGTGTCCTCTGATTGGTGGGCCATACTATGTTACCCCGAAATGGCCTGTCCTGTCTCAGATCTGGTCTCCTTGGTCAACACTGTGAAGTTCTCAGGAGCCAGCGGTGATCCACTAACTGTTTCTCAGGAAAGGCCACTCTTCAGAGCTTTCCTGGCATTTGGGCATCCTCACCTCCATAGGTACCAACAAAGACTGACTCTGTCCTTGGTAAATCTGAACAATTGAAACCACTGTGACTGGGACTGGGACTGAGACTGAATTTGGGTGCCTGGCTTCCTGGATCCCAAGTTCAGAGAGTTCCATCACAAAGGATGTTAGGTGAGGTCACTTCCTTTAATATCTCAATGAGGTCACTGCCTTGGCAACCACTTTGTCCTAACAGTTGCTTCAAAGTGTCCCATAAAATGGAGGCTGCCCCTACATCCTGTGACACTTTCACAAGTTAGAATGGTATATCAACCATAGGCACCTGGGAAGTGCTCTCCACACTGGCCTAGTTTGGTCCTTCTTCTCCATATTAAGAAGAGAGAGGCTGATTCAGACACATCCCTTCATCCTGACCAGGTTGTTTTCAATGGAAGATGACTTTTGCTCTCTCAGTTCGTACATATGTGCCTACAACTTCTCCAGGGATCATTTTTGCGTGGACCTTTGAGTTTCTCAGCAGTTGGAAGAAACCGTAAATTCCTGTATTGTAAGACCAACTCTGTCCCTGCTCTTCTGTAAAGTTAGATTGAGGGAAGAGTGTATGGTTAGGGTTAATAACAGTTTCGATTGGGGTTAGGAATCATTCTGCTGGATGAAAAATGGTATGGCGAACCTTCGATATTTTCAAGAATATATAGGTGAAATATAAGCACGAAAACAGAAATAAAGGTAATATTTGAAGCCCAGAAGGGCGTTGGGCCCTTGATTGCAATATTTAGCATTGATTTATTTTCTGCACAGATGTCTCAGATAAATCAATATACAAATGCATAGGACCTTGTACTTTGGATTATTTATTGTCAAAGAGAACTTCCAGTCATAAAGGGATAGTCGGGGGGCTGGGGATGTTGCTCAAGTGGTAGCGCGCTCGCCTGGCATGCGTGCGGCCCGAGTTCGATCCTCAGCACCACGTACAAACAAAGATGTTGTGTCTGCCAAGTAGTAAAAAAAATAAATGTTAAAAAATTCTCTCTCTCTCTCCCTCTCTCTCTAACTCTTTCTTTAAGAAAAAAAAATTAAAAAAAAGAATAGTCGGTAGGATTAGGACGATAGTCGGTAAGTTTAGAACGGAGAGTGAGTATAGGATTTGCACCAAAAGTTCTTTAGCTATGGGGTTTCGGGTATAGAGTGAATGTAAATGTCAGCACATGTGAAGAGTCAGTCACAATGATGAAATGGGGAAAATATGTAGGAAAGCAGATTTCAATAGAGACATTAGGAAATCTGGCAAAGTATATTCGGTAATGAAAATTTAGTAAAATAGGTAAATGTCACTTCCCGTTTTTCTGTATGCTTAACAAAACACTTTTGAAATCTTGAGAACTGTTTGCTAATCTTGTTCCCAGAATGTGCTGTCCCCAACTGCCAACCTGCAGAATGTACTCATTCACCCGGTTGCACGCAAACTGCTCACTCGCCCAGACCAAACAACAAAGTTCCCTCTCTGCCCTCTCCAAGCAAAGTATATAAGCTCTGCTTAAGCTGTTCTCAGGGCTCTCTGCTCTATTCAAGTGAGCTCTGAGCCCCAGAATGCTGGACCCCCAATAAACCCTTTGCTTTTGCATGAGACAGTCTTTTGGTGGTCTCTTCACCCGATGCTCGTCTGACCTTTACATATGGAGGTTCCAGTGAGATCCGGCAGCGGCGAACGAGAGACCCCAACAGGCTCCTCTTGGGGTATGTATGGTGCCTCTTTCTGGTTTCAGGTTTCAGGTTAGGGCTTCACAAAATGGCTGTCAATGAAGAGTGTGAGCTCTCTCCGATGGTGGCTGACATACGTGTCACAGAGCCACAGGCCACATCCCTGGGGGATGCACCAGAGTACTCGGGAAATCGAGGAGCAATAGTCTCCTCAACTCAGTGATATTTTGTTTCAGATTCAGTATCGCCAGCCCATCGGGTTTGGCCAGATACTTAGTCCTGGTCTCAGTGTTGGAAGTTCCATTGTCTGTCTTTATTTTCTTGTCTTGTCTGTGTCGTGTGTCATCGCTTTTACTGTTTGTGTATCTTTCATTATGGGACAGAGCACTTCAATGCCTCTGTCCCTGACCCTTGATCACTGGACCAAAGTACCCTTAAGGGCTCAGAATCTTTCTTTTTCAGTAAAATTCTGGACCTGGCAGACTCTCTGTGCCTCAGAATGGCCCACCTTTGGATTCGGATGGCCCCTAGAAGGATCTTTCTACTTCCCACTAATTTAAAAAGTCAGAGGATATTGTCTTTCAGCCAGGGCCACATATCCATCCGGATCAACAGCCATATATCTTAACTTGGCAGGACCTCTGCAAATCTCCTCCATGGGTGAAGCATTTCCTTGCCCCTACCCCCGATCCTACTCCTTCCCCCATGATCTCTCAAACCCTCTGCTTCTCCTCCTCCTCCACCCTCTGTTCTCCCTGAGTCACAAGATTTGACTCTACTGGACTCTCGTCCCCCTCCTTATCTCCTGCCCACGTCCCCCAAAGACCAACACCCTCTAAGTGATTCCCCTGCTGCTGACTCAACCTCTCCACCATTGGAGGAAGATAAGCCAGCCCAGCGCCCTCCAGATAATTTCCCCGCAGCACACACAGCCCCTCCTCCTCTGGAGGAAGCTAGCCCAGCTAAAGGTACTCACCAGCAGTGAATGATTGAAAAACCTGGAACTCGAATGATGCTCCCCCTCATCCCTAGGGGCCAATGATTGACAACGGCCTTGGGGGAAAAATGCAAGCCTACCAGTATTAACCTTTCTCCTCTTCAGACCAATATAACTGGAAAAATAAATATCCCCCTTTTACCGAGGACCCCACCCGGCTCCTAGGTGTGGTTGAGTCGTTGATGTTTTCACACCAGCCTACTTGGGATGACTGTCAACAACACCTAGGGTTGTCTCTTCATGATAGAGAAACAAAAGAGAATCCTCCTGGATGCTGGAGAAAATATCCTCTGACCAGATGGGTGACCGACAAAACTTCCCAACATATTCAACCTGGCTTTCCCTTGAATCGACGAAACTGGGACCCCAACACCTTTGAAGGTAGGGAGCATCTGTCCACTTATCGCTGGTCTCTAATTGTGGGTATCTTAGTGGCCGCTAGGCGACTAACAAATTTTGCCAAGTTAAGAGAGATTATTCAAGGGCCTGATGAATCTCCCTCTATGATTTTAGAGAGAATTATGGAGGCATATAGGAGATATACTCCTTTCGATCCTCAGGCAGAGGATCAAAAGGCATCTGTCAAGATGGCCTTTATGGGCAAGCTGCCCTGGATATTAAAAGAAAGTTACAATGCTTAGATGGATTACAAGATATGACTTTGAGAGATTTAGTCAGAGTAGCCGAGAAGGTATACTATAAGAGAGAAAGTGAGGAAGAGTAGGGAGCAAAGGGAGGATAAAAGAAACAAAAGACAGACTAAGGCATTGACTAAGGTCCTGGTCACAACAACAAATAGGCCAGAAATAAGAACATGGAGACAGGAATGGATATCGGGGCCCATACTAGAGGCCACCCCTGGCCTCAATTTAATGTGCCTACTGTAAAGAAAAAGGACACTGCTTCAAAGAGTGCCATTGAAAGAGACAGCCACTCTAGCCAGCCATTCTGACTCTGGAGGATGACTAAGAACGTTGGGGCTCAGATCCCCTCCGAGAGCTCAGGGTAAATTTTGAAGTGGAGGGGACCCCAGCAAACTTTGAAGTGGATACAGGGGCAATATACTCTGCCCTTAAGGCCCCATTGGTCTCTCTATCAAATAAAAGGTCTCTAATTCAAAGGGCTAATGGCAGAAAATATCGGGCTTGGACAACTAAGAGGACCATGGACCAGGGGAAAGGAAAAATCCATCACTCGTTCTTAGTAATCCCAGAATGCCCGGCCCCATTGATGGGCAGAGATCTGCTCACCAAGCTCGGGGCCAAAATAACTTTTAACCCTGAAGGACCACAAGTGGAATTTCTAAATCCTTCAGTAAAAACTCCTATAGTCACGGCTCTATATATGTCAGTAGAAAATGTACATCAACTCACTCAACTTGGTTCAAAGAAATTGCATTCATTCCTGAAGGATCAAGAACAGAGTTTTTTACTAACCGACTCAAAGCAAAAGGAAATAACTGAATGGGTAACAAAAGCCTGTCAGGTCTGTCATGGATAATGCTTACCATTCCAAGCTTCCTGCAAAAAAGCACCTACGAGGAACCAGACCAGGACAATTCTGGGAAGTGGAATTTACTAAAATTAAGCCAGCAAGGTTTGAAATTAAATATCGCCTAGTCTTTGTAGATATATTTTGAGGATGGATTGAAGCCTTTTCCAGGAAAAAAGAAAAAAAAAATGAAACAGCGCAAATGGTCGTCAAGAAGATCCTGAAAGATATTTTTACAAGATACGGCGTGCCTTAAGTAATAAGGTCTGATAATGGACTGGCGTTTGTAGCCCAGGTAAGTCAGGGGTTAGGCAAAACCCTGGGGATTAATTAAAAGTTACATTGTGCTTATAGACCACCGAGTTCAGGACAGGTAGAAAGAATGAATAGAACCATTAAAGAGACCATAACGAAATTAAGCTTAGAAACCTGCATAATAGATTGTACTATGCTCCTGCCTTATGCACTATTTCAGGGAAGAAATACTCCCTCTGTTTCTTCGTGTAACCTCACCCCCTATGAAATTGTCCATGGTTCCCCTCCTTCAGTAAGGGACCTAACCCCAACTCTAAGACCTAACGATTCCTTCCACACCCCATTGCTTGACTGAATTAAAGCTCTTGAAAGAACTCAGGGATACCTGTGAAAACAGATGGCCAATGCATATCAACCTGGGGATGAGTGGACTCTACATCGATATCAAGTAAGAGACTTCATCTATGTAAGTCGACATCAGGTGTCATCCCTGGAACCCCACTGGAAATGACGATACAAGGTGCTACTTATAACACCTACAGCGGTAAAGGTAGAAAGAATCACTTCCTGGATCCATACCTCTCATCTCAATCCTGACCCTGTCCAGACTCTGGATTGAAACAGGAAAAAATTGGTAAAACTTTCAAATTGTGTATTTACCCTGTGTCTAAGGCTATACACTCTCCCCTTGACCACCAGTAGTCCTAAACCTATTCAACCCGTTCAGCAGCGATGGCTGATCACAAATCCTACTGGTAAAGAAGTATGATCTATCTTGCATACAGCCCACTTAGGGACTTGGTGGACATCTATCCACCCAGACATTTGTCAGCTGGCTATAGGTCTTTCCTATTGGGATATACCTGATGAAGAGGATCCCACTAAATTTCCATTAAATCCATTCTGCACCATTGATAATGGAAACAATCATTATGGATGTAGGGACACGCAAGCCAGATGCAGGTTGGCTAGCCTAGATTACTATGTTTGCCCGGTGGACTACCAAAGCCACAAACAGTCACGGTTGTGTGGGGGGAATGCCGACTTCTTCTGTAAGTCATAGGGTTGTGATCATACAGGCAGTGCATGATGGAACCCAAACTCCTCATCAACTTCTGTACACAGCATTGGCCCTATTACCAATTAGATCACCAAAACCGATGGCCCCTAGAGGGGTCTCTAGATCCTCAAATTCTGCCTGACCTTTTTAACTTCTGAAAGTCCTCAAAAGGGTGAAAGGAGATTTCCCTATGTGGAGGCCTTTTCCCTCCTTCGCTCACATCCTGAACTATGCTTCTCCAATAGGTCCTCACACTCAGCCTTCTGCTCCAGACTCTCTGCTGTCACTCTCACCTCAGCAACATGATTTCTCCCCTCCAATTACTAGATCAAACACCCAAACCTCCGCCGGATCTAAGACCATTGCCCCCTTGCTGAGGTAGCAGGTACTAAGGTAACCCTCCACCAAATCACTCCTCTCTTCTCCCGTCAGTGCCCGCACCGGGTCCCACCAGTTCCTCTTACCAGCTAACCCAAAGCTCAAACCAGCTGAGGAGAACCCTCAGACCCCTATCCAAGATTTAGTGAAAATGGCCTTTAAAGTTTCTTTGTCATCACTGAAAACAGATTACTAAGAATTTAAAGTCCCTCACAGGCTTTTAGGGATACTAACTCCCATCTTCCCCTCTGCTCTACCTGTTCTACTGCTCACCTTTTTGTTGCTAGGAAAATCACAAACCCCTTTCCCAGTATTCTTTCACATCTCTGCTACTTCATTCTCAGATCCACGGAGCTGCTCAAAGCCATGCCTTCCCCATCTCCCCCCTCTGTTCCAGGCCCACAGAAAAACATTAACTGAAATTCTACAGAAGTCTTCAGCATGGCTGACTTTAGGACTTTCAGCAAAAGAGTCCCCATGAAAGACTTCAATGTAGATAAACTTCCTCTTTTCCTGTTGCCCTGTTGTACTTGGCCACTGGCTAAAAATATCAGCACTCCTAAGTTAGACAACCCCTTACTAGTTTTTCACAAAATATGTGAACAAGGCCTTTGGCATTGAGCTGGGGCTTCACAGAGATGGCTACATTTCTAAGATAAAGAAGTTACCAACTGGGCTTCATGGTAACAGCTGGAAGGGGGAAAAAATAAAGGGAAGAAAAAGCTCTCCTTCACCCAGGTGGCCTTGAAAAGTTAACTTGCCCAGAACAGAGGAAAAAAACAGAAAAAATCTGCTTTTTGTGAACTTCTGCAGGCTGTGAACTTCTGCGCCCCTTCCCTTATATGTTGGGTACAAAATTCTGAAACTACCTAAACGTGGGTTTCAGGGAATTAATTGATTATAACAGAAGTAATGCCCTCTGAATCCGGTTGCAAATAAAATGGAAAGTTTCCCTGTTTTTGGTAGTATCTTAGGTGCCTTGCCATGTCCGTCTCTACAACAGTATAATTCTATAGACTTAAACATTGTTTATGTTTTCATGAAATTGTCAAGACGATGTGATTAATTTTGTAAAGGTGCAGAGGTTTCCCAGAGTGCTTTATCATAATGCAGGTTCATTTGAAGATCAAATAAGGGGGCATAAAACCCGGTTCCACTGAGAACATATATCCATCACTTTAGCCATCCTATTAGGAATAGGAGTTGCTGCAGGCGTGAGCACAAGAACCACTGCCTTGGTCCATGGGATACAACAAATGACACAATTAGAAGCAGCAATAGACCAAAACTTAAAGATATTAGGAACCTCCATCTTGGCTTTGCAGGAATCTTTAACCTCTCTCTCTGAAGTTGTTTTACAGAACAGGCGAGGGTTGAACCTCCTCTTCATGAGAGAAGGGGGCCTTTGTTCTGCATTGATGGAGAATCTTGTGTTTTTGCCGACCATACTGGAGTTTTAAAAAAATCTAGGAGTAAATTTAAAAGATGCCTTGAAGAGTGTCATTGAGAGAGAGAGGCCCAAAAAGGGTGGTTTGAGTCTTGGTTCACACAGTCCCCCTGGTTAACTACACATTTATCAACCCTGGCCATTTCAATAATAATCCTCATATTATTGCTAACTATAAAACCCTGTTTGCTCAACCGTGTAATTTCTTTTCTCCAAGCTCAAATTGGACGAGTTAAAGTTATGGTAATACCCCACTAGCAAACATAGAATGTGACACCCCGCAATGATCACTTTTATGATTAAAAGTAGCCAGAAGAAGAAGTGGGGAATGAAAGGTTAATAAAATAGGCACTTTTCACTTCCTTTTTTCCTGTATGCTTAACAAAACACTGTTGAAATCTTGAGAAATGTTTGCTAATCTTGTTCCCAGAATATGCTGTCCCCAACTGACTAACTGCAGAATGTGCTCCCTCACTGGGTTGCATGCAAACTGACCACTCGCCCTGACCCATCAATAAACTTCCCTCCCTGCCGTCACCAAGGAAAGTGTATAAGCTCTGCTTAAGCTGTTCTAAGGGCTCTCTACTCTATTCAAGTGAGCTCTGAGCATCAGCATGCTGGACCCCCAATAAACCCTTTGCTGTTGCATGAGATAGTCTCTTGGTGGTCTCTTCCTTTGACCTCACCCGACCTTTACTTGGATAATTAAATGTAGAAGGGAACATGCATTCAAAAAAGGATAGTCGGTAGGATTAGGAATATAGTTGGTAGGTTTAGGAAGAAGACTGTGTATAGGATTTGGAACAAAAGTTCCTTAGCAATAGGGTTTCGGTTAGAGAGTGAATGTAAATGTCAGCACATGTGAAGAGTCAGTCACAATGATGAAATGGAGAAAATATGTAGGAAATCAGATATCAATACACACATTATGAAATCAGGCAATGTATAAAGTGAATGATAGGATTAGACATGATCAACCAGGTTGAGTTTCAATATATAATCTTAGGAAGAAACAAATATGTAGTCACAAATATGATTGACATTGGAGAGCATTAGGCAACCTGGACATGGATGTTTTTAATAATACAGGATCACTTTCCATTTAGGATGTGCTACAATCATAAGTTTGACCTTTGCATTTTGTGATCAGAATATTACAGTGATAAAATGTATATGTAGATCAGGTGACATGCATATTTTTTCTAACATTTCTGGGAGCAATATTTTGAAGAGGTATAAATTAGTGTTGGGGGTACACAGAGTTGTTCCCTGTGTCTATGAATATAGAAGTAATGCATGAATTGACAATACTGTGAATAAATAATATAACTGTTTCCACTTTAAATCATGGATTGAATTGATATCTGAAAATATATAAGAAATCTTATATTGATATACAATCATTCATTCCAACGAGTAATGCATCTAATGGTCATATTAGGGTTATGTTTTATCATGAAGGGTGTGTGAGTTTAGTTTCAAAAGTGATTATGAAAATGAAAAATTATGTGTTTGGAAAGAAGTCTCATGAAAAGACGAGTCAAGAAACATAGAGGAATACATGTGTTCTGAAGCAGGAAGTGATTGTAAGTATAAAAAAACGTATAAATTTCCTAACTTGTGGATGAAATATATATCCTATGATGTGCAAAAACTGAAAAAAATAGTAATGTACCAGTGTTGAATGAAAATGAATGTCAAAATACATATCATGTCCCATAGGAATCTACTTGCATTGATGTTAAACTGGGTCAGTTACTGTAGAAACATTAGGATTTGAAAGGACCATTTACTAAAGTTAGTTTTCAGTACTAGGAATCAAATATATATTTCAGGTGGATGAATATATCTGAGCATAATCTTGTGAACATTTTATTATAAATCAACATTCATGACATGAATAAATTTAGCGAGTGTATATAAGACACATATATTTCATATTTTGAAAAATCGGAGGGTGTGTAATATATATATATATATATATATATATCACAGATACATTAAAAAGTAGCAATATATAAATATATATGCGTATCAAAATTTATCATGAAATATATATCATCCACAGATTAAAAAGTATTCATTTTAGTGAACATGGATTTATGTATAATGTTGTTCAACTAGGAACCTTACCCATAGGTGGAATTTTAAGATCCAAAAGCGTTTAGGAGGAGTGATCTCTTCTCACAATTTGTATCTGCAAAGTCAGCCACCTCACAAAAATGTACGTGTGATACCAGGTAGGATTCTATATGTGCATATAAAAATACATGTGTTGAATAGGCTCCAGAGAAATGGGGACAGGAATTCAGAAATAAGTTAACATTAAAAACAATGGAGAACTATTTCAATTAACAATTGACTATATTTATAACACCTACCATTTATCATGCAAAAAGCAAGTCCAACTATACACCATGCCTCCTCTGAACTGCTTATGTTTCTATAATGTTTGGGTTACTTTCCTCCATCATATTAGGATTAGTAATCAGAGTCTAGTAGGGTGTGAGTTAGTGTCAGGGATTCAGTATATCGAATGGAAAATAGAAAAATGAATCCAATGTGTATGCAAATATGTGGTACACAAAAATCTTCCCACTCTCATCAAGAACAACACCTAGATATCACCTTCGCCCCAAGTAAGACACAATTAGAGGAGAAGAGTTAGAAAATACGTGACTACATATCTGGAATGGAATACGATCAGGAGTTTACAACCTTGGAAGTGGTAGAGGAGTTTCCAAAAGTAAGGGACAGGGTAAAAACTCCACAAACATGGACCTCTGCCTGCCTAAAGACTTCTTGAGAAACTGTCTCTGAGGTTGGGCACTTAAAACATATGTTGTTGTCAGGAGCTTTAGCTTCCTTTCTAGGGAGACCATCAAAGCTGGGTCTTCATCTCTTTGACCTTGTGGATATGGTTTCTTATTTTCCAATGAACATGAGGCAGCAGTGCTGAATTCTCTCTTTGTAGGTAAACTGTGGCCACGGGGAGCTAAGTGTATCCACATGTTGACTGTGAAACCATTTGGTCATCCTCCACATTTCGTGGTGATTCTTGGTGCTGCACTGGGAATTTGGTATTTGCTTCATGGAATACAAGGAGCTCAACTGGAACACAGTGCTGGAGGGAGTTCTGTCATGTGTGGTGGGTCAGGGTCAGCAGGAGAATGCACGAACCAGGTTTCTAGCCCACATAGTTTGCCCCCTTGACCATAATAACCTGATTGTGAACATTTCCCTTAAACCTCTTCTTATAAAAAGATGCCTTTACATATAAGGGTCTGTTGGATGCACCATGTCAGCCACATGCCATTTGGAAGTCAAAGGCAGATCCACAAGGCCCCACGACAGAAGTTTTATCACAAAACTGCACATCTCTGCTCTAGGTCCACTAATCAGCAGGCTTGAACTTACTGGCATCTCTGTTCTACACCATTTTCATGAAACTTAGTCAATCAAGGAACTGTCTGGTACACTCATCGTCAGCAACAGTACATCCAAAGGTTCTCCTGTGCAACCTGGTCAAAGGAATTTAAAAAATTTCATGGTATTTATCGAGCCATTATTCAAGCATGAGGTTGGAGGCACTGTTGGTTTCAATTTTTTCAGGAAACATTAAATGGTGAGGAAGCTCATTTCAATGAAACCTCTGGAAAACTCTCACAGGCAAGTCTTCCCAAGGAGTGGCCAAAAGGTCACAGAAATCCAGGACTATTGAGGTCTACAATGTGAGGTCCATGTGTGTTTTGACGCTCAAGTATGCCTGCCAAGTGTTTCAGAAAAAATCATGTGATATCCAGGCTGAGATTCTCAGTGCTCTGTGGAAAGCCACCCTGGACCTAGATCTCAGTTTATAAGGGCGACTCTCATGTGTGGCCTGCTAAAATCGCAGTCTCTAAGTCCCCTTGAACTCACACCAGAGTTCAAGCCCAGTTGGACCCAGTCATTTCTTCCAATCGCCACACAAATGACCAAAATTAAAAACTAAACACTCCCACATGGCCCTCATCTTCTCCATATAGACACTCATCATAACCTCTGGCTGAAGGTTTCCATGAGGGGCGCAGCCCAAGACAGTGACCAAAATGAGCACCCTTGGCCCTCATTTGCCTAAAGTCAGGGTGGCCTGGACACCATTCCTGTGAACCAGGAGGGATTAAATAGACCTGCCATTAATACTCCTCTGCTTCTCCATTTTGAGGCCTACTGAATGTCAGGTATAGATTCTTTATGTGGTTTGGAGTCATGAGAAAACCCAAGCACTTCTGCAGGGCTTTGAAGAACTCATTTGACCCAAAGGATCCCTATTCTCACTTGATGGAGTCAGGAACATCACAGAAAAAGGCTAGAGACTTCATCCACAATGACTGATCTTTTTCCCATTTTGGTTTTGGATGCACACACGGGATCTTTCTTTAGATCCATCATGTGCTAAGCTGGAGCCCCACACAGGGCCAAGTGGCTGATTCAGACACCTCCCTTTCCAAAGCAATTATGCCAAGAGCCACAGGTGATCCTCATTCATTTCCATTTGATAACTGTTTTTTTCAGTCTTCACAAAGGGGTGGCCAGAGGCAAATACCTTCCTGACATTCAGGGCAACAGAACAAAATGTAATCAAAAGGCCCAAAGCAGGGTTTCTCCACTGAGAGTTTCCTGGCCACACTGATATCTGAGTTTTCTGAGATGCTCTCCATGCCATTCCCTTCAGCTATTCAGTACATGGTCATGTCACAGTGATTGGAGGTGGTACATATCATGGATAAAAAACGATGAGCCTATTCTGGCTAGTGGCCAGAATTCTGGAAGAAAACAGGAACTTAGGAAGGTTGTAGGTGTTTCCCATTGGTAAGGCAAGCCGCAGTCCTTTCATAAATTCCACAGGTTGATTGGTGGGAGGCATTCTACTACACAGGACATATTCATTGATGCATTCTCTTTTCTAATGTGTACAACCACGGACACAGTGGGATACACAGAAATAGAAACACTCACCATGTCAAATGACTTATTAGAAACAGTCCATTCCAAAAGAAATAAATCACGTTTTTTTACCTATTCTCAGAACATGAGACAAAACCACAAACTGACATCCACACACCCAGGCACCTCCTTCCCCCAAGTAGGTCTGTGACTCTTCTGAGTGTCCTCTGACTGGTAGGCCATACGATGTTCCTCCGAAATGGCCTTTCCTGTCTCAGATCTGGTGTCATTCACCAACTCTGTGAAGTTGTCAGGAGGCAGTGGTGAGCCAATTCCAGTCTTGTCAGTAAAGGCCCCTCTTCAGAGCTTTCTTGGAATTTGGCCACCTTCACATGAATAGGTACCTAGAAAGACTGATTCTATCCTTGGTAAATCCAAACAAGTGAGACCACTGGGACTTGGACGGGTAATGGCTCTGGGTGCCTGGCTTCCTGGATCCCAAATTCAGAGAATTCCATCACCAAGGAAGTATGTGAGGTCACTTCCTTCAGGAACTGAATGAGGTCACTGACTTGGCCACCAATATGTCCTAACAGTTGCTTCCTAGGTTCTCATAAGATGGAGGCTGCCCCTATTTCCTGTGACACATTCACAAATTAGAATGGTATAGAAACCACAGGCACCTGGGAACAGCTCTCCATAAAGGCCTGGTTTGGTCCGACTTCTCTACATTAAGAAGAGAGAGGCTGATTCAGAAACATCCCTTCATCCTGATTAGGTTGTTTGCCATGGAAGATGACTTTTGCTCTCTCAGGTCCTAAATAGCTGCCTAAATCTTCTCCATGGATCATTTCTGCATGGACCTTTGAGGTTTTCAGCAGATGGAAGATCCCCTACATTCCTGTATTGTAAGACCAACTCGGTCCCTGCTCTTCTGTAAAGTTAGATTGACGGAACATTGTATGGTTAGGTTAATAGCATGTTCGATTTTGGTTAGGAATCATTCTGCTGGATGAATAATGGTTTGGGAACCTGTGATACTTATAAGAATATAGACTTGAAATATAAGTACAAAAACAGAAATCTAGGTAAGATTTGAAGTCCAGAAGGGCATTTGGCAATTGATTGGCATACTAAGCTTGAATTATGTTCTGTACCGAGGTCTCAGATAAATTCATTTACAATGGCATAGGATGCTGTACCTCAGATGACTGAATTTAGAAGAGATCATCCAGTCCAAAAGGGATAGTCCAAAGGATTAGGAAGATTGTCAGTAGGATTAGGAAGAAGAGTGAGTCTAGGAGTTGGACCAAAAGTTCTTTAGCAATAGGGTTTTAGTTAGAGAGTGAATGTAAATGTCAGCACCTGTGAAGAGTCAGTCACAATGATGAACTGGGGAAAATATGTAGGAAAGAGAGTAAATATGTATCAATAGACACATTAGGAAATCAGGCAACGTCTAAAGTGAGTGATAGGATTAGACATTTTCAACAGGGTTGAGGTTGAATATATAATCTTAGGAAGAAACAATTATTTAGTCACCAATAGGATTGATATTTGAGCGCATTAGGGACCCTAGACATGGAGGTTTTTAGTAATCCATGCTCACTTTAAATTTAGGCTTTAGTACAATCATAAGTGTGACCTTTGCAATTTGTGTCAAGAATATTACTGTGGTAAAATATATATTTAGATCAGATTACATGAGTATTTCTTCCACCAATATGAGGAGCAATATTTTGAAAACTTATAAATTAGTATTGCAGATAAAATAGGCGTACCCTGTGTTGATGAATAAGAGATGATGCATGAATAGACCATATTGTGAATTAATTATATAACTGGTTCCAACTTTAAATAATGCATTGAAATTATATTTGAAAATATATAGGAAATCTTATATTGATATATATACATTCATTCCAACCAGTTATACATCTAATGGTAATATTAGGGTTACGGTTTATCATGAAGAGTGTGTGAGTTTTGCTTCAAAAATGAGTATAGAATCGAAAATAATGTTTTTAGAAAGAAGTCTATTGAAAAGACCACTAAAGAATCATAGAGGAATACATGTTTTCTGAAAGAGGAAGTGATTGAAAGTGAACCACATGCCTATAAATTTGTGAATTTGTGGATGAAAGGTTATATCCTATGATGTCCATAAACTTAAGAAATAGTAATGTACCAGTGTGGAATAAAAATGAACTTCAAAATACATTTCATGTCCCATAGGAATCTAACTGCATTGATGTTAAACTTGGTCAGTTACTATAGAAATATTAGGATATATAAGGACCATTCACTGAAGTTAGTTTTCAGTACTAGGAAACAAATATGTATTTTAGGTGGTTAAATATTTCTGAGAATAATCTGTTGAGAGCCACAGCCAAAGGAGCCCCAGTAAACTTGCAGCTGCCAGCAAACTTCCATCTGCCGGCTGATGATTGGCTCACAGCGGCCCCAGCATCATCTAGCTGATTTGCTTCTCTGTGGTGATGCTCATTGGAGATGCTCAATGAGCGGTTTCCCCGACCTTTCAGACTGCCAGCGGATGATTGGCTCACAGCGGCCCCAGCAACATCTAGCTGATTGGCTCCTCTGTGGTGATGCACATTGGGCTGGTTCCCTGCCCTTTCAGACCACGGAACTGCTCATTGGGGGACTTTTTGGCTCCGCCCATGCGACCCAGCCAATCGGCCTCAAGAGGAGGAGACTTGTGTTTGAGGGAGAGGCTTGTGGGAAGCCTGTGGTGGCAGTTGGGCTCTGACGGCTATTCCTGAGGAGCTGTTTTGTTTGGTGTCATCTTGTTGGGTTGTATTATAGTATAAATGCGGAATCAGAAATTATTAAAAAAAAAACTGGAAGAGTGTTCAGTAAATTGTTAGATGCAATTAAGGCATGGAAGACTTTACAAGGACATGGAGGTTTACAAGGTTAATTATCTAAGGTAATACAAGGAGCTAATGAACCTTATGCTGAATTTGTAGATAGGCTTATTCAAACAGCTACCAGAGTTTTTGGAAATACACAACAAACAATGCCATTACTAAAACAACTGGCTTATGACCAAGCGAATCTTTGGTGCAATGATATCATTAGACCATGGAAACATGAAGATTTAAACACATATATTAAATTATGTAGAGACATTAAAGAACAAGAGCAAGTCGTGGAAGCTGCAGTAAAACAGGCTTTAGATGCCAGAGACATTAATGAACAAGGGCAAATTGTGGCAGCTGCAGTAAAACAGGCTTTAGATGCCAGGCCAAGAACATGCTACAATTGTGAAGAAACAGGACATTTTAAAAGGAATTGTCCCATAGGAGGAGGGTTTAACAAAACTAGGTATCAAAGGAGTAGAATACCAGGTATTTGTCCACGATGCCGTAGAGGGAGACTTTGGGCTAATGAATGCTGTTCTCAAACCACCATAGAGGGTACACCATTATCAAAAAACGAACAAGGACCAGGTGTTTATCCACAATATTGTGGACAAAGACATGGAGCTCCATTGCCAAAAATGGACAAGGGGGCTCAATGCTCCGGGGCCCAAAACCACAAATATACGCAGCACTGGAGAAACCCAGCAACCCCATCAGGGTAGTGCCCAGGACACATTGTCCATCAGATCCCTCATCAGACAAACCAGAGGGAGCTCAGGGTTGGACATCTGTGCCTCCGCCAGAGCAGTACTAACTGCAGAGATGGGAGTTCAATTCATTTCCACATGGGTAAAAGGACCTCTTCCCAAAGGAACAGTAGGCTTATTATTGGGACGCAGCTCTTCTACTCTAAAAGGACTTATGATAAGTCCTGGGGTAATTGATCTCGACTATGAAGGTGAAATAAAAATTATAGCCAGTTCTACAAAGGGTATATCAGTAATTTCACCAGGAGATAGAATAGCACAGTTACTAATAATACCCAGCCTACATGAAAAATTTTCCACTTGTACTGTAGAAAGAGGTTCCAAGTGATTAGGCTCCACTGGTGTAGATTGGGCTATGCTTTCTTTAAATTTAGATTCTGGCCCCATGCTAAAACTAAATATTCAAGGGCATAAATTTAATGGGCTACTGGATACAGATGCAGACCTTAGCATCATCTCTCGTCAAGAATGGCCAAAACATTGGCCGTTACAACAAGCCACTCAAACGCTTCGAGGCCTAGGAGTGGCGTCTAATCCCCATAGAAGTGCAATGGTATTAGATTGGAAGGATCCTGAAGGATGTGAAGGAACTCTACAGCCATATGTATTGGATCATCTTCCCGTAAATTCATGGGGACGAGATAGTCTTCTGGACTCAGTGATATTTTTTTTCGGATTCAGTATTGCCAGTCAATCGGGTTTTGCCGGCTCCTCAGTCCTGGTCTCAGTGTTGGACGTCCATTGCCTGTCTTCATTGCCTTGTCTTGTCTGTGTCATGTTTCATTGCTTTAACTGTTTGTGTATCTTTCATTATGGGACAGAGCACTTCAATGCCTCTTTCCCTGATCCTTGATCACTGGACCAAAGTCCGCTTAAGGGCTCAGAATCTTTCTTTTTCAGTAAAGCCCCGGATGTGGCAGACTCTCTGTGCTTCAGTATGGCCCACCTTTGGATTTGGATTACCCCTAGAAGGATCTTTCTACTTCCCACTAATTTAAAAAAGTCAGAGATATTGTCTTTCAGCCGGGGCCACATAGCCATCTGGATCAACAGCCATATATCTTAACTCGGCGGGAACTCTGCATATCTCCTTTTCCATGGGTGAAGCCTTTCTTGCCCCTGCCCCCACTCTGACTCCTTCCCCCAGGAACTCTCAAATCCTCTGCTCCTCCTCCTCCTACACCCTCTGTTCTCCTTGAGTCACCAGATTTCACTCTACTGGACTCTCCTTCCCCTCCTTATCCCCTGCCCTTGTCCCCCAACCTCCAACACCCTCTAAGTGATTCCCCTGCTGCTGACTCAGCCTCTCCTCCATTGGAGGAAGCTATGCCGGCCCAGCGCCCTCCAGATAATTCCCTTGTGGCACACACAGCACCTCTTCCATTGGAGGAAGCTCACCCGTCTAAAAGAACTCGCTGGTGGTGAATGATTGAAAACCCTGGAACTCTCGGGATGCTCCCCCTCCATCCCTATGGGCCAATGATTGACGATGGCCACGGGGAAAAAATGCAAGCCTACCAGTATTAGCCTTTCTCCTCGTCAGACTTAAATAACTTAAAAAAATTATAATCCCCCTTTTTCTGAGGACCCTACTTGGCTCTCAGGTCTGGTTGAGTCATTGATGTTTTCACACCAGCCTACTTCAGAAGACTGCCAAAAACTCCTAGGGATTCTCTTCATGACAGAGGAACAACAGTGAATCCTCCAGGAAGCTAGAAAAAAATATCCTCAAACAAGATGTGCGTCCGACACAACTTCCCAACATAATCAAAGGCAGCTTTCCCTTGAACCCACCCAACTGAGACCCCAAAATCTTTGAAGGTAGGGAGCATCTGTCCACTGATCACCGGGCTCTAATAGTGTGTCTCCAAGCAGCCGCTAGCGACAAACTAATTTGGACAAGGTAAGAGAGATTATTCAAGGGCCTGATGAATCTCCCACTATGTTTCTAGAGAGAATTATAGAGGCATATAGGAGATATACTCCTTTTGATCCTCAGGCAGAGAATCAAAAGGCATCTGTCACGATGGACTTTATTGGGCAAACTGGCCTGGATATTAAAACAAAGTTACAAAGCTAGATTGATTACAAGATATGACTTTGAGAGATTTAGTCAGAGAAGTCAAGAACGTATACTATAAGAGAGAAACTGAGGAAGAGAAGGGAGCAAAGGGAGGATAAAAGAAACAAAAGGCAGACTAAGGCGTTGACTAAGGTCCTGGTCACAACAACAAATAGGCCAGAAATTAAGAAACAGGTAGACAAGAAGGGATAACATTGGCCCATGCCAGAGGGCACCCTGCCCTCAGATCAATGTGCCTACCCTAAAGAAAAAAGGACACTGGGCCAAAATTGCCCTAAAAAGCGACAGCCACACCAGCCAGCCATACTGACTCTGGAGGATGACTAAGAAAGTCCGGGCTCAGTTTCCCTCCCCAAGCTCAAGGTAACTTTTGAAGTGTTTCAAAAGTGATTATGGAAATCGAAAATAATGTGTTTGGAAAGAAGTCTCATGAAAAGGTCAGTCAAGAAACATGGATGAATACATGTGTTCTGAAGCACGAAGTGATTGAAAGTGAGACAAATGCCTATAAATTTGCTAACTTGTGGATGAAATATATATTCTATGATGTGCATAAAGTGAATAAATAGTAATGTAGAAGTGTTGAATAAAATTGAACATCAAAATACACATCATGTCCCATAGTAATCTACTTGAATTGATTTTATACAGGGACAGTTAGTGTAGAAATGTTAGGATATGTTTGCACCATTCAAAGAAGTTAGTTTTCAGTACTAGGAAACAAATATGTATTTCAGGTGGATGAATATTACTGAGAATAATCTTGTGAAAAGTTGATTAAAAATCCAAATACATCAATATGAATGAATTTAGGGAGTGTATAATAAGACACATGTTTTATATATATATATATATATATATATCACAGACATTAAAAATAGCAATATATATGCCAATTGAAATTCATCATGAAATATATATCATCATCATATCCAAAAATATTCATTTTAATGAATATGGATTTTTATATAAGTTTGTTCAAATAGGAAGCTCACCCATGGGTTGAATTTTCAGTTCCAACAGTGTTTAGGACGAGTGATCATTTCTCACAATTTGTATGTGCCATGTCAGCCACCTCACGAGAATGTACGTGTGACACCAGGTAGGATTCTATATGTGCATATTAAAACACATGTGCTGAATAGGCTACTGTGAAAGGAAGACAGTAATTCATATATTTGTTAACTTTAAAAACACATGTAGAACTATTTCAATTAAAAATTGACTAGATTTATAACTCCTACCCTATATATTTCAAAAGGCATGTCCAACTATACACCATGCCTCCTCTGAAATGCTTGTATTTCTATTCTGTTTGGGTTATGTTTCTCCATCATATTAGGATTAGTAGTCAGAGTCTAGTAGGGAATGGGTTAGTGTCAGGGATTCACAAAAATCTTTCCACTCTCATTCAGAACAATGCCTAGACATTACCCTCGTCCCAAGTAAGACACAATTAGAGGATAAGAGTTAAAAATTCTGTGAATACATATCTGGAAATGAATATTCTCATGAGTTCACAACCTTGGATGTCGTAAAGGAGTTTCCAAAAGTATGGGACAGGGTAAGCACTCCACAAACATGGAGCTCTGCTGCCCTAAAGACTTCTTGAGAAACTGCCTCTGAGGTTGGGCACTTGATATATATGTTTTCGTAAGGAGCTTTCTTTGTACTGAGACCATCAAAGCTGGGTGTGCATCTATGCGACCTGGAGGACATGGTTTCATATTTTCCAATGAACATGAGGCAGCAGTGCTGAATTCTCTCTATGTAGGTAAACTGTGTCCACTGGGGCCTAAGTGTCTCCGCGTGTGGACTGTGAAGCCATTTGGTCATCCTTCACTTTTCCTGGTGTTTCTTGCTGCTGCACTGGGAGTTTGGTATTTGCTTATGAAGTAAAAAAAAGATCACCTGGGACACAGTGCTTGAGGGAGTTCTGTCACGTGTGGTGGGTCAGGGTCTGCAAGAGAATATACCAACAATGCTTCTATTCCACATAGCTTTTCCCCTTGACCACAGCAACATAATTCTCAACATTGCCTTGAAACCTCTCTATATAACAAGATACCATTACATATAAGGGTCTGCTGGCTGCACCATGTCAGTCACAAGGCATTTGGAAGCCAATGGAAGATCAACATGGCCCCACCACAGATGTTTTATCACACACCTCCCCTCCTCTGGTCTAGGCCCACTACTCAGCAGGCTCCAATTTACTGGCATCTCTGTTATACACCATTTTGATGAAACCTAGTCAATCAAGGCACTGTCTGGTATACTCATGATCAGCAACCGGTTTTCCAAATTTTCTCCAGTGCCACCTGGTCATGGAAATTTCAATAATTTTATTGTATTTATCTAGACATTTTTCATGGATGAAGATGGAGGCACTGTGGATTTCAATTTGTACAGGAACCATTAAATGATGAGAAACCTCATTTCAATGAAAGCTCTGTAGAACTGTTAAAGACAAGGCTTCCCAGGGAGTGGCCAAAAAGTCACATGAAATCAGACCCATTGAGGTCTACAATGTGAGGTCCATGTGTGTTTTGACTGTCACCTATGCCTACCAAGTCTTTCAGAAAAAAAAAATCATGTGGTATCCTGGCTGAGATTCCCAGTGCTCTGTGGAAAGCCACCCTGGGCCTAGATCTCAGTTTCCAAGGAAGACTCTCATGCGTGCCCTCCTAGAATCCCAACACAATTCATGGCACAAGTTCTCTGAGATCAGATCCAGAATGCACTCTCTAAGTGTAATCACACCAGAGTTCAAGCCCATGTGGACCCAGGCATCTCCTTTAACAGCCACACAATGACCACAATTAAACCAAAACACTCCCACATGGCCCTCATCTTTTTCCATATAGATACTCATCATAACCTCTGGCTGGAGGTTTCCATGAGGGGCACATTCCAAGACAGTGTCCAAAATAAGCTCCCTTGCCCCTCATTTGCCTAAAGTCAGGGTGGCCTGGACATACTTCCTGTGAACCCGGAGTGATCAAATAGGCATGCCGTTAATACTGCACCGCTTCTTCAATTTGAGGCCTACTGAGTTAGAGGTATAGATTCTTTATGTAAATTAGAGTCATGAGAAAACCCAAGCACCTTTGCAGGGCTTTGAAGAACTCAATTGACACAAAGGATCCCTATTCTCACTTGATAGAGGTCAGGAACCTCACAGAGGAAAGCGAGACTTTATCCACAATGACTGGTGTATTTGCCATTTTGGTTTTGGATGCACACATGGGATCTTTCTTTAGATCCATCTGGTGCTGAGAATCTAAGCCACAACCTCACACAGGGCCAAGATGCTAATTCAGACACATCCCTTTCCAAAGCAATTAAGCAAAGAGCCACAGGTGATGCCCAATCATTTCCATTTGAAAACTGTTTACTTCAGGCTTCACAAAGGGGTGGCCAGAGCAAGAACTTCCTGACATTCAGTTCAACAGAACAATATATAAGCAAAATGCCCAAAGCAGGGTTTTTCCACTGAGATTTTCCTGGTCTCACTGATATCTGAGTTTTTTGAGATGCTCGCCATTCCCTTCAGCTATCCAGTACATGGCCATGTCACAGAGCTTGGAGGTGGTATATATGTTGCACACAAAACCATGATCCTATTCTGGAGAGTGAACAGAGTTCATGAATAAACCTGGAAATTAGGAATGTATTAGGTTATGCCCATCTTTAAGTAAAGCCGCAAACCATTCATAAATTGGGCAGGATGAAATGGGAAGCTTTCTACTAGACAGGACACATCCATTGATGCACTCTCTTTTCTAATGTCTACAGCCACGGACACCATGGGATACACAGACATAGAAACACTCTCCTTTTCAAACGACTTACGAGAAACAGTTCACTCCAAACCAAACAAACCACCTTTTTTTCCTATTCTCACAACATGAGACAAAATCACAAACTCACAACCACACCCACAAAGGCACCTCCTTACCCTAAGTAGGTCTGTGACTCTATGGAGTGTCCTCTGGCTGGTGGGCCACACAATGTTCCCCCGAAATGTCCTGTCCTGTCTCAGATATGGTCTCCTTGGCCATCTCTATGAAGTTGTCAGGAGCCAGCGGTGGGCCACTACCTGCTTTTTCAGGAAAGGCCCCTCTTCAGAGCTCTCTTGGCTTTTGGCCATTCTAACATCAGTAGGTACAAAGAAAGACTGACTCTGTCCTTGGTAATTCCAAACAAGTGAACCCACTGGGACTGGTACTGGGACTGGCTCTGTGTGCCTGGCTTCCAGGATCCTAAGTTCAGAGAGTTCCATCACCAAGGGAGTAAGGTGAGGTCACTTCCTTCAGGAACTGAATGAGGTCACTGCCTTGGCAACCACTTTATCCTAACAGTTGCTTCCAAGTGTCTCATTAGATGGAGGCTTCCCCTACTTCCTGTGAAACATTCACAAGTTAGAATGGTATATCAACCATAGGAACCCGGTAATAGCTCTCCACACAGGCCTGGTTTGGTCCATCTCCTCTACATTGAGAAGAGAGGTTCTGATTCAGACACATCCCGTCATCCTGACCAGGTATTTTGCCATGGAAGATTACTTTTGCTTTCTCAGGTCCTCCATAGCTGACTACACATTCTCCAGGGATCATTTCTGCATTGAACTTGTGGTTCTCAACAGGTGAAAGATCCCCTACATTCCTGTATTGTAAGACCAACTCTGTCCCTGCTCTTCTTTAAATTTACATTGAGGGAACAGTGTATTGTTAGGGTTAATAAAATGTTTGATTTGGGTTAGAAATCATTCTGCAGGATGAATAATGGTATTGGGAACCTGCGATATTTTTTAAAATATAGAGGTGAAATATATAAATGAAAAAAGAAAGTCTAGGTAATTTTGAAGCCCAGAGGGGCAATGGGCCCTTCATTGGGATACTTAGCTTTGATTTACGTTGTGCACAGATATCTCAGATAAATCGATATACAATGGCATAGGACCTTGTACCTTTTATGATTAAAATTCGAAGAGAACATCCAGTCAAAAAGGGATAGTAAGTAGGATTAGATAGATATTCGGTAGGTTAACAAAGAAGAGTGAGTATAGGATTTGGAACAAAAGTTCTTTAGCAATAGGGTTTGGGTTAAAGTGTGAAAGTAAATATCAGCACACTTGAAGGGTCAGTCACAATGATGAACAGTGGAAAATATGTAGGAAAGCAGATATCAATAGAGATATTACAAAATCAACAAATGGGCCAAGGACCTGAACAGACACTTCTCAGAAGAAGACATACAATCAATTAATAAGTACATGAAAAAATTCTCACCTTCTCTAGCAGTCAGAGAAATGCATATCAAAACCACCCTAAGATACCATCTCACTCCAGTAAGATCGGCAGCCATTAGGATGTCAAACAATAATAAGTGCTAGCGAGGATGTGGGGAAAAGGGTACACTTGTACATTGCTGGTGGGACTGCAAAATGGTGCGGCCATTATGGAAAGCAGTATGGAGATTCCTGGGAAAGCTGGGAATGGAACCACCATTTGACCCAGCTATCGCCCTCCTCGGACTATTCCCTGAGGACCATAAAAGAGCATGCTATAGGGATACCGCCACATCAATGATCATAGCAGCACAATTCACAATAGGCAGACTGTGGAACCAACCTAGATGCCCTTCAATAGATGAATGGATAAAAAATAATGTGGCATCTATACACAATGGAGTATTATGCAGCACTAAAAAATGACAAATTCATGGAATTTGCAGGGAAATGGATGGCATTAGAGCAGATTATGCTAAGTGAAGCTAGCCAATCCTTAAAAAACAAATGACAAATGTCTTCTTTGATTTAAGGAGAGCAATTAAGAACTGAACAGAGGGAAAGAGCATGAGGAAAATATTAACATTAAACTGAGACAAGTGATGGGAGGGAAAGGGGGAGAGAAGGGAAATTGCATGGAAACGGAAAGAACCCTCATCGTTATACGAAATCACATATACGAGGTTGTGAGGGGAAAGGGGGGGAAGGGAGAGAACGGAACAACAACAGATGAGGTAGAGAGGGAAGATGAAAGGGAAGGGGAGGGGGGATAGTAGGGGATAGGAAAGTCAGCAGAATACAACAGTCACTAATATGGCATTATGTAAACATTGTGAATGTGTAACTGATGTGATTCTGCAATCTGTATTTGGGGTAAAAATGGAAATGCATAACTCACTTGAATCAAATGTATGAAAGATGAAAAAAATAAAAATTAAAAAAGTACTAAATTGGCTCATCGTAACAATAAAAAAAGAGATATTACAAAATCAGGCAAAGTATAAAGTGAGTGATATGATTAGATATTTTCAACAGGGTTGATTTTGAATATATAATCTTAGGAAGAAACAAATATGTAGTCACCAATAGGATTGATATTTGAGAGCATTAGGCAACCTGAACATGGAAGTAATCCATGTTCACTTTCCATTTAGGCTTTAGTACAATAATAAGTGTGAACTTTGCATTTTGTGTCCAGAATATTACTCTGATAAAATGTATATGTAGATTAGGTGACATGAGTATTTCTTTCACCATTTCTGCGAGTAATATTTTGAAGACATATACATAAGTATTGGTTGTACAAAAAGCTGTACCCTGTGTCTATGAATATACAGATAATGCATGAATAGACCATACTGTGAATAAATAGTATAGCTGGTTCCACTTTAAATAATGGATTGAATTGATATTCACAAAGGAGTGGTCTGAGGCAAAAACCTTCCTGAAATTCAGGGCAACAGAACAATAGGTAAACAAAACACACAAAGCAGGGTTTCTCCACTGAGACTTTCCTGGTCACACTGATATCTGAGTTTTCCTAGATGCTCGCCTTTCCCTTCAGCTATCCAGTACATAGCCATATCACATAGCTTGGAGGTAGTACATATCTTGGACACAAAAAAAATGAGGCAATTCTGGAGAGTGTCCAGAATTCAGGATGTAAACAGAAACTTTGAAAGATAGCAGGTTTTGCCCTTCAATAAGGAAAGCCGCAGTCCATTAATAAATCGGGCAGGATGAATGTTGCGAAGCTTTCTCCTAGACAGGACACATCCATTGATGCATTTTCTTTTCTAATGTCTACAACCACGGACAGAGTGGGATACACAGACATAGAAGCACTCGCCTTGTCAAAGGACTTACTAGAAACAGTCCACGCCAATTCAAACAAACAGCCTTCCTTACATCTTCTCAGAACTTGAGAAAAAACCATACACACACCTACACCCACAAAGGCACCTCCTTTGTGGAGTGTCCTCTGAATGGTGGGCCATACTATATTCCCCCAAAATGGCCTGTTGTATCTCAAATCTGGTCTCCTTGGCCAACTCTGTGCAGTTGTCAGGAGCCAGCGGTGAACCAATACCTGCTTTCTCAGAAAGGTCTTTCTTCAGAGCTTTCCTGGCATTTGGCCATCCTCACATCTGTTGGTACTAAGAAAGACTGACTCTGTGCTTGGTAAATTGAAACAAGTGAGACCACAGGGACTGGGACTGCGACTGGCTCTGGGTGCCTCTCTTCCTGGATCCCAAGTTCAGAGAGTTCCATCACCAAGGAAGTGAAGTGAGGTCACTTCCTTCAGGAACAGAATGAGGTCACTGCCTTGGCAACCTCTTTGTCCTAACAGTAACTTCTAAGGGTCCCATGAGATGGAGTCTGTCCCTTCTTTCTGTCACACTTTCACAAGTTAGAATGGTATATCAACCATAGGCACCTGGGAAGAGCTCTCCACACAGGCCTGATTTGGTCCATCTTCTCTACATTTAGAAGATAGAGGTTGATTCAGACACATCCATTCATCTTGACCAGGTTGTTTACCATAAAAGATGACTTTTCCTCTCTCAGGTCCTTCATAGCTGCCTATATCTTCTCCAGGGATCATTTCTGCATGGACCTTTGATGTTCTCAGAAGGTGGAAGATCCCCTACATTCCTGTATTGTAAGACCAACTCTGTCCCTCCTCTTTTGTAAAGTTAGATTGAGGGAACAGTGTATGTTTAGGGTTAATAACATGTTTGATTTGGGTTAGGAATCTCTCTGCCCCATGAATAATGGTATTGGGAACCTGTGATATTTACAAGAATATATAGGTGAAATGTAAGTATGAAAACAGAAATCTAGGTAAGATTCGAAGTCAGAAGGGCATTGGGTCCTTGAGTGGGATTCTTAGGTTTGAATTATGTTCTGCATATATGTCTACGACAAATTGAAATACAATGGTTTAGGACCTTATACCTTGGATGATTAATTGTCGAAGAGAACATCGAGTCAAAAAGCAATAGTCAGTAGGATTAGGAAGATAGTCAGTAGGTTTAGAAATAAGAGTGAGTATAGGATTTAGACCAAAATTTCTTTAGCAATAGGGTCTCGGGTAGACATTGAATGTAAATGTCAGCATATGTGAAGTGTCAGACACAATGATGAACTGGGGAATATATGTAGGAAAGCAGATATCAATAGAGATATAAGGAAATCAGGCAAAGTATAAACTGAGTGATAGGATTAGACATTTTCAACAGGCTTGAAGTTGAATATATAATCTTAGAAAGAAACAAATATGTAGTCACCAATAGGATTTACATTTGAGAGCATTAGGCAACCTGGATATGGTTGTTTTTAGTAATCCATGCTCACTTTCCATTTAGGCTTTGATATAATCATGAGTATGACCTTTGTTTTTTGTGTCCAGAATATTACTGTGATAAAAAAAAGAAATATATATATATATATATATATATATATATATATATATATATATATATATATATATATATATATATATATATTGATAGATAGATAGATAAGGTGACATGAATATTTCTTCTACCATTTTTGGAAGCAATGTTTTGAAGAGGTATAAATTAGTATTGGGGGAACAAAGAGGTGTACACTGTGTCTATGAATATAGAGATAATGCATTAATAGACCATACTGTGAATAAATAGCATACCTGGTTCCAACTTTAATAATGGATTGAATTGAAATGTGAAAATGTACAGAAAATCTTATATTGATATTCACACATTCATTCCAACCACTTATACATCTAATGGTAATATTAATATTATGGTTTATCTTGAAGAGTGTGTGGGTTTAGCTTCAAAATTGATTATGGAAATCGAAAATAATGTGTTTGGAAAGAAGTCTCATGAAAAGACCAGTCAAGTAACATGGAGGAATACATGTGTTCTGAAGCAGGAAGTGATTAAAAGTGAAACAAATTCCTATAAATTTGTGAACTTGTGAATGAAATATATATCCTATGATGTGCAAAAACTGAAGAAATAGTAATGTACCAGTGTTGAATTAAAATGAATGTCAAAATAGACATCATGTCCCATAGGAATATACTTGCATTGATGTTAAACTGGGTCAGTTACTGTAGAAATATTAGGATTTGTAAGCACCATTGATTGAAGTTAGTTTTCAGCACTGGGAAACAAATATGTATTTCAGGTAGATGATTATTTCTGAGAATAATCTTGTGAAAAGTTGATTATAAATCCACATACATGAACATGAATGAATTTACGGAGTGTATATAAGACAAATATATTTCATATTTTATAAAATCTGTAGAGTGTATGTGTGTGTATATATATATATAGACAAAAAAAACACAAAAATTCATTAAAAAGTATCAATATATATATGCCAATTGTAATTCATCATGTAGTATATATCACCCTCAGATGCAAAAATATTTATTTTACTAAACATGGGTTTATGTATAATATTGTTCTAATAGGAAGCTCACCCATAGTTTGGATTTTCAGTTCCAACAGCGTTTAGTAGGACTGATCTCTTCTTACAATTTGTTTCTGCCAAGTCAGCCAACTAATAAAAATATACCTGTGATACCAAGTAGGAATCTATATGTGCATATAAAAAGTACATGTGCTGAGTAGGCTACAGAGAAAGGGAGACAGGAATTCACATATTTGTTAACTTTAAAAACGCATGGAGAGAGCTGGGGATGTTTCTCAAGTGGTAGCGCGCTCGCCTTGCATGCGTGCGGCATGGGTTCGATTCTCAGCACCACGTGCAAACAAAGATGTTGTGTCCGCCGATAACTAAAAAAATAAATATTATAGAATTCTCTCTCTCCTCTCTAACTCTCTCTTTAAAAAAACACATGGAGGACTATTTCAATTAAAAATTGAGTAGATTTATAAAACCGACCCTTTATCATGCAAGAGGGAAGTCCAACTATACACCATGCCTCCTCTGAACTGCTTGTATTTTCATTTTTTTTGTTTATTTTTCTCCATCATATTAGGATTAGTATTCAGAGTCTAGTAGGGTATGAGTTAGTGTCAGGGATTCAGTATTTCGAATGGAAAATTGGAAAATGGATCAATGTGTATGCAAATGTGTACTACAAAAAAATTTTCCCACTCTCATTCAGAACAATGCCTTGACATTACCTTCACCCCAAGTAAGACACAATTAGAAAAGAGTTAGAAAATCTTTGAATACATATCTGAAATTGAAAATGCTTAGGGTTCACAACCTTGGAGATTTTAGAGGAGTTTCCAAAAGTAAGGGACAGTGTAATAACTCTACAAACATTGAGATTTGCCTGCCTAAAGACGTCTGGAGAAACTGTCTCTAGGTTGGGCACTTGAAATATATGTTTTTGTGAGGATCTTTAGCTTCCTTTCTAGTGAGACCATCAAAGCTGTGTCTTCATCTCTGTGATCTGTAGGACATGGTTTATAATTTTCCAATAAACATGAAGCAGCAGTGCTGAATTCTCTCTTGTATGTAAACTGTGGCCACTGGGGGCTAAGTGTCTCCCCATATGGACTGCGAAGCCATTTCATCATCCTCCACTTTTCCTAATGTTTCTTCCTGCTGCACTCGGAGTTTGGTATTTGCTTCACGAAATACAAGGAGTTCAACTGGGACACAGTGTTGCCGCGAGTTCTGTCACGTGTGGTGGATCAGGGTCTGCAGGAGAATGCACCAACAGGGCTTGTATACCACATAGGATGCCCCCTTGACCATAGCAACCTGATTCTGAACATTGCACTGAAACCTCTCCATATAACAAGTTGCCTTTACATATAAGGGTCTGCTGGCTGCACCATGTCAGTCACAAGCCATTTGGAAGCCAATGGCAGATCCACATGGCCCCACCTCAGATGTTTTATCACACATTTGCTCACCACTGCTCTCGGCCCACTACTCAGCAGGATCCAAATTATTGAGATCTCTGTTCTACACCATTTTCATCAAAACCAGTCAATCAAGGCACTGTCTGGTACACTCGTGATCAGCAACAGGACATCCAAATGTTCTTCATTGCCACCTGGTCATTGGAATTTCAAAAATTTCATGGTATTTATCTAGCCAATTTTCAATTATGAAGTTGGAAGCACTATGGCTTTCAAATCATTCAGGAATCATTCAATGGTGAGGAAGCTCATTTCAATGAAAAATGTGAAGAACTCTCACAGGCAAGGCTTCCCAAAGAGTGGCCTAAAAGTCACATGAATCCAGGCCCATCGAGGTCTACAATTGAGGTCCATGTGTGTTTTGACTAGCAAATATGGCTTCCAAGTCTTTCAGAAAAAAATAATGTGATATCCTGGCTGAGATTCCCAGTGCTCTGTGGAAAGCCACCCTAGGACTGGATCTCAGTTTCCAACGGAGACTCTCATGCATGGCCTCCTAAATTCTTAACACAATTCATGGCAATACTTCTTTGATGATTGATCCAGAACTGAGTGTTTAAGGGGAATGACACCAGAGTTCAAGCCCAGGTGGATCCAGTCATCTCTTCCAACTGCCACACGAATGACTACAATTAAAACCAAAACACTTCCACATGGTCCTCACCTTCTTCCAGAGAGACACTCATCATTACCTCTGGCTGGAGTTTCTCATGTGGGACGCATCCCAAGAGAGTGTCCGAAATAATCTTCCTTGCCCCTCATTTGCCTAAAGTCAGGGTGGCATGGTCACCCTTCCTGTGAACCTGGAGTGATCCAATAGGCCTGCTTCTCCAATTTGAGGCCTACTGACTCTCAGGGATAGATTCTTTAAGTGATTTGGAGTCACAAGAAAACACAAGCACCTCTGCAGTTCTTCAAAGAACTCATTTGACCTAAAGGATCCCTATTCTCACTTGATAGAGGTCAGAATCCTAACAGAGGAAGGCAAGAGATTCATCAACAATGACAGATTTTTGGCCATTTTGGTTTTGATTGCACACATGGAATCTATCTTTAGATCCATCATGTGCTGAGAATCTAAGCCACAACCTCATACAGGGCCAAGAGGCTGATTTAGACACATCCATTTACAAGCAATTAAGCAAAGAGCCACAGGTGATGCCCATTCATTTCCATTTGAAAACTGTTTTCTTCAGGCTTCACAAAGGGGTGGCCTGAGGCAAAGACCTTCCTGACATTCAGGACAACAGAACCATAGGTAAGCAAATGAACCAAAGCAGGGTTTCTCCACTGAGAATTTCCGGGTCACACTGATATCTGAGTTTTCTAAGATGTTCCCATTCTCTACAGCTATCAAGTATATGGACATGTCTCAGAGCTTGGAGGTGGTACATATCTTGGAAACAAAACCATGAGACTATTCTGGAGAGTGGCCAGAATTCAGGAAGAAAACAGGAACTTAGGAATTTAGTAGGTGTTGCCCTTCCATAAGGCAAACCAAAGTCCATTCTTCAATTAGGCAGGATGAATCCTGGGAAGTTTTCTACTAGACAGGACACATCCTTTGATGCCTTCTCTTTTCTAATGTCTACAACCACGGACACAGTGGGATACTCATACTTAGAAACACTAGCCTTGTCAAACGACTTACTAGAAACAGTCCACTCCAACCCAAAAAAACTGCCTTTCCTACCTATTCTCAGAACATGAGAGAAAAGCACAAACTCACTGAACACCCACAAAGGCACCTCCTTAACCCAAGTAGGTCTGTGACTATCTGGAGTGTCCTCTAACTGGTGGGCCATACTATGTTCCCCTGAAATGGCCTGTCCTTTCTCAGATCTGGTCTCCTTGGCCAACACTGTGAAGTTGTCAGGAGCCAGCGGTGAACCAATACCTGCTTTCTCAGGAAAGGCCCCTCTTCAGAGCTCTTCTGCCATTTGACAATCCTCATATCAGTCGGTACCAAGGAAGACTGACTCTGTCCTTGGTAAATCCAAACAAGGGAGACCACTGGGACTGGGACTGGGACTGGCTCTGGGTGCCTGGCTTCCTGCATCACAATTTCAGATTTTTTGATCACCAAGGAAGAGAGGTGAGGTCACTTTCTTTAGGAACTGAATGAGGTCACTACCTTGGCCACCACTTTGTCCTAACAGTTGCTTCGAAAGGTCCCATGAAATGGAGGCTGCCCCTACTTCCTTTGACACTTTCACAAGTTAGAATGGTATATCAACCATAGGCACCTGTAAACAGCTCTCCACACAGGCATGGTTTTATCAGTTCTCTACATTAAGAAAGGAGAGGCTGATTCAGACACATCCCTTCATACTGACCCTGTTGTTTGCCATGGAATATGACTTTTTCCCTCTTAGGTCCTTCATAGCTGCCTGCAACTTCTTCAGGGTATAATTTCTGCATGATCCTTTGATGTTCTCAGCAGGTGGAAGATGCCATACATTACTGTATTGTAAGATAAACTCTGTCTCGGCTCTTCTGTAAAGTTAGTTTGAGGGAACTATGTATGGTTAGGCTTAATAACATGTTTCATTTGAGTTAGGAATCATTCTGCTTAATGAATAATGGTATTGGGAACTTGCGATATTTACAAGAATATATTGGTGAAATATAAGTTTGAAAACAGATATCTAGATAAGATTTGAATCCAGGAAGGGCATTGGGCTGTTGATTGGGATACTTAGCTTTGAATTATGTTCTGCACAGATGTCTCAGATAAATCAATATACAATGGCATAGGACCTTGTACCTTGGATGATTGCTTGTCGAAGAGATCATCCAGTCAAAAAGGGATAGTCTTTAGGATTAGGAAGATAGTCGGTATGTTAGAAAAAAGAGTGAGTATAGGATTTGGACCAAAAGTTCTTTAGCAATAGGGTTTCAGATAAAGAGTGAATGTAAATGTCAGCACATGTGAAGAGTCAGTCACAATGATGAACTGGGGAAAATATGTAGGAAAGCAGATATCAATAGAAACATTAGGAAATCAGGCAAAATATAAAGTGAGTGATAGGATTAGTCATTTTCAACAGGGTTGAGGTTGAATATATTATCTTAAGAAGAAACAAATATGTAGTAACCAATTGGATTGATTTGAGAGCCTTAGGCAACCTGGATATGGATGTGTTTAGTAATCCATGCTCACTTTCCATTTAGGCTTTGGTGAAAGGTTAATAAAATAGGTACTTGTTACTTACTGTTTTTCTGTATGCTTAACAAAACACTGTTGAAGTCTTGAGGACTGTTTGCTAATCTTGTTTCCAGAATGTGCTGTCCCCAACTGCCAAACTGCAAATGTATACGCTCACCCGTTTGCACGCAAACCACCCACTTGCCCTGACCCATCAGTAAACTTCCCTCCCTGCCCTCTCCAAGGAAAGCATATAAGCTCTGCTTAAGCTGTTCTCATTGCTCTCTGCTCTATTCAAGTGAGCTCTGAGCCCCAGAATGCCGGACCCATAATAAACCATTTACTGTTGCATGAGACATTCCTCTGGTGGTCTCTTCCTCTGATGCTTGCCCGACCTTTACATCTGGAGGCACGAGCAAGATCCGGCAGCGGCGGATGAAAGATCCCCAAGGGGCTCCTTTCAGGGTAAGTAAGGGAACTCTTTTTGGTTTTAGGTTTCAGGTTAGGGCTTGGCAAAATGGCTATTGGTGATGAGCGTGAGCTCTCTCTGACAGAGGCTGACATACGTGTCACAGAGCCACAGGCCACGTCCCTGGGGGATGCCCCAGAGGACTCAGGAAATCGAGGAACAATAGTCTCCTTGACTCAGTGATATTTTGCTTCGGATTCAGTATTGCCAGCCCATCAGGTTTTGCCGGCTACTCAGTCCTGGCCTCAGTATTGGAGGTCCATTGCCTGTCTTTATTGTCTTGTCTTGTCAGTGTAGTGTGTGATTGCTTTCACTGTTTGTGTATCTCTCATTTTGGGACAGAGCACTTCAACACCTCTCTTCCTGACCCTTGATCACTGGACCAAAGTCTGCGCAAGGCCCAGAATCTTTCTTTTTCAGTAAATTGCTGGACCTGGCAGACCCTCTGTGCCTCAGAATGACCCACCTTTGGAGTTGGATAGCCCCTAGAAACATCTACTTCCCACTAATTTGAAACGTCAGAGATTTTGTCTTTCAACCGGGGCCACATAGACATCCAGATCAACAGCCATATATCTTAACTTTGCAGGACCTCTGCAAATCTCCTCCTACATGGGTGAAGCCTTTCTTTGTCTCTGCGCCCACTCCTACTCCTTCCACCATGATTCTATCTCACAAACCCTCTGCTCTTCCTCCTCCAACCTCTGTTCTCCCTGAGTCTCAAGACTCTACTGGACTCTCCTACCCTTCTTATCCGCTGCCGTCGTCCACCAACCCCCAACAACCTCTAAGTGATTCCTTTGCTGCTGACTCAGCCTCTCCGCCATTGGAGAAAGCTAGGCCGGCCCAGCGCCCACCAGATGACTCCCCCTTGTCACACACACAGCCCCTCCTTCCCTGGAGGAAGCTGGCCCGGCTAAAAGAACTCAAAGAACTCCCTGGCGTTTTCACACCTGCCTACTTGGGATGACTGCCAACAAATCCTAGGGATTCTCTTCATGACAGAGGAACGAGAGAGAAACTTTCTGGAAGCTAGAAAAAAATATCCTCGGACCAGATGGGTGACCAACACAACTTCCCAACATTATCAAAGCCGGCTTACCCTTGAACTGACCCAACTGGGACCCCGACACCTTTGAAGGTAGGGAGCATCTGTCCACTTATTGCCGGGCCCTAATAGTGGGTTTCCAACCGGCCGCTAGCTAACCAAATAATTTGGCCAAGGTAAGAGAGGTTATTCAAGGGCCTGATGAATATCCCTCTATGTTTCTAGAGAGAATTATGGAGGCATATAGGAGATATACTCCTTTCGATCTTCAGGCAGAGGATCAAAAGACATATGTCATGATGGCCTTCATTGGGTAAGCTGATCTGGATATTAAAAGAAAGTTACAATACTTAGATGGATTACAAGATATGACTTTGAGAGATTTAGTCAGGGTAGCCGAGAAAGTATCCTATAAGAGAGAAACAGAGAGAACGAAAGGGAGCAAAGGGAGGATGACAGATGAAAAAGACAGATGAAGGTATTAACTAAGATCCTGGTCACAACAATAAATAGGCCGGAAATTAAGAAACAGGGAGACAAGAAGCGATACCTGGGTCCCCACCAGAGGCCACCCTTGGCCTCAGATCAATGTGCCTACTGTAAAGAAAAAGGACACTGAGCCAAAAAGTGCCCTAGAAAGAGACAGCCACGCCAGACAGCCTTTCTGACTCTGGAGGTTGACTGAGAATGTCGGGGCTCAGATCCCTTCCCCGAGCTCAGGGTAACTTTTGAAGTGAAGGGGACCCCATAAACTTTGAAGTGGATACAGCAGCAGTATACTCAGCCCTTAAGGCCCCACTGGGCCCTCTATCAAATAAAAGGTCTCTAGTTCAAAGGGCTAAGAGCAGTAAATATCAGACTTAGACAACTAAGAGGACCATGGACATGGGGAAAGGAAAAATCCAACATTCCTTCTTAGTAATTCCAGAATGCCTGGCCCCATTGATGGGCAGAGATCTGCTCAGTAAGCTCCGGGCCAAAACAACTTTTAACCCCGAAGGCCCCAAAATGAAATTTCTAAATCCTTCATTAAAAACTCCTATAGTCATGGCTTTATAAATGTCAGTCGAAGATGAACATCCACTTTTCACACACCCCAAGAATGATCAAACAGGCAAGCTACCCCAGAAATGGATAACAGATTACCCAGATGCCTGGGCAAAAATTGTTGGGTTAGGCCTAGCCATGAAACAACCTCCAAGAACAGTGGAGTTAAAAACCTCAGCCTCCCAAATCAATGTCAAACAACATCCTCTGAGCAAAAATGCTAAAGATGGGTTAAGGCCCCATATTCAGAAATATCTGGCTTTAGGGTCCTAAGGCCCTGTCAATCGGCCTGGAACACTCCCCTGCTACCAGTAAAAAATCCAGGAACTGGGGACTATCCCCGTTCAAGACCTAAGAGAGATCAACAACAGAGTGCAGGACATTCACCCCACGGTAAATAATTTGTACAATCTGCTTATCACTCTGAACCCTGAGAAAAATGGTATGGACATAAAGATGCTATCTTTTGCATGCCTCTGCATAAAGACAGTCAGTTTCTGTTTGCTTTTGAGTGGGTAGACCCAGAAACCGGAACGTATGGTAAACTAACATGGACTAGACTCCCACAGGGGTTCAAAAACTCCCCCACTCTCTTTGATGAAGCCCTCCACAGAGATGTCAACAACTTCAGAACTATGCACCCCGAAGTCACCCAGCTTCAATACGTGGATGACCTGCTACTGCAGCCAACACCAAGGAAAACTGTGAGTCTGGGAACCAAGCACTATTATGTAAGCTTGCTCAACTCGGTTATAGAGCTTCTTCCAAAAAACCCCAAATTTGCCAGCAAGAAGTAGTCTTCCTGGGCTATTCCCTTAGAGGTGGTAAACGTTGGCTCACTGAGCCCAGAAAACAAACGGTTGTGCAGATACCCCCCCCCCCAGCAGCAGACAACACAAAGAGTTTCTTGGGACTACTGGGTTTTGCAGGTTATGGATTCCTGTGTTTGCGTCCTTAACTTCTCCTTTATACCCGCTGTTAAAGGGAGATGCCCAATTCCAATGGACCCCTGAGCACCAGCAAGCTTTTGATAACATCTTACGACACTGGCACTGAACTCCTCAACTTCACTGAGCCAAGCCTGCAATTTCAGAAAGCCCTACACTACGTTAAAAATGTACATCAATTCACACACCTTGGTCCAAAGAAACTGCAGGCATTCCTGAAGGATCAAGAACAGAGTTTTCCACTAACCGACTCACAGCGAAAGGACATAACTGAACGGGTAACAAAACCCTGTCCGTTCTGTCAATAGAACAATTACCCTTCCAAGCTTCCTGCAGGAAAGCACCTATGAGCAACCAGACCAGGAAATTCTGGGAAGTGGACTTTACTGAAATTTAGCCAGCAAGGTATGGACTTCAATATCTCCTAGTGTTTGTAGATATATTTTCAGGATGGATTGAAGCCTTCCCCACAAAAAAAAGGCACAAATGGTGGTAGAAAATCCTGAAAGATATTTTTCTATGATACGGCCTACCTAAGGTAATAGGGTCTGATAATGGACCGGCGTTCATGGCCCAGGTAAGTAAGGGGTTAGCCAGGATCCTGGGGATAAATTGGAAGTTACATTGTGCTTATAGACCCCAGAGCTCAGGACAGGTTAAAAAAATTAATAGAACCCTTAAAGAGACCTTAACGAAATTAAGCTTAGAGAGGGCATCAAAGATTGGACTATGCTCCTGCCTTATGCACTGTTTCATGCAAGAAATACTCCCTCTGTTTCTTTGTGTAACCTCACCTCCTATGAAATTCTCTATGGGGCCCCTCCTCCAGTAAGGACCTAACCACAACTCTAAGACCTACCGATCCCTTCCACACCCCCTTGCTTGACAAACTTAAAGCTATTGAAAGAACTCAGGGATACCTGTCAAAACAGCTGGCCACTGCCTACCAAACTGGTGAAGAGGAGACTCCACATCGATATCAAAAAAGAGACTTCATCTACATAAGATGACATCAGGTGTCATCCCTGGAACCCCGCTGGACAGGACCATACCAGGTGCTACTTATAAAACCTACAGTGGTAAAGGTAGACGGAATCACTTCCTGGATCCTAATTCTCATCTCAAGCCTGTGCCCTGTCCAGACTCTGGCTTGAAAGTGGAAAAGACTGGTAACCCTTTCAAATTGCATATTTGCCATGTGGATAAGGCTATAGACTCTCCCCTTGGCCACCACTAGTCCTAACCATCATCAGCCCATTCAGCAGCGATGGCTGATCACAAATCCTATTAGACAAGAAGTATGGTCTGTCTCACATACAGCCCCCTTAGGGACCTGGTGGCCAACTCTCCACCCAGATATTTGTCAGCTGGGTATACGTCTTTCCAATTGGGATATCTCTGATGAAGAGGATCCCACTAAAATTCCATTAAATTTCTCCCGTACCATAGATAATGGAAACAAACATTATGGATGTAGGGACACGCAAGCCTGATGCAGGTTGGCTAGCCTAGATTACTATGTTTGCCCGGTGGACTATCAAAGCCACAAACAACCACGGCTGTGTGGCGGAAAAGCCGTCTTCTTCCGTAAGTCATGGGGATGTGAGCATACAGGGGCTTCCTGGTGGAACCCAAACTCCTCATCAAATTCAGTTCACAGCATTGGCCATATTACCAATTAGACAAGCAAAACCAATGGCCCCCAGAGGGGTCTCTAGATCCTCAAATTCTGTGTGACTATTTCAACTTCGGCAAGTGCTCAAAAGGATTGAAGAAAATTCCCCTATGTGTAGGCCTTTTCCCTCCTTTGCTCACATCACGAAATATGTTTCTCCAATAGATCCTTCTGCTCCAGATTCTCTGCTGTCACTCTCACATCAACAACCTGATTTCTCCCCTCCAATTACTAGATCAAAACCCCAAACCTCCGCTGGTTCTCAGACCATTGCCCCCATGCTGAGGCAGCAGGTACTGAGGTACCCTTCCACCCACTCACTCCTCTCTTCTCCTGTCAGTGCCCACACCGGGTCCCACCAGGTCCTCTTACCAGCTAACCCAAAGCTCAAACCAGCTGAGGAGTGCCCTCAGACGCCTATCCAAGATGTAATGAAAATGGCCTTTAAAGTTGCTTTGCCATCACTAAAAACAGGTTACTAAGAATTTAAAGTCCCTCACAGGCTTTTTAGATACTCATTCCCGTCTTCCCATCTGCTCTACCTGTTCTACTGCTCAAGTTTTGTTGCCAGGAAAATCCCAAACCCTTTTCCCATTATTCTTTTATATCTCTTTTTCCTCATTCTCAGAACCACAGAACTGCTCTCACCCCCCGCCTTCCCCGTCTTCCCCTCTGTACCAGGCCCACAGAAAAATCTTAAATGGCCTTCTCCAGAAGTCTTCATCGTGGCTGACTTTAGGACTTTCAGCAACAAAGTCCCTATAAAAGAGTTCAGTGTAGATAAACTTCCTCTTTTCGTGTTGCTCTGTTATACTTGGCCACTGGCTGGAAAAATCAGCCCTTCTAAGCTAGACACCCCCTTACTAGTTTTTCACAAAATATGTGAACAAGGCCTCTGGCCTTGAGCTGAGGCTTCCAGAGATGGCTACATTTCCAAGATAAAGAAGTTACCAACTGGGCTCCATGGTAACAGCTGGCAGGGAGAAAATAAAAGAGAAGAAAAAAGCTCTCCCCCTCCCAGGTGTCCTTAATAAGTTATCTTTCCCAGAGAAGAGGAAAATAAAAACAGAACCAAAAACTTCTTTTTGTGAACTTCTGCAGACTGTGAATTTCTGAGTCTTTTCCCTTACATGTTGGGTACAAAATTCTGAAACTACCTAAACTTGGGATTCAGGGGATTAATTGATTACAACAGAAGCAATGCCCTCTATATCCGGTTGCAACCAAATAGGACTGTTTCCCTGTCTTTGGTGCTATCTTAGGTGCCTTGCCTTGTCCATACCTACAACAGTATAATTCTATATACTTAAACATTGTTTATTCATAAAATTATCAACAGATGTGATTAATAATGTAATGGTGCAGATGTTTCCCCGAGTGCTCTATCATGAGGCAGGATCATTTAAATTTCAAATAGGGGGGCATACAACCCGTTTCCGTGGCAACCTGTATCCTTCACTTTAGCCATCCTATGAGGAATAGTAGTTGCTGCAGAGAAGGGCACAGGAACCACTGCCCTAATCCATGGGACACAACAAATGACCCAATTAGAAGCAGCAATAGACCAAAACTTAAAGATATTAAAAAACCACCATCACAGCTTTACAAGAATCTTTAACCTCTCTCTCTGAAGTTGTTTTACAGAACAGGCGAGGGTTCGACCTCCTCTTCATGAGAGAAGGGGCCTTTGTCCTGCATTCAGGGAAGAATGTTGTTATTATGCCTACCATACTGGAGTTGTAAAAGAATCTATGATTAAATTAAGAAGACGCATTGAAGAGCATCAACAAGAGAGAGAGGCCCAAAAAGGGTTGTTTGAGTCTTGGTTCACAGAGTCCCCCTGGGTAACTATGGTTTTATCAGCCCTGGCCGGTCCCTTAATAATCCTCACATTATTGCTAACTGTAGGACCCTGTTTGCTCAACCGTGTAGTTTCCTTTCTCCAAGCTCAAATTGGACAAGTTAAACTTATGGTAATCAGAAATCAATATACCACACTAGCAGACATAAAATGTGACATCCTCAATGATCACTATTATGATTTAATGTAACCAAAAGAAAGTGGGGAATGAAAGGTAAATAAAATAGGTAATTGTCACTTCCAGTTTTACGGTATGCTTAACAAAACACTGTTGATATCTTGAGAACTGTTCGCTAATCTTGTTCCCTGAATGTTCTGTACCAACTGCAAAACTGCAGAATGTACTCCCTCACCCATTTGCACGCAAACTGCCCACTCGCCCTGACCCATCAATAATCTTCCCTCCCTGCCCTCTCCAAGGAAAGTATATAAGCTCTGCTTAAGCTGTTCTCAGGGCTCTCTGCTCTATTCAAGGGAGCTCTGAGCCCCAGCATGTTGGACCCCCATAAACTTTTGGCTGTTGCATTAGACAGTCCCTGGTAGTCTCTTCCTCCGATGCTCGCCTGACATTTACATTGGTAAAATAATAAGTGTGACCATTGCTTCTGTGCCGAAATGAACAAATTATTATTGGGGGTACAAATAGGTGTACCCTGTGATATGAATATAGAGATAATGCATGAATAGACAATACTGTGAATAAATAATATAATGGATTCCAAATTTAATAATGGATTCAATTGATATCTGAAAATATACAGGAAATCTTATATTGATATACATACATTCATTCCAACCAGTTAAACATCTAAACGTTATATTAGGATTATGATTTATCATGAAGAGTGTGTGAGTTTTGCTTCAAAATTGATTATGGAAGTTGAAAATAATGTGTTTGGAAAGAAGTCTCATGAAAAGACCAGACAAGAAACCTGGAGGAATCCATGTGTTCTGAAGCAGGAAGTTATTGAAAGTGAAACAAATGCCTATAAGTTTGCTAACTTGTGGATGAAATATATATCTTATGATGTGCATAAATTAAAGAAATAGTAATGTAGCAGTGTTGAATAAAAATGAATGTCAAAATACACATCATGTCCCATAGTAATCTACTTGCATTGATGTTAAACTGGGTCAGTTACTGTACAAATTTAGTATTTGTATGCAACGTTAACTAAAGTTAGTTTTCAGTACTGGTAACAAATATGTATTTCAGGTGGATGAATATTTCTGAGAATAATCTTGTGAATACTTGATTATAAATCCATACACATGAACATGAATGAATTTAGGGATTTAGGGAGTGTATATAAGACACATATATTTCATATTTTGAAAAATCTGGAGAGTATATATATATATATATATATATATATATATATATATATATATATATACAAAAAACACACATGCAGAGACATTAAATTACCAATATATATGCCAATCGAAATTTATCATGAAATATATATCATCCACAGATGCAAAAATATTTCTTTTACTGAACATGGATTTATGTTTAATGTTGTTCAACTAGGAAGCTCACCCATAGGTTGAATTTTAAGATCCAACAGGGTTTAGGAGGAGTGATCTCTTCTCATAATTTGTATCTGCCAAGTCAGCCACCTCACAAGAATGTACATGTGATACCAGGTAGGATTCTATATGTGCATATAAAAATACATGTTCTGAATAGGCTACAGGGAAAGGGAGACAGGAATTTACATATTTATTAACTTTAAAAACACAAGGAGAACAATTTCAATTAAAAATTAACTAGATTTATAACACCTACCCTTCATAATGCAAATGGCAAGTCCAAATATACACCATGCCTCCTTTGAACTGCTTGTATTTCTATTCTGTTTGGGTTAGTTTTCTCCATCATATTAGGATTAGCAGTCAGAGTCTAGTAGTTTATGAGTTAGTGTCAGGGATTAAGTATTTCGAATGGAAAATTGGAAAATGAATCCAATGTGTATGCATATATGTGCTACACAAAAATCTTCCCACTCTCATCCACAACAATGCCTTGACATTAACTTCGCCCCAAGTAAGACACAATTAGAGGAGAAGAGTTAGAAAATCTGTGAATGCATATGTGGAATGGAATATACTCAGGATTTCACAAACTTGGAAGTGGTAGAGCAGTTTCCAAAAGTAAGGCACATGGTAAACACTCCACAAACTTGGAGTTCTGCTGGCCTAAAGACTTCTTGATAAACTGCCTCTGAGGTTGGGCACTTGAAATATATGTTGTTGTCAGTAGCTTTAGCTTACTTTCTAGTGAGACCATCAAAGCTGGGTCTGCATCTATGTGACCTGGAGGACATTGTTTCTAATTTTCCAATGAACATGAGGCAGCAGTGCGAATACTCTCTTTGTAGTTAAACTATGGCCACTGGGAGCTAAGTGACTCACCGTGTGAACTGTGAAGCCATTTGGTCCTCCTCCACTTTTCGTGGTGGTTCTTGCTGCTGCACTGGGACTTTGGTATTTTCTTCATGAAATACAAGGAGATCAACTGGGACACAGTGCTGGAGGGAGTTCTGTCACGTGTGGAGGTCACGGTCTGCATGTGAATGCACCAACCAGGATTCTATCCCACATGGGTTGCCCCTTTGTCCATAGCAACCTGATTCTGAACATTGCCTTGAAATCTCCCTATACAAAAAGATGCCTTTACATGGAAGGTTCTGCTGGCTGTACCATGTCATTCACAAGCCATTTGGAAGCCAGTGGCAGATCCACATGGCCCCACCACACGTTTTATCACACACCTTCACACCACTTCTCTAGGCCCACTAATTTGCAGGCTCCAACTTACTGGCATCTCTGTTCTACACAATTTTCATGAAACCTAGTCAGTCAAGGCACTGTCTGATACATTCATGATCAGCAATAGGACATCCAAAGATTCTCCAGTGCCACCTGGTCATGGGAATTCCAAAAATTTCATGGTGTTTATCTAGCCATTTTTTTGAGGATGAAGTTGGAGGAACTGTGGTTTTCAAAAACCATTAAATGTTGAGGAAGCTCATTTCAATGAAACTCTGGAGAACTCTCATAGGCAAGGCTTCCCAAAGAGTTGTCAAAAGGTCACATGAAGCCAGTCCAATTGAAGTCTACAATGTGAGGTACATGTGTGTTTTGACTCTCAGCTATGGCTGCCAAGACTTTAAGAAGAAAATCATGGATTATCTTGGCTGAGATTCCCAGTGCTCTGTGGCCTTGATCTAAGTTTATAAGGGCTACTCTCATGCGTGGGCTCCTAAAATCCCAACAAAGCTCATGGCAATACTTCTCTGAGGTCAGTTCCAGAATTCAGTCTCTATAGGGATTCACACTAGAGTTCAAGCCCAGGTGAACCCAGTGATTTCTTCCAATCGCCACACAAATGACCAAAATTTAAACGAAAACACTCCCATATGGCCCTCATCTTTTCCACATAGACACTCATCATAACCTCTAGCTGGAGGTTTCTATGAGGGGCGCTGGACAAGACAGTGTCCAAAATAAGCTCACTTGCCCGTCATTTGCCTAAAGTCAGGGTGGCCTGGAAACCCTTCCTCTGAACCAGGAGTGATCAAATAGGCCTACCATTATTACTGTTCCACTTCTCCAATTTGAGGCCTACTGACTGTGGGGTTTCGATTCTTCATGTGGATTGGGGTCATGAGAAAACCCAAGCACCAATGGGCTAGACTCTGAAGGGCTTTGAAAAACTCATTTGACCCAAAGGATTCCTATTCTCACCTTATGGAGGTCAGGAAACTTACAGAGGAAGGTGAGAGACTTCATCCATAATGAGTACTCTTTTGGCCATTTTGGTTTTGGATGCACACATGGCATCTTTCTTTAGATCCATCAGGTGCTGAGAATCTAAGCCACAGCCTCACACAGGGCCAACAGGCTGATTCAGACACATCCCTTTTGAAATCAATTACTCAAAGAGGGACAGGTGATGCCCATTCATTTACATTAGAGAACTGTTTTATTCAGGCTTCACAACGGGGTGGCCTTAGGCAAAGACCTTCCTGACATTCAGTGCTATAGAACAATAGGTAAGCAAAAGTCCCAAAGCAGGGTTTCTCCACTGAGACTTTCCTGGTAACATTGATATCTGAGTTTTCTGAGATTCTCGCCATTCCCTTCAGCTATCCAGTACATGGCCAAGTCACAGAGCTTGGAGGTGGTACCTATCTTGGTCACAAAATCATGAGCCTATTCTGGAGAGTGGCCAGAATTCAGGAAGAAAACAGGAACTTAGGAAGATTTCAGGTCTTGCCCACAAATAAGGCAACCCTCTGTCCTTTTATAAATTGGGCAGTGTGAATGTTGGGAAGCTTTCTCCTAGACAGGACACATCCATTGATGCATTTTCTTTTGTAATGTCTACACCCATGGACACAGTGGGATACACAGACATAGAAACACTTGCCTTGTCAAATGACTTAATAGAAACAGTCCACGCCAAACCAAACAAACCAACTTTCCTACCTATTCTCAGAACATGAGACAAAACCACAAACCCACACTCATTCCCACAAATGCACCTCCTTCCCCCAAGAAGGTCTGTTACTAACCGGAGTGTCCTCTGCCTGGTGAGCCATTCTTTGTTCACCCGAAATGGCCTGTCTGTTCTCAAATCTGGACTCCTTGGCCCACTCTGTGAAGTTGTCAGGAGCCAGCTTTGAGCCGCCACTACCTGCATTCTTAGGGAAGACACCTCTTCAGATTTTTTCTGGCATTTGACCATCTTCACATCTGTAAGTACCAAGAAAGACTGACTCTTTCCATGATAAATCCAAAAAAGTGAGATCTCTGTGACTGTTACTGGGCCTGACCCTGGGTGCCTGGTTTCTGGGATCCCAAGTTCAGAGAGTTCCATCACAAAGAAGTGAGGTAGGTCACTTCCTTCATGAACTGAATGAGCTCACAGCCTTGGAAAACACTTTGTCCTAACAGTTTCTTCCTAAGGTCCCATGAGATGGAGGCTGCCCCTACTTCCTGTGACACTTTCACAAGTTAGAATGGTATATCAACAATAGGTACTGGGGGAGAGATCTCCACACAGGGTTGGTTTGGTCCATTTTGTCTACATTAAAATGTGAGAGGCTTATTCAGACACATCTCTTCATCCTGACCAGGTTGTTTGCCATGGAAAATGACTTTTGCTCTCTCAGGTCCTTCATAGCATTCTATATCTTCTTCAGGGATAATTTCTGCATGGATCTTTGAGATTCTCAGCAGGTGGAAGATCCCCTATATTCCTGGATTGTAAGACCAACTCTATCCCTGCACTGCTGTAAAGTTAGATTGAGGGAACAGTGTATGGTTAATGTTAATATCATGTTCTATTTGCGTTAGGAATCATTCTGCTGGATGAATAACGGTATTGGGAACCTGAGATATTTACAAGAATATATAGGTGAAATATAAGTATGGAAACAGAAATCTAGGGAAGACTTGAAGCCAAGTAGGACTTTGGGCCCTTGAGTAGCATACTTTGCTTTGAATTATATTCTGCACAGATGTCTCAGATAAATTGATATACAAAGAAATAGGATCGTATACACTAGATGATTGAATAACATACAGAATATCCAATAAAAAAGGGATAGTCTGTAGGATTAGCAAGATAGTCAGTAGGTTTAAAAAGAAGAATGAGTATAGGATTTGTACCAAAAGTTCTTTACAAATAAGGTTTCAGGTAGAGAGTGAATGTAAATGTCAGCACATGTGAAGAGTCAGTCACAATGACGAATTGGGGAAAATATGTAGGAAAGCAGATATAAATAGAGACATTAGGAAGTCAGTAAAAGTATGAAGTGTGTAATTTGTTTAGACATTTTCAACGGTTTGAGTCTGAATATATAACCTTAGGCAGAAACTAATATGTTGTCACAAATTGGATTGACTTTTGAGAGCATTAGGTAACCAGGACATGGATGTTTTTATTAATCCATGCTCACTTTTTATTTAGGCTTTGGTAAAATCATAAGTGTGACCTTTGCATTTTGTGTCCAGAATATTATTGTGATAAAATGTATATGTAGATCAGGTGACTTGAGTATTTCTTCCACCATTTCTGTAGCAATATTTTGTAGATGTATAAATTACTATTGAGGGTACAAATAGGTGTACCCTGTGTCTATGAATATGCAGATAATGCATGAATAAACCATACTGTGTGTAAATAATATAACTTGCTCTACTTTAAATAATGGATTGAATTGATATCTGAAAATATAAAAGAAATCTCATATTGATATACAATCATTCACTGCAACCAGTTATACATCTAATGGTAATATTTTGGTTGTGGTTTATCCTGAAAGGTGTGTGAGTTTTGTTTCAAAAGTGATTATGGAAATCAAAAATAATGTGTTTGGAAAGAAGTCTCATGAAAAGAATAGTCAAGAAACCTGTAAGAATACATGTGTTCTCAAGAAGGAAGTGATTGAACATTATATATCATACTATATATAATGTGCATAAACTGCAGAAATAGTAATGTACCAATGTTGAATAAAAATGAACATCAAAATACACATCATGTCCCATAGGAATCTACTTGCATTGATGTTAATCTGGGTCAGTTACTGTTGAAATATTAGGATTTTTATGCACCATTCACTGAAGTTACTTTTCAGTACTAGGAAAAAAGTATGTATTTAAGTTGGATGAATATTTCTGAGAATAATCTTGTGAAAATTTGATTATAAATCCACATAAATCACAAAACATTATAAACACAAAAGTCACATGGACATTAAAATGTAGCAATATATATGCCAATTTAAATCCATCTTGAAATATATATCATCCACTGATCCAAAACTATTTATTTAATGAACTTGAATTTATGTATAATGTTGTTCAGCTAGGAAGCTCCCCCATAGATTGAATTTTCTGTTCCAAATCAGTGTTTAGGAGGAGTGATCTCCTAAATGTGTATGCAAATATGTGCTACGCAAAAATCTTCCCACTCTCATCCAGAACAATGCCTTGATATTACCTTCACCCCAAGTAAGACACAGTTGGAGGACATGAGTTAGAAAATCTGTGAATACATATCTGGAATGTAAAATGGTCAGGAGTTCACAACCTTGCAGGTTGTAGAGGAGTTTCCAAAAGTAAAGGACAGGCTTGATAGACCCAACCTGATCTTTTATTAGAATTGGGAGCCATCTTGCCAGAAAGCCATGAAAAGATAATTTGGGCTTTACTATAAATTACTGCAAATTCTGAACCTGCTTGGAATGCCTGTCCGTGCCTTGAACTCATCCATGCCTGGCTCTCTGACCAGATAACAGTGCTCTCTGAAACATTAGTGACACCTAATAAATATTGGCCTTCCCAGGCCAGACAACGACCCTCTCTGAGTCTCTAATGGTCCTCATAATTTCTGATGTTGGGGCCAGCAAAAAAAATGTAAACTACCATCAGTGTAATGCTTTCAAAGTTCTGTTATCTGTAACCCCCTTTTTGTGTAACTTTCTGGGCTATATAGCTGGGCTGTAGGAAAGGTGGTGTTGCTGTCTTGTTCCCGCCATTTTTGGAGGGAGAGGCAGCCTGGCCAGTTTTAATAATAAGCCTGCCTTAATTTGATTTTAATTGGAGTCACTGGTCTTTTCTTGCATCATATTCCAACATTTTGGAGTTCCCCAGTGAGATGACCCTGCCCGACCAGATCACAAGACCAGACTGCTGAAAATTCTGAAGCTGGCCTTCCCTCCAGGGCTACGGGCTGGGGAGCCACTCTAGGGGGTGCACAACTTGAGATGTTCCAAGGCCTTGGAGTGAGCCGTCGGTCTGGGGAGCACTGCAGTGAACCACCGCACTGAAACTATTAGCAAGTACCTGGTGGAGGAGGCCTCCATAGGTAAGTGGCACCTTGATAACATCTTATATCTGGTTAAGGGAGATCTCTTCTAATGACAGAGAGGTGGCCTGGGGAGGCTCACATTCACTCCTGTCCAGGATAGTAATGAGAATCGTTCTGTCCTCTGTTCCGTTCTGTAGGGAATTCCTCTGGAAGGTTAGAGAGGTGCCGAGGGACACGCATGCGCTCCTACCCCAGAGCTTTAGCAAGACGTTGAATTGCTCATCTGTTTTTCTGTTTTGGCACCGGGATTCTGTTTTTTTTTTTTTTTTTTTTTTTTTTTTTTTTGTGTGTGTGTGTGTTTTGTTCTGTGTTCTATATGTTTTTTGTTTGTTTGTTTTTGTGCGTTTTGTTTTGTGATTTCTGTGATAAAATCTTAAGGATATTGAACGTGAAAATGGGTAACAAAGCAAGTAAGCCTGACACCCCTTTGGACTGTGTTTTAAGGAACTGTGATGAACTTTACCACCATTTGTTAAGCAGAATGACAGAAGCCCCTAGCTGGCTGCCTGGAGCACACCCAGTGCAGATGGTAATGCCTGCTGGGGAATGAAGAACTGAGTATCTCCCAGCAACTGCCGAAGCCCTGTTGCTTCAGGGAATTCCCTCCTTTGTTCCCTGCACTGCAAGGATAATGCCACCTCTGTCTTCTTAAAAAAAGAGAAAAACAAAAAGGGGACACTAAATGCAGTAAAGTCGCCATGGAGACACTTTATTTTATATTTCAGGTTGCTCCTCTGTGAAAACATTTGGTCCCCTTGTGGGGACATCTGTGGTGCCACTGGAGAAGGAGATTTTTCTCTTATTTGCTCTGTTTTAAAGGGTTCTGTCTGTCAGCCATTGTCTGGAGTTCATTTCTGTCTGTCTTGTGCCTTTTTTCTAGCCCTTTAAGACATGTGCAATAATGTGTTAATATTATAAATTGTTTCTTGGAAATGATCTTAGCTGAATGTGTGTCTAAATGATGATGTTTCATTGTACCAATCTGGTATCTGAATGGGTTTTTGAAGCATTCCACAATCTTGCAGTTAAAAGTCGGGTTTAGGTATTTGTTTAGTTCATGGTTTCAGATAATTCATGCCAGAGAACTTAAATACTTAGGATGGAAAACTAAAGAACTCTACTTCCAAGTTGGCAAGTAACTTCCCAATCATTCAGTCTTTTTTTCACCAATTTTAAATTAGGTAGCCTGGGAAAATGTCACTGTGTGTACCAGTGCATTAATTTGGACAAGGATACTAAATCATAGTATGATATCTGTTGACAAAACAACTTGTAAAGATATAAAATTTTGTGAATTGTATCTTAAACTTGTATCATAATTTTCAACATCCTAACATGAAAATTATGGTTAAAATACCTTAGGCCTAAGGTTTCTGCTCAGAATAGCCTTTTTTTCCTTCTTCTTCCAGACCTCAGCCAGGACTTATTTTGAAATGCAAATGAAAGAAGCCTGTAAGCTTAGTAGGAGACTTATTGGAGGCCTAAGGGGAAAAAAAAGGCAAATTGTATGGTATTTACTAAATACTGGCCAGTCATTTTTCTAGGACTCATAATTTTTTCCTTAGGTTCTTTATTTATTTTTTGAGCTCATGATTTTGCTCCTACAGACCTAGGTTAATGTTTTTCTGATCAGTAATATCTTTGACCAACTGTGGAATTTTTAAATCATTGCAATGGAGATTTCACCTGTGAAAAGCTACAAGGCCTTCACTTTTATTATGTGTGCACAATTTGTTATGTGTTGTATGTATATATATATATATATATATATATATATATATATATATATATATATATATATACACATATGTCCATATATCATATATATGATACACAAATTAACATATATAAGGAGCACTCATATTAAAAAGAACTCATAAAAACAATTTTAAAAAGTGGATCCAAAGATCTTTAATTCACGTGATTTAAATGTTTCAATTTAAATTGGGTAAACAGATAAATATAAATGTCTTTAAATTTAAGCTTACAAGTTTTTCTAGGTGTTCAAAAATCTAATAAACTATTAATGTCTACAAAAGGTCTAATATGCCTTTGTTCCAGGACTTTTCTTTCAATCAAAAAAATGGTTTACAGTGTTCAAAAAATTTGTCTAATATTTTGATAAATAAGTAAAGTAAATTTGATATGGGATTACTCATTCATGAGTACTTTTGTTTGATATCTGATCGATATACTAAGGTCTGTATAAGTTTGTACTAAAGTCTGTATAAGATTGTAAAAATCAGTCATGTGTAAAAGAGACAAAAATTTCTTAAACATAAGTTTACCCATAACATTAAGTTTATTAAGATTTAAATTTTCTAGAGCAAGCAACCATAAAAATTAAACAAATGTTTAAATAAGAACTGTTATTTTAGAGCACTGTACTGCCATTTCTTTAAAAGCTAAACTTGGTTAATGTAGAAACTTCAATGCAATTGTGATGCTATTAATGTGCTCATATTTTCCAGTTATACAACTCTATAAGGTAGAAACTTTAAAAGAGCATTATATCAAGCAGGTGTTCTGAAGCTGTATGGTAAATAAAATATATATTGGGGATTTATTTACCTGTTATCAATAATATATGTAAAGTTTTATGTTACTTTTTACATTGTGGAACAATTTAAATGTATTTTTAAGTTAATGAGACGCTAATCTATGTAAAGGTTAAAATCTTTCAGCCGTACTTTAATTCATGTTTTAAATGTGATATCATATGGTGTGAGCTAATGTTCATGTGACCTCAAACAATTTATGTAAACTTTGTAAAATGATATTTAAAAAAAAGATCAGCTTTAGAACTAAAGCATTTAAGATTTATAAGGAGCCCTGCTTACCTGAGATAAGACTCTGTGTCCCATCTTACTACATGTGAGAATGACTACGAAAGCAGTAGGTCAGATTTTATTTCATTTAAAGTTATGTTCAAATTTTTTTTTTCTGTCAAGATTACTAGGATCTCAAAAAGGTGATATAATATATAACTCACCAAAAAATTCAGGGTAGCTATTACATGAACTAAGTATTTTTACTCGTGTTAAAAAATTTTATTTTTTAATTTCTTTATAAGTGATCTAAAGATTCCCTGTTGGTGTTTTACAGAAGTGTTGCTTTAAGAACACAACATGGGTTAATTTAAGAAAATAAGTCATCAACTACAAGACAGACAGAATAATAAGATCCCAATTAATAAAATATAAATAATTATAAACTTATAGACATTAAAGTGCAGTACTCTTAATATATGGCTGTTAAAATTTATTTGCTGGTTGTTTCAGATTAGGATTGAAAATTAAATTTAAATGAAAAGGGCCAAAAAAAACCAATATTTGACTCTTGCCCTTTGAGTCAGTCTGAATCCAGGGAACAGGGGACTTCTCTATGAGCTTTGCAACTCTGGGCCACATAACCTCCCGATCAGGGAGATTAATGAGACCACTGGAGAACAGAAAGCCAATCAGTGCATTTGCTACAAAGAGGAGAGTCATCAGGAAAGGGAGACATCCCTGATGCTTCTGAGGGAAGCCACATGGTCAAGCAAGACCTGAACCCACCTAGCTCAAATTGCACTAGCAGAACTGAGAAGCTGCTCTCAAGTTTCCCAAGGAATGACTCCCATAAAAGCTCAGCTGACTGCTAACAATAGATAGAAACAAAAGTCATTTGACTGCTTCATCTTAAACACTTAGCAAAGACAGTTAAAACCAAAATACAGCCATTCCTGGGCATTTTAAATAATAATAATAATAATAATAATAATAATAATAATAATAATAATATTTTAAGGTATACACTTTATGTTAGCCTCCCAAAATAAGTAAAACTGTTGGCTACAAAGACTATCAAGAGGAGCTGCCAGAGGCAGAAGTTTTTAGTTTAAGGCCTACAGATATTCCTAACCTACACAGGTAGGCTTGGTGTTTGCTAGTACGATTATCCAGCCCTGAGTAACAGAATTAAATGTTTCTCTATTAGACACAGAGGTCATACTAGTGAAAGGATTTTGCAAAATCAGATGACATTAAATTATTAAACTGTATATTATGGGGAGGGACAACTGTAACACTAAAAGTTAAATATTAAGTTGACAGTCCTGATAATTGGGGATATTAAAGACTGGTGAGGGTACTTCATACAGTGACATGATCCAGCTACTGCAACATTTATTCAATACTCATGTTTTTTGTTTCTCTCATAGAAGAACCCATCCCCAGATGACTTTACAACCTGTTCTTCCTCAACAAGACTTCAAAAAGAACTGACTTCTAAAAGGCAACTCATATTCCTCAACTGACTTCAAAAAGGCAACTCATGTCTCTCACGCCATGCACACTCATGTCACCCTCTCTCAGCTGAGAAGAAGGCAAAATGAGAGACGACTCTCCACTTACACCAATGGAGCCCAAAATAAATAGACTATCAATATAAGTAATTAATTAAGTCAGGTAATATCAGGGAGACTGGTTTTCGGTGAGTTCTAAAAATTTGGAGACTGTTAACTGAGGGATTAAAATTTCCTCAGTGCTTTTCCACTAACCTATCAAGGATTACAAAGGGACACATAAGAAAAGGGGGGAATGATAGACCCAACCTTATCTTTTATTAAAATTGGGAGCCATCTTGCAACAAAGCCCTGAAAAAATCATTTTGGCTTTACTGTAAATTACTGCAAATTCTGAACCTGCTTGGAATGACTGCCCGTGCCTTAAACTCACCCGTGCATGGCTCTCTGACCAGATAGCAGCCCTCTCTGAAACTTTGTCACACCTCATAAATATTGGCCTTCTGTGGCCAGACAATGACCATCTCTGAGGCTCTAATGGTCCTCATAAATTTTGATGTTGGGGCTAGCAAAAAAAAAAAAAAGTAAACTCCCATTAGTGTGATGCTTGTCAGAGTTCTGTTATCTGTTACCCCATTTTTGTGTAACTTTCTGGGCTGCAAACCTGGGCTGTAGTAAAGGTGGGGTTGCTCTCTTGCTCTCGCAATCTTTGGAGGGAGAGGCAGCCCAGCCAGTGGAAATAATAAGCTTACTTTAATTTGATTTTAACTGGAGTCAGTGTTCTTTTCTTACATCCTGGTCTAAGAGGTAAACACTCCACAAACATAGAGCCCTTCCGGCCTAAAGACTTCTTGAGAAACTGCCTCTGAGGTTGGGTACTTTAAATATATTTTGTTGTGAGAAGGTTTAGCTTCTTTTTTATTGAGACCATCAAAGCTGGGTCTGCAACTATGTGAATGGAGAGCATGGTTTCTTATTTTCCAATGAACATGAGGCAGCAGTGCTGAATTCTCTCTTGGTAGGTAAACTGTGGCCACTGGGGGCTAAGTGTCTCCCCGTGTGGACTGTGAAGCCATTTGATCATCCTCCATTTTTGTGGTGTTTCTTGGTGCTGCACTGGGAGTTTGGTATTTGCTTCACGAAATACAAGGAGTTCAACTGGGACACAGTGCTGGAGGGAGTTCTTTCACGTGTGGTGGGTCAGGAACTGCAGGAGAATGCACCAACCAGGCTTCTATTTCACACAGCTTTTTCCTTGACCATACCAACCTGATTCTGAACATTGCCTTGAAACCTCTCCATATAATAAGATGCCTTTACATGTAAGGTTCTGCTGGATGCACCATGGCAGCCAAAAGGCATTTGGAAGTCAATTGGAAATCCACACGGCCCCACCTCAGATATTTTATCACACACCTGCACACCACTGCTCTGGGCCCACTACTCAGCATTCTCAACTTACTGGCATCTCTGTTCTTCACCATTATCATGAAACCCAGTCAATCAAGGCACTGTCTGGTACACTCATGATCAGCAACAGGAGATCCAAAGGTTCTCCAGTGCCACCTGGTCATGGGAGTTTCAAAAATTTCAGGGTATTTATCTAGCCACTTTTCAAGGATGAAGTTGGAGAAACTGTGGGTTTCAATTCATTCAGGAACCATTTAATGTTGAGGAACCTCATTTCAATGAATGCTCTGGAGAACTCTCAAAGGCAAGGCTTCCCAAAGAGTAGCCAAACGGTCACATGAAGCCCAGCCCATTGAGGTCTACAATGTGAGGTCCATGTGTGTTTTGACTCTCAACTATGCCTGTCAAGTCTTTCAGAATAAAATCATGTGATATCCTGGCTGAGATTCCAAGTGATCAGTCGAAAGCCACCCTTGGCCTAGATTTCAGTTTCCAATGGCGACTCTCATGCGTGGCCTTCTAAAATCGCAACACAATTCATGACAATACTTCTCTGAGGTAAGTTCCAGAACTCAGTCTCTAAGGTGAATCATACCAAAGTTCTAGCCCTGGTGGATCCAGTCATTTCTTCCAACCACTACACAAATGAACACAATTAAAACCAAAACACTCCCACATGGTCCTCACCTTCTTCCATATAGACACTCATTATAACCTCTGGCTGGAGGTTTCCATGAGGGGCGCAGCACAAGACAGTATCCAAAACAAGCTCCCTTATCCCTCATTTGCTTAAAGTCAGCTGGGCCTGGACACCATTCCTGTGAACCAGGAGTGATAAAATAAGCCTGGCCTTAATACTGCTCTGCTTCTCCAATTTGAGGCCTACTGACTGTCAGGTATAGATTCTTAATGTGATTTAAAGTAATGAAAAAACCCAAGTTCATATGGGCTAGCCTCTGCAGGGCTTTGAAGAACTCATTTGACCCAAAGGATCCCTAGTCTCATTTGATGGAGATCAGAAACCTATCAGAGTAAGGCAAGATACTTCATACACAATTACTGATATTTTTGCCATTTTGGTTTTGGAAGCACACATGGGATCTTTCTTTAGTTCCATCAGGTGCTGAGAATCTAAGCCACTGCCTCACACAGGGCCAAGTGGCTGATTCAGACACATCCCTTTCCAAAGCAATTAAGCAAAGATACACAGGTGATGCCCATTCATTTCCATTTGAAAACAGTTTTCTTCAGGCTCCACAAATTGGTGGCCTGAGGCAGAGACCTTCCTGACTCTCAGAGCAACAGAAAAATAGGTAACCAAAAGGCCCAAAGCAGGGTTTCTCTACTGAGACTTTCTTTGTCACACTGATATCTGAGTTTTCTGAGATGCTTGCTATTCCCTTCAGCTATCCAGTATATGGCAATGTCACAGAGCTTGGAGGTGGTACATATCTTGGACACAAAACCATGAGCCTACTCTGGAGAGTGGCCAAAATTCAGGAAGAAAACAGGAACTTCGGAAGATAGTAGGTGTTGCCCGTCCCTAAAGCAACCTGCAGTCCACTGATAAATTGGGCAGGATGAAAGTTGGCAAGCTTTCTACTAGACAGGACACATCCATTGATGCATTATCTTTTATAATGTCTACAACCACGGACACAGTGGGATACACAGGCATACAAACAATCACCTTGTCAAATGACTTACTATAAACAGTCCACTCTAAAGCAAACAAACCGCCTTTCTTACCTATTCTCAGAACATGAGACATAACCACAAAATCACAATCACACCCACAACGACACCTCCTTTATTCAAGTAGGTCTGTGACTAATTGGAATGTACTCTGACTGATGGGCCATACTATGTTTCCTTGAAATGGCCTGTCCTTCTCAGATCTGGTCACCTTTGCCAACACTGTGAAGTTTTCAGGAGCCAGTGGTGAGCCACTACCTGCTTTCTCAGGAAATTCCCCTTTTTAGAGCTCTCTTGGCATTTGGCAATCCTCACATCAGTAGGTACTAAGGAAGACTTACTCTGTCCTTGGTTATTCCAAACAACTGAGCCCACTGGGTAAGAAACTGGGACTGACTCTGGGTGCCTGGCTTCCTGGATCCCAAGTTCAGAGAGATCCGTCATCAAGGAAGAGAGGTAGGTCACCTCATTCAGGAACTGAATGAGGTTACTGCCGTGGCAACCACTTTGTCCTAACAATTGCTTTCAAGGGTCCCATGAGATGGTGGCTGCCCCTACCTCCTGTGACACTTTCACAAGTTAGAAAGGTATATCAACCATTGGCACCTGGGAACAGCTCTCCACACAGGCCTGGTTTGGTCCATCTTCTCTACATTAAGAAGAGAGAAGCTGTTTCAGACACAACCCTTCATCCTGACCAGGTTGTTTGCCATGGAGGATGACTTTTGCTCTCTTAGGTCCTCCATAGCTGCTTACAACTTCTCCAGGAATCATTTCTGCATGGACCTTTGATTTTCTCAGCATGTGGAAGATCCCCTATATTCCTGTATTGTAAGAACAACTCTATCCCTGCTCTTCTGTAAAGTTAAATTGACTGAACAGTGTATGGTTAGGTTAACTAACAGGTTCGATTTGGATTAGGAATCTTTTTGCGGGATGAATAATGGTATTGGGAAACTGCGATATTTACAAGAATATATAGGTGAATTATAAGTATGAAAACAGAAATCTAGCTAAGATTTGAAGCCCAAAAGGGCATTGGGCCCTTGATTGGGATACGTAGCTTTGAATTATGTTCTGCACTGATGTGTCAGGTAAATCGATATACAATGGCTTAGGTCCTTGTACCATGGATGATTAAATGTAGAAGAGAACTTCCAGTCAAAAGGGATAGTCGGTAGGATTCAGAAGATTCTCGGTAGGTTTAGAAAGAAGAGTGAGTATAGGATTTGGACCAAATGTTGTTTAGCAATAGGGTTTCTGGTAGACAGTGAATGTTAATGTCAGCACAAGTGAAGAGACAGTCACAATGATGAACTGGGGAAAATAGGAAAGCTGATATCAATAGAGACATTACGAAACCAGGCAAAGTATAAAGTGAGTGATAGGATTAGATATTTTCAACAGGGTTGAGTTTGAATATATAATCTTAGAAAGAAACAAATGTGTAGTGACCAATAGGATTGACATTTGACAGCATTAGGCAACCTGGACATGGATGTTTAGTAATCCATGCTCACTTTTCATTTAGTCTTTGCTACAATCTTAAGTGTGACCTTTGCTTTTTTTGTCCAGAATATTACTGTGATAAAACGTATATGTAGATCAGGTGACATGACTATTTTTCCACCATTTCTGGCAGCAACATATTCAAGACGTATAAATTAGCAATGGGGGTAAAAAGAGGTGTACCCTTTGTCTGTGCATATAGAGATAATGCATGAATAGACCATACTGTGAATAAATAATATATCTGGTTCCGACTTTAAATAATGGATTGAAATTATATGTGAAAAAATACAAGAAATCTTATATTGACATACAAACATTCATTCCAACCAGTTATATATCTAATGGCCACATTAAGGTTATGGTTTATCATGAAGGGTGTGTGAGTTTTGCTTCAAAAGTGATTATGGAAATCTAAAATAATGTGTTTGGAAAGAAGTCTCATGAAAAGACCAGTCAAGAAACCTGGAGGAATACATGTTTTATGAAGCAGGAAGTGATTGTGAAACAAATGCGTATAAATTTGTGAACTTGTGGATGAAATATATATATCCTATGATTTGTAAAAATTGAAGAAATAGTAATGTACCAGTGTTGAATGAAAATAAACGTCAGAATACACATCATGTCCCATACGAATCTACTTGATTGATGTTAATCTGGGTTAGTTACTGTACAAATATTAGGATTTGTAAGCACCATTTACTGAAGTTAGTTTTCAGAACTATGAAACAAATGTGTATTTCAGGAGGATGAATATTTCTGAGAATAATTTTGTGAAAAGTTTATTATAAATCCACATTTTTGAACATGAATGAATTTAGGGAGTGTATTTAAGATACATACATTTCATATTTTAAAAATCAGGACAGTATATATATATATATATATATATATATATATATATATATATATATATACACACACACAGACACAAAACACACACACAGACATTAAAATGTAGGAATATATACCCCAATCGAAGTTCATCATAAAATATATAGCATCCACAGATGCAAAAATATTTATTTTACTGAACAAGGATTTATGTATAATGTTGTTCTACTAGGAAGCTCACCCATAGTTTGAATTTTCAGTTCCAACAGCGTTTAGAGGAGTGATCTCTTCTCACAACTTGTATCTGCCAAGTCAGTCACCTCACAAAATGAACGTGTGATACCAGGTAGGATTCTATAAAGCATATAAAAATACATGTGCTGAATAGGCTACAGAGAAAGGCAGACAGGCATTTACATATTTGTTAACTTTAACAACACATGGAGAACTATTTCAATTAAAAATTGACTAGATTTATAACACCTACCATTTATCATGAAAAAGGCAAGTCCAACTATACCCCACGCCTCCTCTGAACTGCTTGTATTTCTATTCTGTTTGGGTTGTTTTTCTCCATCATTTGGATTAGTAGACAGAGTATAGTAGGGTATGGGTTATTGTCAGGGATTCAGTATATTCAATGGTATATAGAAAAATGAATCCAATGTGTATAAAAATATATGCTACACAATTATCTTCCCACTCTCATCCAGAACAATGCCTTTACATTACCTTCACCTCAAGTAAGCCACAATTAGGGTAGAAGAGTTTGAAAATCCGTGAATGCATATCTGGGGTGGAAACAGTACTAAGAAACAAATACGTATTTCAGGTGGATGAATATTTCTGAGAATAATCTTGTGAAAAGTTGATTATAAATCCACAACATAAATATGAATGAATTTAGGAAGTGTGTAATAAGACACATATTTCATATTTTGAATACTCCTGAGAGTGTATCTATATATATATTTATATACACACACAGAGACAGACATTAAAAATTGCAACATATATGCCAAAAGAAATTCACCATGAAATGTATATCATCCACAGATCCAAATATATTCATTTTACTGAACATGGATTTATGTATAATGTTGTTCAACTAGGAAGCTCACTCACATTTGAATTACCAGTTCAAGCAGCGTTTAGGAGGAGTGATCTCTTCTTCCAATTTGTATCTTCCAAGTCAGCCACCTCACAAGAATGTACGTGTGGTACCAGGTAGGATTCTATATGTGCATATAAAAATACATGTGCTGAATAGGCTACAGAGAAAGGGGGACAGGAATTCACTTATTTGTTAACTTTAAAAACGCATGGAGAACTATTTCAACAAATAATTGACTAGATTTATAACTGCTACACTATACCATGCAAAAGGCAACTCGAACTATAAAAATACCTCATCTAAACTGCTTGTATTTCTATTATGTTTGTGTTATTTTTCTCCATCATATTAGGATTAGTAGTCAGAGTCTAATAGGGTATATGTTAGTTTCAGGGATTCAGCATTTCTAATGGAAAATAGGAAATTGAATCCAATGTGTATGCAAATATGTGCTACACAAAAATCTTCCCACTTTCATCCAGAACAATGCCTTGACATTACATTCTCCTCAAGTAAGACACAATTAGAGGATAAGAGTTAGAAAATCTGTGAATATATATCTGGAATGGAAAATACTCTGGAGTTTATAACTTTGGAGGTGGTAGAGAAGATTCTAAAAGTAAGGGACAGGGTAAACATTCCACAAACATGTAGCTCTGCTGGCCTAAATACTTTTTGAGAAACTGCCTCTAAGAGTGGGCACTTGAAGTATTTGATGTTCTGAGGAGATTTAGTTCCTTTGTAGAGAAACCATGAAAGCTGGGTCTGCATCTATGTTACTTGGAGGACATGGTTTCTTATTATCCAATGAACATGAGGCAGCAGTGCTGAATTCTCTCTTTGTAGGTAAACTATGGACACTGGGGTCTAAGTGTCTTTCAGTGTGGACTGTGAAGCCAATTGGTCATCCTCCACTTTTCGTGGTGTTTCTCGCTGCTGCACTGGGAGTTTGGTATTTGCTTCAAAAAATACAAGGAGTTAAAATGGGACAGAGTGGTGGAGGGAGTTCTTTAAGGTGTGGTGAGTCAGGGTCTTCAGGAGAATGCACCAACCAAGGTTCTATCCCATGTAGATTGCCCCCTTGAGAATAGCAACATGATTCTGAACATTGCAGTGAATCCTCTCCATATAACAAGATGCCTTTACATATATGGGTCTGCTGGCTGCACCATGTCAGTCACAAGCCATTTGGAAGCCAATGGCTGATCCACATGGCCGCAACACAGATGTTTTATCACACAATTGCATACCACTGCTCTAGGCCCACTACTCACCAGGCTCCAACTTACTGGCATATCTGTTCTACACCATTTTCATGAAACAAAGGCAATCAAGGCAGTGTCTGGTATACTCAGGATCAGAAACAGGACATCCAAAGTATTTCCAGTGCCAGCTGATCATGAAAATATCAAAAATTTCATGGTAATTTTCCAGCCATTTTTCACGGATGAAGTTTGAGGCTCTGAGGGATTCAATTAATTCAGGAACCATTAAATGGTGAAGAAGCTAATTTCAATGAAAGCTCTGGAGCACTCTCACAGGCAAGGTTTCCCTAAGGGTGGCCAAAATGTCACATGAAGCCAGGCCCATTGAGATCTACAATATGAGGTCCATGTGTGTTTTAAACGCAAATATGGCTGCCAAGTCTTTAAGAAAAGTTGTATGTTATATCCGGGCTGAAATTCCCAATGTTCTGTGGAAATCCAACCTGGGCCTAGATCTCAGGTTCCAAGGGCGATTCTCATGTGTGGCCTCCTAAAATCCCAACACAATTCATGGCAATACTTCTCTGAGGTCAGTTAAAGAACTCAGTCTCTAAGGGGAATCACACCAGAGTTCAAGCCCAGTGGAACAGTCATCTCTTCCAACCGCCACACAAATGACCACAATTAAAACCAAAACACTCCCACATGGTCCTCATCTTTTTCCATATAGACACTCCTTATAACGTCTGGCTGGAGTTTTCAATGAGGTCCACAGCCCAAGTCAGTGTCCAAATTAAGGTCCTGTTCCCCTCATTTGTCTAACATCAAGGTGGCCTGGACACACTTCCTGTAAACCAGGAATGATCAAATAGGCCTGCCATTAATACTGCTTGGCTTTTTCAATTTGAGGCCTTCTGACTCTGTGGTTTAGATTCTTTATGTGAATTTGAGTCATGAGAAAATCCAAGCCCCTCTGCAGAGATTTAAAGAACTCATTTGGCCCAAAGGATTCCTATTCTCACTTGATGGAAGTCAGGATCCTAACAGAGGAAGGTAAAAGAATTCATTCACAATGAGTGAATATTTGCCATTTTGGTTTTGGATGCACACATGTGATCTTTCTTTTGATCCATCAGGTGCTGAGAATCTAAGCCACAGCCTCACACAGGGCCAAGAGGATGATTCAGACACATCTTTTTCCAAAGCAATTAAGCAAAGAGACACAGGTGATGCCCTTCATTTCCATTTGAAAAATGTTTTCCTCAGGCTTCCCAAAGGGGTGGCCAGAGGCAAAGACATCCTGAGATTCAAGGCAACAGAACAATAGGTTAGCAAAAGGCCCAAAGCAGGGTTTCTCCACTGAGACTTTCCTGGTCACACTGATATCTGAGTTTTCTGAGATGCTGGCCATTCCCTTCAGATATCCAGTACATGGCCATGTGACAGAGATTGGAGGTGGTACATATCTTGGACACAAACCCAAGAGCCTATTCTGAAGAGTTGTCAGAATTCAGAAAGAAAACAGGGACTTAATAAGGTAGTAGGTGTTGCCTATCGATATGGAAACCACACTCCATTCATTAATTGGGCAGGATGAATGCTGGGAAGCTTTCTACTAGAGGGGACACATGCATTGATGCATTCTCTTTTCTAATGTATACAACCACGGACACAGTGGGATACACAGACATAGAAACACTCACCTTGTAAAACGACTTACTAGAAACAGTTCACTGCAAACCAAAGAAACCTCCTTTCCTACGTATTCTCAGAACAGAGACAAAACCACACACCCACACTCAAAAAGACACCTCCTTCCCCCAAGTAGGGCTGTGATTATCCGGAGTGTCCTCTGACAGGTTTGCCATACTATGTTCCCCGGTAATGGTCTGTCCTGTCTCATATCTGGTCTCCTTGTACAACTCTGTAAAGCAGTCAGGAGCCAGCGGTGAGCCACTACCTGCTTAGTCAGGAAAGGCCCCTGTTCATATCTTTCCTGGCATTTGGCCATCCTCACATCAGTCAGTACCAAGAAGACTGACTCTGTCCTTGGTGATTCCAAACAAATGAGACCACTTGGACTGGGACTGGGACTGGCTCTGGTGCTTGGTTTCCTTGGTCCCAAGTTCAGAAAGTTCCATCAACAAGGAAGTGAGGTAGGTCACTTCCTTTAAGAACTGAATGAGGTCACTGCCTTGGCAACCACTTTGTCCTAACAGTTGCTTCCAAGGGTCCCATGAGATGGAGGCTGCCCCTACTTCCTTTGGCACTTTCACAACTTAGAATGGTATATCAACCTTAGGCACCCGAGAGCAGCTCTCCACACAAGCCTGGTTTGGTCCATCTTCTCTACAGTAAGAAGATAGAGGCTGATTCAGACAAAACCCTTCATCCTGACCAGGTTGTTTGCCATGGAAAATGACTTTTTGTATCTCAGGTCCTTCATTGCTGCCTACATCTTCTCCAGGGATCATTTCTGCATGGACCTTTGAGGTTCTTAACAGGTAGAGCATCCCCTACATTCCTGTATTGTAAGAACAATCTGTCTCTGCTCTTCTGTAAAGTTAGATTGAGTGAACAGTGTATGGTTAGGGTTAATTTCATGTTCGATTTGGGTTAGAAATCATTCTGCTGGATTAATAATGGTATTGGGAACCTGTGATATTTATAAGAATATCGAGGTTAAATATATGTATGAAAACAGAAATTAAAGTAAGATTTGAATCCCAGAAGGGCATTGGGCCATTGATTGGGATATTTAGCTTTGAATTACTATCTGCACACATGTCTCAAATAAATCGATATACAATGGCAGAGAAACTTGAACCTTGGATGATTGAATGCTGAAGAGAACATCCAGTCAAAAGGGATTGTCGGTAGGATTAAGAAGATAGTCGCAGTCATTAATATGGTATTATGTAAAAATGTGGATGTGTAACCGATGTGATTCTGCAACTTGTATTTGGGGTAAAAATGGGAGCTGATAACCCATTTGAATCAAATGTATGGAAGATGATATGCCATGAGCTTTGTAATGTTTTGAACAACCAATAAAAAAAATTTTTTTAAAAAAAGAAGATAGTCGTTATGTTTAGCAAGTAGAGTTAGTATAGGATATGTAACAAAAGTTCTTTAGCAATTTTTTTCGGGCAGTGAGTGAATATAAATGTCAGCACATATGAAGAAATCAGACACAATGATGAACTGGGGAAAATTTGTAGAAAAGCAGATATCAATAGAGACATTAGGAAATCAGGCAAAGTATAAAGTGAGTGATAGAATAAGACATTTTCAACAGGGTTGAGATTGAATATCTAATCTTAGGAAGAAACAAATATCTAGGTCACCAATAGGATTGACATTTGAGAGCAATAGGCAACATGGACATGGATATTGTTAGTAATCCATGTTCACTTTACATTTAGGCTTTGGTACAATCCTAAGTGGGACCTTTACATTTTGTTTCCAGAATATTACTGTGATAAAATGTATATGTAGATCAGATGACATGATTTTTTCTTCCACCATTTCTAGGAGCAGTATTTTGAAAACGTATAAATTAGCATTGGGGGTAAAAAGAGGTGTACCCTGTTTTTATGAATATACAGATAATGCATGAATAGACCTTAATTTCAATAAAGAATACAACTTGTTCCACTTTAAATAATGGATTGAATTGACATCTGAAAATATATAAGAAATCTTATATTGATATGCAATCATTCATGACAACCAGTTATACACCTAATGTTAATATTAGGGTACGATTTATCATGAAGTTTGTGTGAGTTTTGCTTCAAATGTGATTATGGAAATCGAAAATAATGTGTTTGGAAAGAAGTCTCATGAAAATGCCAGTCAAGGAACAAAGAGGAATTCATGAGTTCTGAAGCAGGAAGTGATTGAAATTGAAAAAAATGACGATAAATTTGCTTACTTGTGGATGAAATATTATAATATGATGTGAATAAACTGAAGAAATAGTAATGTACCAGTGCTGAATAAAAATGAACATCAAAATACACATCATGTCCCACAGGAATCTTCTCGCATTGATGTTAAACTGTGTCAGTTACTGTAGAAATATTAGGATTTCTTTGCACCATTCACCAAAGTTAGTTTTCTTTTTTTTTAATTTTTATTTATGCTTGTTCAAAACATTACATAGTTCTTGATATATCATATTCCACACTGTGATTCAAGTGGGTTATGAACTCCCATTTTTACCCCATAAACAGATTGCAGAATCACATTAGTTACACATCCATTGATTTACATATTGCCATACTAGTGTCTGTCGTATTCTGCTGCCTTTCCTAACCTCTACTATCCCCCTCCCCTTACCTCCCCTCTCCTCTTCTCTCTCTACCTCTTTACTGTAATTCATTTCTCCCCCTTGTATAATTTTTTCCTTTCCCTCACCTCCTCTTGTATGTAATTTTGTATAACCCTGAGGGTCTCCTTTTATTTCCATGCAATTTCCCTTCTCTCTCCCTTTCCCTTCCTCCTCTCATCCCTGTTTAATGTTAATTTTCTTCTCATTCTATTCGTCCCTACTCTGTTCTTAGTTACTCTCTTTATATCAAAAAGACATTTGGCATTTGGTTTTAGGGATTGGCTAGCTTCACTTAGCATAATCTGCTCTAATGCCATCCATTTCTCTGTAAAGATTTTGTCATTTTTTAATGCAGAGTAATACTCCATTGTGTATAAATGCCTCATTTTTTATTCATTCATCTATGGAAGTGCATCTAGATTGGTTCCACAGTCTTGCTATTGTAAATTGTGCTGCTATGAACATCAATGTAGCAGTGTCCCTGTAGCATTTTTTTAGGTCTTTAGGGAATAGACTGAGAAGGGGAATACCTGGGTCAAATGGTGGTTCCATTCCCACCTCTACAAGAAATCTCCATACTGCTTTCCAATTTGGCTGCACCAATTTGCACTCCCACCAGCAATGTACAAGTATACCCTTTTCTCCACATCCTTGCCAGCACTTGTTGTTGTTTGAGTTCATAATAAATATCTGGAATGGAAAATGCTCAGGAGTTCACAACCTTGAAGGTGGTAGAGGAGTTTCCAAAAGTAAGGGACAGGGTAAATACCACAAACATGGAGCTGTGTCGGCCTTAAGACTTCTTGAGAAAATGCCTCTGAGGTTGGGCACTTGAAATATATGTTGTTGTCAGGAGCTTTAGCTTCCTTTGTAGTGAGACCATCAAAGCTGAGTCTGCATCTATGTGACCTGGACAACATGTTTTTTTTTATTTTCCTATGAACACGAGGCAGCAGTACTGAATTCTCTCTTTGTAGGCAAACTGGGGCTACTGGGGGCTAAGTGTCTCCCCATGTGGACTGTGAAGCCATTTGATCATCCTTCACATTTAATCATGTTATTTGATGCTGCACTGAAAGTTTGGTATTTACTTTACGAAATAAAGGAGTTTAACTGTGATACAGTGCTGCAGGGAGTTCTGTCACGTGTGGTGGTCAGGATCGGCAGGAGAATGTACCAAGAAGGCTTCTATCACACATAGTTGCCCCCTTGACCATAGCAACATGATTCTGAACATTGCCCTGAAACCTCTCCATACAACAAGATGCCTTTACATCCAAAGGTCTGCTAGCTGCACCATGTCAGTCACAAACCATTTCTAAGCCAATGGCAGATCCACGTGGCCCCACCACAGATGTTTTTTCACACACCTACACTCTACTGCTCTTGGCCCACTACTCATCAGGCTCCAACTTACTGGCATATCTTTTCTACACCATTATCATGAAACTCAGTCAAACCAGGCACTATCTTGTATACTCATGATAAGCAACAGGACATCAAATGGTTTTCCAGTGCCAGCTGGTCATGGAAATTTCAAAAATTTCATGGTATTTTCTAGCCATTTTTCAAGGATGAAGTTCGAGTTACTGTGGGTTTCAATTCATTCAGGAACCATTAAATATTGAGGAATCTCATTTCAATGGAAGCTCTAGAGAACTCTCACAGGCGTCTTCTGAAAGAGTGGCCCAAGGTCACATAAAGCCAGCCACATTGAGGTCTACAATGTGAGGTCCATGTGTGTTTTGACTCTCAACTATTGCTGCCAAGTCTTTCAGAATATAATCAAGTGATATCCTCGCTGAGATTCCCAGTGCTCTGTGGAAAGCCACCCTGGGCCTAGATCTCAGTTTCCAAGGGTGACTCTCATGCGTGGCCTCCGAAAATCCCAACACAATTCATGGCAATACTTCTCTAAGGTCAGTTTCAGAACTCAGTCTCCAAGGGGAATCCCACAAGAGTTGAAACCCAGGTGGACGCAGTCATCTTTTCCCACCGCCACACAAATGACCACAATGAAAACCAAAACACTCTCACATGGCCCTCATGTTCTTCCATATAGACACTAATCATAACCTCTGACTAGAAGTTTCCATGAGGGGCGCAGACCAAGACACTGTCAAAAATAAGCTCCCTTTCCCCTCATTTGCCGAAAGTCAGGGTGGCCTACACACCCTTCCTGTGAACCAGAACTGATCAAATAGGCATGGCGTTAATACTGTTCTGCTTTTCCAATTTGAGGCCTACTGACTGTCAGGTATAGATTCTTTATGTGATTTGGAGTCATCAGAAAACCCAAGCATTTCTGCAGGGGTTCAAAGAACTCTTTTGAACTAAAGGATCCTGATTCTTACTTGATGAAGGTCAGGAATCTAATAGAGGAAGGCAAGAGACTCATTTGCCATTTCTGTTTTGAATGCACACATGGAATCTATCTTTTGATGCATCAGGTGCTGAGAATCTAAGCCACAACCTCACACAGAACCAAGAGGCTGATTCAGACACATCCTTTTACAAAGCAATTAAGCAAAGAGCCACAGGTGATGCCCATTCATTTTCATTTGAAAACTGTTTTCTTCAGGCTTCACAAAGGGGTGGCCAGAGGCAAAGACCTTCCTGACATTTAGGGCAACAGAAGAACAGGTAAGCAAAAGACACAAAGCAGGGTTTCTCCACTGAGACTTTCCTGGTCACACTGATATCTGAGTTTTCTGAGATGCTCCCCATTCACTTCAGCTATCAAGTACATGGCCATGTCACAGAGCTTGGAGGTGGTATATATCTTGGACACAAAACCATGAGCCTATTCTGGAGAGTGGCCAGAATTCAGGAAGAAAACAGGATCTTAGGAAGATAGAAGGTTTTGCCCATCCAGAACGCAAGCCGCAGTCCATTCATCAATTGGGCAGGATGAATGCTGGGAAGCTTTCTACTAGACAGGACACATCCATTAATTCATTCTTTTTTCTAATGTCTACAACCACAGACACAGTGGGATACACAGACATAGAAACACTTACATGTCAAACGACTTACTAGAAACAGTCCAATCCAAACCAAACAAACCACATTTCCTACCTATTCTCAGAACATGTGACAAAACCACAAAACCACAACCACTCCCACAAAGGCACCTCCTTCCCCCAAGTAGGTCTGTGACTATCCAGAGTGTCCTCTGACTGGTGGGCCATAAAATGTTCTCCCGAAATGTCCTGTCCTGACTCAGATCTGGTCTCTTTGGCCAACTGTGTGAAGTTGTCAGGAGCCAGCGGTGAGCCACTACCTGCTTTCTCAGAAAAGGTCCCTCTTCAGAGCTCTTCTGGCCTTTGGCCATCCTCACATAGGTAGGTACCAAGAAAGACTGACCCTGTCCTTGGTAAAACTGAACAAGTGAGCCCACTGGGACTGGGACTGGGACTGGCTCTGGGTACCTGTCTTTATGGATCCCAAGTTCAGAGAATTCCTTCACCAAGGAAGTGACGTAGGTCACTTCCTTCAGGAACTGAATTAGGTTACTTCCTTGTCAACCAATTTGTCCTAACAGTTGCTTCCAAAGTCCAATGAGTTGGAGGCTGCCCCTTCTTCCAGTGAAACTTTCACAAGTTTGCATGGTATATCAACCATAGGCACCCAAAAAAAGCTCTCCAGATAGGCCTGGTTTGGTCCATCTTCTATACATTAAGAAAAGAAATGTTGATTCAGACACATCCCTTCATGCTAACCAGGTTGTTTGTCATGGAAGATGACTTTTGCTCTCTGACGTCATTCATAGCTGCCTACATTTAATCCAGGGATCATTTCTTTAATGACCTTGGAGGTTCTCAGCAAGTGGAAGATCCCCTAATTTCTGTATTGAAAGACCAACTCTGTCCCTGCTCTTCAGTAAAGTTAGATTGAGAGAACAGTGTATGGTCAGGGTTAATAACATGTTCCATTTGGGTTAGGAATCATTCTGCGGGATAAATTATGGTATTGGGAACGTGCGATATTTATAAGAATATAAGTGAAATATAAGTATGAAAACAGACATCTAGGTAATATTTGAAGCCCAGAATTGCATTGGACCCTTGGCTGGGATTCTTAGCTTTGAATTATATTCTGCACAGATGTCTCAGATAAATCGATATACAATGGCATAATTCCTTGTACCTTGGTGAATTGAATGTTGAAGAGAACATCCAGTCAAAAAGAAATAATTTGTAAGATTAGTAAGATTGTTGGTAGGTTTTGAAAGACGAGTGAGTATAAGATTTGGATGAAAAGATCTTTAGCAATAGGGTTTCGGATAGAGAGTGAATGTAATTGTCAGCACATGTGGAGAGTCTGTCAAAAGGATGAACTGGGGTAAAAAGTAGGAATGCAGATATCAATTGACATTAGGATATCAGGCAAAGTATAAAGTGAGTGATAGAATTATACATTTTCAACAGGCTTGAGTTTGAATATATAATCTTAGGAAGAAACAAACATGTAGTCACCAATAGGATGAACTTTTGAGAGCATTAGGCAATATGGACATGGATGTTTTCCGTAATCCATGCTCACTTTTCATTTAGGCTTTGGTACAAACATAAGTTTGACCTCTTCTTTCTGTGTGCAGAATATTACTGTGGTAAAATGTATATGTAGATCAGGTGACATGAGTATTTCTTCCACCATTTCTGGGAGCAATATTTTGAAGACGTATCAATTATTTTTGGAGGTAAAAATGGTGTACACTGTGTCTATAATTATAGAGATAATGCATGAATAGACCATACTGTAAAGAAATATTATAACTGCTTCTAACTTTAAATAATGGATTGAATTGATATCTGAAAATATACAGAAAATCTTACATTGATATACAATCCTTCATTCCAACCAGTAATATATATAATGGTTATATCAGCATTATGGTTTTTCATGAAGAATGTGTGAGTTTTGCTTCAAAAGTGATTATGGAAATCGGAAATAATGTGTTTGGAAAGAAGTCTCATGAAAAGACCAGTCAAGAAACCTGGAGGAATACATGTGTTTTGAAGCAGAAAGTGATTGAAAGTGAAACAAATGCCTATAAATTTGTGAACTTGTGGATCAAATATATATACTATGATGTGCGTAAACTGAAGAAATAGTAATGTACCACTGTTACATAAAAATGAACGTCAAAATACACAACATGTCCTCTCCCACAGGAATCTACTTGCATTGATGTTAAACTGGGTCAGTTATTGTAGAAATATTAGGATAATGCCGCAGTCTTGCTGGGCACAATCAGCAGCCACTTGTCAAAAGAAACTAACTTTATTTTTAGAACCACACATGCCAAACAAAACAGCCTCTCAGGAAAAACCTTCAGAGCCCCAACTGCCACCACTGGCTTCCCAAAACCTCTCCCTCCCACAGGAGCCTCTCTCCGCCTCCCACAATACTCCTGCTCTTGAGGGCGATTGGCTGGGTCATGTGGGCGGAGTCAAAAAAAGTCCCCCAATGAGCAGTTTTGTGGTCTGAAAGGGCAGGGAAACAGCCCATTGAGCATCACCGCAGAGGAGCCAATCAGCTAGGTGTTGCTGGGGCCGCTGTGAGCCAATCATCAGCCGGCAGCTGGAAGTTTGCTGGCAGCAGGAATTTTGCTGGGGCCCCTTCGGCTGTGGCTCTCAACATCTTCGCCTCTCTGTTTAAACAACACGCATGTGGCTTAGGGACCGTGCCTGCCTTAGGTTGTCCAATAGTTCATATGGTCTTTACCCGTTGGTTCCATTGCAATTGGATCTTACCCGTCACTGACTACCCGTCCAGTATAGAGCCACACCTGTGGAGAGGTCTTTGTACCAGCGGGGGTGGGTGAGGTTCTTTGCCTCACCTTTGTTGGCCCCCCAAATTTTAGCTGGACGATCATGACACGCACAAGGGAGGAAGATACAACAAGCCAATTGATGGGTCCTTTTGGAAAAATTGTACCACCGATGACATCATCAGCAAATATACCCCAACACTACCACAAGTCGCTGCACCAACAGATAGTTCACTCACAATGCATTTAGGTGAGTTCACAATGTGTCCAGGCAAGTTCTGCAAGCAGTACAGGGATGGCTATTGCAGAAGCTGTAGATTGGTATTTTCTTTGATTTCACCTGCACTGGGATGAAGATAGGAACTCTGGCAATAATGTCTAAAGAAAAAAATTATGTAATATTCCAGAAGGCACTAAAACCAAAAAAAAATATGTAACATTCCAGAAGGCACATCAAAAACCAAAATGGCCCAAAAACCAGTCATTGAGGATGAAGTCTCTCACTTTCCTCTGTAAGGTTCCTGACCTCCATAAAATGAGAATAGGGATTTATTGGGTCAAATGAGTTCTTCAAAACCCTGCAGAGTGTAGCCAATGGGTTATTGGGTTTTTTCATTACTCCAATTCACTTCAAGAATCTATACTCCACAGACAGTAGGCCTCAAATTGGAGAAGCAGAGCAGTATTAAAGTCAGGGTTATTTGATCACTCATGGTTCACAGAATGGGTGTCCAGGCCACCCTGACTTTAGGCAAATGAGAGGAAAGGGAGATTATTTTGGACACTGTCTTGGGCTGTGCCCCTCAAGGAAATGTCAAGCCAGAGGTTATGATGAGTGTCTATATGGAAGAAGATGAGGGCCATTTGGGAGTGTTTTGGTTTTCATTGTGGTCATTTATGTGGCAGTCGGAAAAGATGACTGGGTCCACCAGGGCTTGAACTCTGGTGTGATTCCTCTTAGAGACTGAGTTCTGGAACTGACCTCAGAGAAGTATTGCCATGATTTGTGTTGGGATTTTAGGCGGCCACCCATGAAAGTTGCCATTTGAAACTGAGATCTAGGCCCGGGGTGGCTTTCCACAGAGCACTGGGAATCTCAGACAGAATATCATATGATGTTATTTTGAAATACTTGCCAGACATAGTTGAGAGCCAAAACACACATGGACCTCACATTGTAGACCTCAATTGGCCTGGCTTCATGTGACTATTTGGCCACTCTTTGGAAAGCCTTGCCTGTGAGAGTTCTCCAGAACTTTCATTGAAATGAGCTTCCTCAACATTGAATGATTCCTGAAAGAATTGAAACCCACAATGCCTCCAACTTCATCCTTGTAAAATGGCTAGATAAATACCATGAAATTTTTGAAATTCGCATGATGAGGTGGCACTGGAGAACCTTTGATGTCCTGTTGCTGATCATTAGTGTACCAGACAGTGCCTTGATTGATTGGGTATAATGAAAGTGGTGTAGAACAGAGATGCCGGTTAGATGGAGACTGCGGAGTAGTTGGCCCAGAGTTGTGGTGTGCAGGTGTGTGATAAAATATTTATGGTGGTGCCATGTGGATCTGCCATTGACTTCCAAATGGCTTTTAGCTAACATGGTGCACCCAGCAGACCCTTATATGCAAAGGCATCTTGTTATATGGAGAGGTTTCAGGGAAATGTTCAGAATCAGGTTGCTATGGTCAAGGGGGCAAGCTATGTGGGATAGAAGCCGGGTTAGTGCGTTCTCCTGGAGACTCTAACCCAGCACATGTGACAGAACTCCCTCCAACACTGTGTCCCAGTTGAACTCCTTGTATTTCTTGAAGCAAATACCAAACTCCCAGTTCAGCACCAAGAAACACCATGAAAATTGGAGGATGACTAAATGGCTTCACAGTCCACATGGTTAGACACTTTGGCCCAGTGGCCTCTGTTTACCTACAAAGAGAGAAATCAGCACTGCTGCCTCAGGTTCATTGGAAAATAAGAAACCATGTTCTCCAGGTCACATAGATTCAGACCCAGCTTTGATGGTTTCACTACAAATGAAGACAAAGCTCCTGACAACAATATATATTTCAAGTGCCACACCTCAGAGGCAGATTCTCCAGAAGTCTTTTTTCCAGCAGAGCTCCATGGTTGTGGAGTGTTTACACAATCCCTTACTTCTGGAAACTCCTCTACCTGCTCCCAGGTTGAGAACACCTGAGAATTTTCCATTCCAGATATGTATTCACAGATTTTCTAACTCTTCTTCTCTAATTGTGTATCACTTGGGGCAAAGGTAATTTCAAGGCATTGTTCTAGGTGAGAGTGGGAAGATTATTGTGTAGCACATATTTGCATACACATTGGATACATTATCCTATTTTCCATTTGCAATACTGAATTTCTGACACTAACCCATACCCTACTAGACTCTGACTACTATCCTAAAATGATGGAGAAAAAGAAACCTAACAGAATAGAAATACAGGCCTTTTGTAGGAGGCATGGTGTATACTTGGATTTTTCTTCTCCTTTATCAAGGATATGTGTTATAAATCTAGTCAACTTTTCATTGTAATATTTCTCCATGAGTTTTCAAAGTTAACACATATGTAAATTCCTGTCTCCTTTGCTCTGTAGCCTCTTTAGAACATGTATATTTTTATGCATATATAGACTCCTACCGGGTAACACACGTAAATTCTTGTGATCTCACTAACTTTGGAATATACAAATTATGAGAATAGATCACTTCCCCTAAATACTGATGGAACTGAAAATTCAAACTATGGGTGAGCTTCCTAGTGAACAACATCATACATAAATCCATGTTCAGTAAAATGAATATTTTTAGATATGTGGATGATATATATTTCATGATAAATTTTAATTGGCATATATATTGCTACATTTTATTGTTGTGTGTGTGTGTGTATATGTATATATATATATATATATATATATATATATATATATATATATATATACCAGATTTTCCAGATTTTCCAAAATATGAAATATATGTGTCTTATTATACACTCCCTAAATTCATTCAAGTTCATGTATGCGATTTAAAATCAACATTTTACATGATTATCATCAGTCTGGCTGGGCACAATTCAGGAGCCAATTGTCAAAAGAAACAAACTTTATTTTTAGAACCACACAAGCCAAACAAAACAGCTTCTCAGGAAAAACCCTCAGAGCCCACCTGCCACCACAGTCTTCCCACAAGCCTCTCCCTCAACCACAAGCCTCCTCATTTTGAGGCCGATTGGCTGGGTCACATGGGCGGAGCCAAAAAAGTCCACCAATGAGCAGCTCCGTTGTCTGAAAGCGCAGGGAAACATCCCATTGAGCATCACCACAGAGGAGCCAATCAGCTAGATGTTGCTGGGGCCTCTGTCAGCCAATCATCCACTGGCAGTCTGAAAGGGCAGGGAAACAGCTCAATGAGCATCTGCAATGAGCATCACCGCAGAGGAGCCAATCAGCTAGATGTTGCTGGGGCCGCTGTGGAGCCAATCATCAGTCGGCAGCTGGAAGTTTGCTGGCAGCTGGAGGTTTCCTGGGGCCCCTTTGGCTGTGGCTCTCAACATCTCCCCCTCTCTGTTTAAACAACGAGCATGTGGCTTAGGGACCATGCCTGCCTTAGGTTGTGCAGTAGTACATATGGTATTTACTGGAGACCCTTGGCTGTGGCTATCAACAGGATTTGTATGTACCATTCACTGAAGTTAGTTTTCAGTACTAGGAAACAAATATATATTTCAGGTGGATAAATATTTCTGAGAAAATTCTTGTGAAAAGTTGATTATAAATCCACATACTTGAACATGAATGAATTTAGGGAGTGTAAATAAGATACATATATTTCATATTTTGAAAAATCTGGACAGAGAGAGAGTGTGTGTGTGTGTGTGTGTGTGTATACACACACAGACACATACAGATATTAAAATGTAGCAACATATATGCAAATCTAAATTCACCATGAAATATACATCAATCACAGATCCAAAAATATTCAATTTTCTTAACAGGGATTTATGTATAATGTTTTTCTACTAGGAAGCTCACCCATTATTTGAATTATCAGTTCCATCAGCGTTTAGGAGGAGTGATGTCTTCTCACAAATTGTATCTCCCAAGTCAGTCACCTCACAAGAATGTAGGTGTGACACCAGGTAGGATTTGATATGTGCATATAAAAATACATGTGCTGAATAGGCTACAGACAAAGGGAGACAGGAATTCACATATTTGTTAACTTTAAAAACAGATGGAGATCTATTTCAATTAAAAATAGACTGGATTTATAACACCTGACATTTATCATGCAAAAGGCAAGATCAATTATACACCATGCCTCCTCTGAACTGCTTGTATTTCAATTCTGTTTGTGTTACTTTTCTGCATCATATTAGAATTAGTAGTCAGAGTCTAGTAGGGTATGGGTTCGTGTCAGGGATTCAGTATTTCGAATGGAAAATTGGAAAATGAATCCAATGTGTATGCAAATACGTGCTACACACAAAAAATTCCCACTCTCATTCAGAACAATGGCTTGAAATAACCACGCCCCATGTAAGAAACAATTAGAGGAGAAGAGTTAGAAAATCTGTGAATACATATGTAGAATGGAAAATGCTCAGTAGTTCACAACCTTTGAGGTGGAAGAGACGTTTCCAAACCTTAGGGACAGGGTAAAACTCCACAAACATGGATCTCTGCTGGCCTAAACACTTCTGGAGATACTGACAATGAGGTTGGGTACTTGAAATATATGTTGTTTTCAGAAGCTTTAGCTTCCTTTGTAGTGAGACCATCAAACTTGGGTCTGCATTTTTGTGACCTGGAGGACATGAATTCTTATTGTCCAATAAACATGAGGCAGCAGTGTTGAATTCACTCTTTGTAACTAAACTGTGGCCAATGGGGGATAAGTGTTTCCCCGTCTGGACTTTGAAATCATTTGGTCATCCTCCACTTTTCGTGGTGTTTCTTGCTGCTGCAGTGGGTGTTTTGTATTTGGTTCATGACATACAAGGAGTTAAACTGGGACACAATGCTGGAGGGAGTCCTGTAACGTATGGTGTGTCAGGGTCTGCAGGAGAATGCACCAACCAGGCTTCTATCCCCCATTGCTTGCCCCCTTTACCATAGGAACTTGATTCTGAACATTGCCCTGAAAACTCTCCATGTAACATGATGCCTTTACATACAAAGTTCTGCTAGCTGCACCATGTCAGTCACAAGCCATTTGGAAGCCAATGTAAGATCCACATGACCCCACCACAGATGTATTGTCACACACCTGCACACAACTGCTCTAGGCCTGCCATAAATACTGCTCTGCTTCTCCAATTTGAGGCCTACTTACTGTCAGGTATAGATTCTTTATGTGATTTGGCATCATGAGACATATATATATATATATATATATATATATATATATATATATATACAAAAAAACACACACAGACAATAAATTAGCAATCAAATTTATCATGAAATATATATCCTCCACAGATGCAAAATTATTTCTTTTAGAACATGTATTTATGTATAATGTTGTTCTTCTAGGAAACACACCCCTAGGTTAAATTTTCAGTTCCAACAGAGTTTAACAGGAGTGATCACTTCTCACAAATTGTATTTGCCAAATTAGCCACCTCACAAAATGTAGGTGTGATACCAGGTAGTGTTCTATATGTGCATTTAAAAATACATGTGCTGAATAGGCTACAGAGAAAGGTAGATAGGTATTCACATATTTGTTAACATTAAAAACACATGGAGAACTATTTCAATTAAAAATTGACTAGATTTATAACACCTACAATTATTCATGCAAAAAACAAGTCCAACTATACACTATGATTCCTCTCAACTGCTTGTATTCCTATTCTGTTTGTGTTATTTTTCTCCATCATATTAGGAGTAGTAGTCAGAGTCTATTAGGGTATGCGTTAGTGTCAAGGATTCAGTATTTCGAATGGAAATATGGAAAATAACTCTAATTGGTATGCAAATATGTGCTACACAAAAATGTTCACACTCTCATCCAGAAGATTGCCTTGACATTACCTTAGTTCCAAGTAAGATACAATTAGAGGAGAAAAGTTAGAAAATCTGTAAATACATATCAGGAATAAAAAATCCTCAGGAGTTCACAAACTTGTAGGCAGTAGAGGAGTTTCCAAAAGTAAGGGACAGGGTAAACACTCCACAAACATTGAGCTCTGCTTGTGTAAAGACTTCTTGAGAAACTCTCTGAGGTTGGGCTCTTAAAATACATGTTGTTGTTAGGAGCTTTAGCTTCCTTTGTTGTGTGACCATCAAATCTGGGTGTGCAAATATGTGACCTGAAGGACATTGTTTCTAATTTTCCAATGAAAATGAGGCAGCAGTGCTGAATACTCTTTTTGTAGTTAAACTATGGCCACTGGGGTGTAAGTGTCTCCCCGGGTTGACTGTGAAGCCAATTAGTCATGCTCCAATTTTCGTGGTGTTACTCCTTGGTGCACTGGGAGTTTGGTATTTGCTTCATGAAATACAAGGAGTTCAACTGGGACACAGTGCTGGAGGGAGTTCTGTCACGTGTGGAGGGACACAGTCTGCATGAGAATGCACCAACCAGGATTCTGTCCCACATAGGTTGCCCCTTTGTCCATAGCAACCTGATTCTGAACATTGCCCAGAAACCTATCCATATAACAAGATGCCTTTACATATAAGGGTCTGCTGGCTGTACCCTGTCAGTCACAAGGCAATTGGAAGCCAATGGCAGATCCACATGCCCCAACACACATGTTTTATCACACACATTCACACCACTGCTCTAGGCCCACTAATGAACAGGCTCCAACATACTGGCATCACTGTTCTACACAATTTTCATGAAACCCAGTCAGTCAAGGCACTGTGAGATACACTCATGATCAGCAACAGGACATCCAAAAGTTTTCCAGTGCCACCTGGTCATGGGAATTTCAAAAGTTTCATGGTATTTATCAAGCCATTTTTTGAGGATAAAGTTGGAGGCTCTGTGGGTTTCAATTCATTCAGGAACCATTAAATGTTGAAGAAGCTCATTTCAATGAAAGATCTTGAGAACACTCACAGGCAAGTCTTCCCAAAGAGTGGCCAAAAGGTCACATGAAGTCAGGCCCATTGAGGTCTACAATGTGAGGTCCATGTGTGTTTTGACTCTCAACAGTGGCTTTAAAGAATTTCAGAATAAAATCATGTGATATCCAGGCTGAGATTCCCAGTGCTCTGGGCAAAGCCACCCTGCACCTAGATCTCCATGCACCACAATTAATACCTGAGATCTAGGTTGCATGGCCTAGTAAAATCCAAACACAATTCATGACAATACTTCTCTTATGTCACTTCCAGAATTCAGTCTCTAAGGAGAATCATACCAGAGTTCAAGCCCAGGTGGACCCAGTCATCTGTTCCAAGCGCCAAACAAATTACCACAATTCAAAACAAAATGCTCCCACATGCCCCTTATCTTCTTCAATTTGAGGCCAAATGACTGTGGGGTTTAGATTCTTTATGTAAATTGGATTCATGTGAAAACCCAAGCACCTATGGGCTAAACTCTGCAGGGCTTTAAAGAACTCATTTGACCCAAAGGATCCCTATTTTCACTTGATGGATGTCAGGGCCATTAGAGAGGAAGGTGAGAGTCTTCATCCACAATAACTGCTCTTTTGACCATTTTGGTTTTGGATGCACCCATGGGATCTTTCTTTAGATCCATCAGGTGCTGAGAATCTAAGCCACAGCCTCACACAGGGCCAAGAGGCTGATTCAGACACATCTCTTTCCAAAGCAATTAAACAAAGAGCAAAACACACACAGACATTATGAAGTGGCAATATATATGCCAATTGAAATTCATGATGAAATATATATCGTCCACAGATCCAAAAATATTAATTTTACTGAACATGGATTTATGAATAATGTTGTTCAACTAGAAAGGTTACCCTTAGGATGAATTTTATGATCCAATAGCATTTAGGAGGAGTGATCTCTTGTCATAATTTGTATCTGCCATGTCAGCCACCTCACAAGAATGTATATGTGATACCAGGTAGGATTCAATATGTTTATATAAAAATACATGTGATGAATAGGCTACAGAGAAAAGGATACAGGAATTCACATATTTATTAACTTTAAAAACACAAGGAGAACTATTTCAATTAAAAATTAACTAGATTTATAACACCTACCCTACATAATGCAAAAGGCAAGTCCAACTATACACCATGCCTCTTTTGAACTGCTTGTATTTCTATTGTGTTTGTATGCACTGTGGGTTTCAAGAACCATTAAATGTTGAGGAAGCTCATTTCAATGAAACTCTGGAGAACTCTCATAGGCAAGGCTTCCCAAAGAGTGGCCAAAAGGTTAGATATAGCCAGGCCCATTGAGGTCTACAATGTGAGGTCCATGTGTGTTTTGACTCTCAACTATGGCTACCAAGTCTTTAAGAATAAAATCATGGGATATCTTTGCTGAAATTCCCAGTGCTCTGTGGAAAGCCACCCTCGGCCTTGATCTTAGTTTCCAAGGGCGACTCTCATGCTTGACCTCTTAAAATATCACCACAATTCATGGCAATACTTCTTTGAGTTCAGTTCCAGAAGTCAGTCTCTAAGGGGAATCACACAAGAATTCAAGCCCAGGTGGACCCAGTCATCTCTTCCAACCGTCACACAAATGACCACAATTAATACCAAAACACTCTCACATGGCCCTCCTCTTCTTCTATAAAGGCACTCATCATAACATCTGGCTGGAGGTTTCCATGAGGGGCACAGCCCAAGACAGTGTCCCAAATAAGCTCACTTGCCACTCATTTGCCTAAATTCAGGGTGGCTTGGACACCCTTCTTGTGCACCAGGAGTGATCTGAAAGGGTAAAATAAATTGAAATTAAAGTGTAAAAGTTGAAGTGTAAAAGACCGGGTTTTGTAAAGTTTCTAAGCTGCAAGGCCTGAGTTAAAATGTAAAGGACCAGGTATTGTTAAGTTCCTATGCTACATGCAAAACCTGAAATTCCTGTAGCTTGTAGTACAATTCCGGACTGCCCAGTAAATATTCCCCCTGACCGCCTGGTTGTTTAATAACCTAGGACCCTGTGTGGCCTGGCACATAGGCATCGCAAGGCCTAAACCAATCTGTTTGAATGTGTACCTCGCTTTAGAACTCACCTATCACTCCTGCCTGACCTGTTCCTGCCAATGAATGAACTAATCATGTTTAGGAATTGTTGTTTGATTTTTCTGCGGTGTATGTTGATTTCTTAAAGGAGACTGTGATATATGTAAAGTCCCGCCCTCCCCAAAAAGTGTACTTAAGCACTGCTCAACCCCTGCTCAGGGCTCTGGGCTGCTCTCCCTTCTTGAGTGAGCACGTAGCCCCAGCATGCTGGATTGGATCCTCAATGAACGCCTTTTTCTGTTGCATGAGCCGCGTTCTCTTGGTGGTCTCTTCCTCCGACGTTCACCGGACCCTTACATTTGGTGCGTTGGCCGGGAATCACGCAGCATAGGACAAGGACACCCCAACAGACCCCTCTGGAGGTAAGTAAGGCGCTTCTTTTTATTTTTCCTTGTGATCACTCAGAGCTTTTTGTTCAGGTTCCATTTTTCCGTTTTTGGTTTGGGTTGGCAGAGTGGCTTCCAGCGGAGAATGTAAGTTCCCCCTGTCAGTGGTGGACAAACGTGTCCTAAAGCCACAGGCCATGTCCTTGCAAGGGATGCCTTGGAGGACTCGGGGACTGACGGATGTGCTCTCATTAGGTGAGGAGGGACGAATGAGCCCACATTAGGTGACTCTGCTGGCAACCCATCATATCTTGCTGACTACTTTTTTCTCTCAGGTTGAATTCACTGTCTGTCTTTGTGGTCTAACCCATCAGGTTTTGCCAGTTACTAGGTTCTAATCTTTACTTCTGAACTCGTGTTAAATGTTAACTGTGTGTACATGTTTGTGACACGTTTGTATTGTCCTTGTCTCTGTTTGAGAAACTCTCATTATGGGACAAAGCCATTCCATGCCTCTGTCCTTGAAGCCATTCCTGGTCCCTGCCTCCAATCCGACCCCTTCACCCAGGATCCTATCACTCAAACCTTCTACTCCTTCCCCTCTTCCCTCCATTCTCCCTGAGTCACAAGATTGTAGATCTTGGGGTTGTGAACAAACGGGAGCTGCATGATGGTCTTTGTGTGTCATTTTATCTGTGTTTCTGTTAAATGTGATGGCATTTTTTGGTCCGATGCAGAGTCCCGAGTTCCAACCTGCATTACATATGTGGAAGTTACTTTAGCTAAATTTTAAACTAATGCTTCTCCTGTGAGGGACCAAAAGTCAATAGAACCGCCAGTTTTTCTGTTCTCACCTTTTCACCTCTCTTAGCTGTGCTTTAAAGAACTTTGATAAACTTTACTCCCCTTTGTTAAGCAAGATTACGGAAGCAGTGATTACTTTTCTTCCCGTAGTTGGATTGAGCATGCCCACTGCAGAGGGAAATGTCTGGGGTCTAAGAACTTTGATATCTCACTTAAACTTTTCTCAAAACCCTGTCCTCATTATTAAATTGGCATTAATTGGCTTTGGGATGGGAACCAAGCCTTCAGTCATAAATTTTGACACCCCAGAGGGGACTTTAAATAAACCCCACTCTGCCCTCTTCTGGAAGCCTAGCACTCAAAACAACTGAAGCAGAGAATGAAATTTTTGGGAGCTGACTACTGCAAAGTTGGGAGACATAGAATATGCCTGGTGCCTGGGGTCAAAGCAAACCAGAGGAACTAATCCTGTAAGTAAATGGTGAGGCTAAGGGACTCCCAGCAGCTGCCAGATCCATTTTGCTGTGGGGAACTCCCTTATTCCTTACGTGCACTTTAAGGATTTCTCCACCTCTGTTTACTTAACAAAAGGGACAATGAATGCATTAATATGTTGATATTATAGATTGTTTCTTGGGGATGATCTAGGGTGAATGTGTATCTAGAAATGATTTTTTTATTTTAGCCATCTGGTATCTAAATGGGTTTCTAAAGCATTGCACTATCTTACAGTTAAAAGTTGGGTTTAAACAATTGTTTAGTTTGATTTCAGGTAGTTCATGCTAGGAAACTTAAATACTTAGGGTAAAAAAAAAATAAAGAGTTTTAATTTTGAACTAGACAGCCTGAAAAAGTTTCACTAGATATATCAGTGCATTAACTTGGGAAGAGATAATAAATTATGATATGGTATCTATTCCCATCAGTGTGTAAGATTTTAAAAAATGGTACTAAATTAAAACGTTGGTCTGGCTTATTGAAATGACATTAATTAGCAACAGTCTTGGAAATTTTTAAAGCTTAATTTCGGATACACATGGTAGCATGTGGTTCTTTTTAAAAATTTTTCAGCCAATTTAATTTAACTTAATACTATTAGAAACTTCATAACAAAGAAAGGGGCTTAATGATCCTATAGAAACTTCTTCTGATGGTGGCATTAATATTATCAAAAAATGATCCTATTTTCAGTTTTGTGTGAGCAAGTTTTTCTAGTGTAGAAAAATCTAAAGAAATAAAATTTTGAGAATTACATCTTAAACTTGCATCAAAATTTTCAACATCCAAACCTGAAAATTATGACTTATAGATAAATGCCTTAGGCGTGAGGTTTCTTCTCAGAATTCCAGTCTTTCCAGTTTTCCAGACCTCAGCCAGGACTTACTTTGATATGCAAATAAAAGAAGCCTGCAGCACTCAGCAGGAGACAGATAAAAAGAGTAAATGTGTCTTTTTACCTGAACTCAAACTAGACCTAACCAAAAAAGTATATAATATGGTATTTACTAATTACTGGCCAGTCATTATTTTTAGGACTCTTGCTTTTCTTAGATTCTGTAATTTTTTTTTTTTTTGAGCTCATGATCTTGATTCTGCTGACGGGTTAATGTTTTCTGATCAGTTCTATTTTTGATCGACTCTGGAGTTTTCGGCATTGCAATGGAGATTTCACCTGAAAAAAGCTACAAGGCCTTTACTATTGTGTTATGTGTTACATTTGTGTTACGTGTTGTATGTTGGTATGTCTGTATGTGTGTATGTCCATATATCATGCAGGGATATGACAATTGACAGATGAGGAGCGCTCATGAAAAATTTAAAAATGTATCCAAATGTCTTTGATTCACGTGATTCATATGTATTAATTCAAATTGGGTAAACAGATAAAAATAAAGATGTCTTTAAAATTAGGCCTATAAGTTTTCTAGGTTTTCAAAAAGGCCCTAATAAAATGTAGATGTCTATAAAATAATCTGCTTAAATTCAGAAATTGAAAAGCATTGTATTGAAATGTGAACAGAAAGAGGTTAGTAGATGGAAAAGAGAAACTAAAAGGTTCTAGATATAGATATAATAGAGGAAAAACGTGTTTCTGGATAAGAGAGTCTATATGATTAAGTAATTAAAAGGGTTTAAGTAAATAATAAAAAAAGGTGTGTGTAACTTGGTTATATGTGTAAGTTTTGAGCAAGTAATCTTAAAAAATTAAACAGCTGGTAAAACAAGTACTGTTTTTATAAAATTGTGCCATGTTATTTCTTTAAAATCTAAACTTGTTTAATACAAAAACATCAATGTAATTGTGGTGTTAATGTGTTCATATCTTCCAGGTATACAAGTCTGTAAGGTAGAAGCTTGCAAAGACCATTGTATCAAGCTGGTGTTCTAAGGTTGTATGGTAATTCTAGGCTTAAAAGACAAACATGTTGGAGTGTTGGAGATTTATGTATATCATTTGTGTTCTATAATTGGACTTGTTATCAATAAGATATGTACAGTTCCATGTTACTTTTTACACTGAGATACAATCTAAAAGTATTTTTAACTTAATGAGAGCCAAATCTGTGAAGGTTTTATTGTAAACTCAAAGGTAATGCCCATTCATTTCCATGTGAAAACTGTTTTCTTCAGGCTTCACAAAGGGGTGGCCTGAGACAAAGACTTTCCTGATATTCAAGGCAACATAACAATAGGTAATCAAAAGGCCCAAAGCAGGGTTTCTCCACTGAGACTTTACTGGCTACACTGATATCTGAGTTTTCTGAGATGCTTGCCATTCCCTTCAGCTACCAGTACATGGCCATGTCACAGAGCTTGGAAGTGGTACATATATTTGACACAAAATCATGAGCTATTCTGGAGAGTGGCCAGAATTCAGGAAGAAAACAGGAACGTAGGAAGATAGTTGGTGTTGCCCATTGATAAGGCAAGCCACACTCCATTCATAAATTGTGCCGGATGAATGCTGGGAAGTTTTCTCCTTGAGAGGATACAGCCATTGAGGCATTATCTTTTCTAATGTCTACAACCACAAAAACAGTGGGATACACAGACCTAAAAACACTCGCCTTGTCAAAGGACTAACTAGAAACAGTCCACTCCAAACCAAACACACCCCCTTTCCTAACTATTCTCAGAACAAAAGAAAAAACCACAAACCTACACCCACAACCACAAAGGCACCTCCTTCCCCCAAGTGGGTCTGGAACTATCCAGAGTGTCCTCTGACCGGAGGGCCATACTATGTCCCCCGGAAATGGTCTGTCCTGTCTCAGATCTGGACTCCTTGGTCAACTCTGTGAAGTTGTCAGGAGCCAGCAGTGAGCCTCTACCTGTTTTCTCCGGAAGGGCCCCTCTTCAGAATTTTTCTGGAATTTGGCCATTCTCACATAAGTAGGTACCACAAAAGACTGACTCTGTCCTTGGAAAATCCAAACAAGTGAGAACACTGGAACTGGTGCTGGGACTGGGCCTGGGTGCCTAGCTTCCTGGAACCCAAATTTGGAGAGTTCCATCAACAAGGATGTGAGGTGAGGTCACTTCCTTTAGTAACTGAATGAGGTCACTGCCTTGGCAACCAATTTGTCCTAGCATTTGCTTCCTAAGGTCTCATAACATGGAGGATGTCCCTACTTCCTGTGACACTTTCACATGTTAGAATGGTAAGGAAACAATAGTCACCTGGGAACAGCTCTCCACACAGGCCTCTCCTCTACATTAAGAAGAGAGAATCTGATTCAGACACAACCCTTCATCCTGACCAGGCTGTTTGCCATGGAAGATGCCTTTTGCTCTCTCAGGTCCTTCATAGCTGCCTACATCTTCTCCAGGGATCATTTCTGCATGGAACTTTGAAGTTTTCAGCAGGTGGAAGATCCCCTGCATTCCTGTATTGTAAGACCAAATCTGTCCATGCTTTTCTGAATACTTAGATTGAGGGAACAGTGTATGGTTAGGGTTAACAATATGTTCAATTAAACCAAAATACTCCCACATGGCCCTCATATTCTTCCATGTAGACATTCATCATAACCTCTGGCTGGAGGTTTCCATAAGGGGCGCAGCCCAAGACAGTGTCCAAAATAAGTTTCCTTGCCCCTCATTTTCCTAAAGTCAGGGTTTCCTGGACACCCTTCCTGTAAACCAGGATTGATCAAATAGGCCTGCCAGTAATACTGCTCTGTTTCTTCATTTTGAAGCGTACTGACTGTGAGGTATAGATTCTTTATGTGATTTGGAGTCATGTGAGAACCCAAGCACTGCTGCAGGGCTTTGAAGAACTCATTTGTCTCAAAGGATCCCTATACTTACTTGATGGAGGTCAGGAACCTAACAGAGGAAGCAAGAGACTTCATTCACAATTACTGATCTTTTTGCCATTTTGGTTTTGGATGCACACATGGGATCTTTCTTTAGATCCATCAGGTGCTGAAAATCAAAGCCACAGCCTCTCTCAGAGCCAAAAGGATGATTCAGACACATCCCTTTCCAAAGCAATTAAGCAAAGAGCCACAGGTGATGCTCATTCATTTCCAATTGAAAGCACTTTTCTTCAGGCTTCACAAACTGGTGGCCTGAGGAAAAGACCTTCCTGACATTCAGGTCAACAGAACAGTAGGTAAGCAAAAGGCACAAAGCAGGGTTTCTCTACTGAGCCTTTACTGGTCACACTGATATCCGAGTTTTCAGAGATGCTCCCAATTCCCTTCATCTATGCAGTACATGGCCATGTCACAGAACTCGACGGAGGTCCATATCTTGGACAAAAAAACATGAGCCTATTCTGGAGAGTGGCCAGAATTCAGGAAGAAAACAGGAACTAAGGAAAGAAGTAGGTGTTGTGCATATAAGGCAAGCCACAGTCCATTCATAAATTGGGAAGGATGTGTGCTGAGATGCTTTCTACTAGACAGGACACATCCATTGATGCATTCACTTTTCTAATATCTACAACCACGGAAAAAGTGGGATACACAAACATAGAAACACTCGCCAAGTCAAATGACTTACTAAAAACAGTCCACTCCAAACCAAACATATTGCCTTTCCTACCTATTCTCAGAACATGATAAAAAAACACAAATTCACACCCACACCCACAAAGGCACCTCCTTCCCCCAAGTAGGTCTGTGACTATCCAGAGTGTCCTCAGACTGATGGGCCTTACTCTGCTCCCTCGAAATGGACTGTCCTGTCTCAGATCAAGTCTCCTTTACCAACTCTGTAAAGTTTTCAGCATCAATCAGTGAGTCACTACCTGCTTTCTCAGGAAAGGCCCCTCTTCAGAGCTTTCCTGGCATTTAGCCATCCACACATCAGTATGTACCAAAAAGACTGACTCTGTCCTTGGTAAATCCAAACAAGTGAACCCACTGGGACTGGGACTGGGACTGGCTCTGAGTGCCTGGCTTCCTGGATCCCAAGTTCAGAGAGTTCCATCACCAAGGAAGTGAGGTAGGTCACTTCCTTCAGGAACTGAATGAGGTCACTACCTTGGTAACCACTTTATCCTAACATTTGCTTCCAAGGGTCCCACGAGAGAGGCTTCCCCTACTTCCTGTGTCACATTCACAAGATAGAATGGTATATCAACCATAGGCACATGTTAACAGCTCTCCACACAGACCTGGTTTGGTCCATCTTCTCTACTTTAAGAAAAGAGAGGCTTATTCAGACACATCGCTTCATCCTGACCAGGTATTTTACCAAGGAAGATTACTGTTGCTCTCTCAGGTCCTTCATAGCTGCCTACATCTTCTTCAGGGTTTATTTCTGCATGGAACTTGAGGTTCTCAACAGGTGGAAGATCCCCTACCTACCTGTATTATAACACCAAATCTGTCCCTGGTCTTTGTAAAGTTAAATTGAGGGAACAGTGCATGGTTAGGGTTAATAACATGTTCAATTTGGGTTAGGAATCATTCTGCGAGATGAATAATGGTATTGGGGACCTCCGATATTTACAAGCATATATAGGTGTAATATAAGTATGAATACAGAAATCTAGGAAAGATTTGAAACCCAGATGAACACTGGGCCCTTGATTGGGATACTTAGCTTTGAATTATTTCCGCAAAGTTGTCTCAAATAAATCGTTATACAATGGCATAGGACCTTGTACCTTGGATGACTGAATGAGGAAGAGATCCTCCAGACAAAAAGGGATAGTTCCAAAAGTTATTTAGATATAGGGTTTTGGTTAGAGAGTGAATGCAAATGTCAGCATATGTGAAGAGTCAGTCACAGTGATGAACTGGGGAAAATGTGTAGGAAAGCAGATATCAATAGAGACATTAGGAAATCAGGGAAAGTACAAAGTGAGTAATAGGATAAGACGTTTTTAACAGGGTTCAGTTTCAATATTTAATCTTAGGAAGAAACAAATATGTAGTCACCAATAGGAATGATATTTGAGATCATTAGTTAATCAGGACATGGATGTTGTTAGTAATACATGCTCACATTAAATTTAGGCTTTGGTACAATCATAAGGGTGTCCGTTGCATTTTTTGTCAGGAATATTACTGTGATGAAATGTAAATGTATATCAGGTGACTACAGTATTTCTTCAAACATTTCTTAAAGCAACATTTTAAGACTTATAAATTAGTATTGGGGACACAATTACGTGTACCCTGTGCCTATGATTATAAAGATGATGCCTTAATAGACCATACTGTAAATAAATAATATAACTTGATCAAACTTTAAATAATGGATTGAATTGATATCTGAAAATATATAGGAAATCTTATATTGATATACATAAGTTCAGTCTAACCAGTTATACATCTAATGGTAATTTTAGCATTATGGTTTATCATGAAGAGTGTGGGAGTTTTGCTTCAAAAATGATTATGGAAATCGAAAATAATGTGTTTGGAAATAATCTCATGAAAAGTACAGTCAAGAAACATGGAGGAATACATATATTCTGAAGCAGGAAGTAATTGCAAGTGAACCAAATGCGTACAGATTTGTTAACTTGTGGATGAAAAGTATTATCTTATAATGTCCATAAACTGAAGAAATAGTAATGTACCAGTGTTGAATAAAAATGAACTTCAAAATACACATCATGTCCCATAGGATTTTACTTGCATTGATGTTAAACTGGGTCAGTTACTGTACAAATATTAGGATTTGTAAGCACCTTTCACCGAAGTTAGTTTTCAGTACTGGGAAATAAATATGTATTTCATGTGGATGAATATTTCTGAAAATAATTTTGTGAAAATTTGATTATAAATCCACATATAGGAACATGAGTTAAATTAGTGAGTGTAAAATAAGACACATATATTTCATATTTTGAATAATCTGGAGAAAAAAAAAAAAAAATATATATATATATATATATATATATATATATATATATATATATATAAAGATACAAACACAGACATTAAAATGTAGTAATATGTATGCCAATCAAAATTCATCATGAAATATATATCATCCTCATATCCAAAAATATTCTTTTTACTGAGCATGGATTTATGTATAATGCTGTTCATCTAGGAAATTCACCAATATGTTGAATTTTCAGTTCCATCAGTATTTAGGGAGAGTGATCTCTTCTCACAATTTGTATCTTCCTAAAACAGCAAGCTCACAAGAATGTACGTGTGATACCAGGTAGGATACTAAATATGCATAATAAATTTCATGAGATGAATAGGGTACAGAGAAAGGGAGACAGAAATGTACATATGTGTTAACTTTAAAAACTCATGGGGAAGTATTACAATGAAAAGTTGACTAGATTTATAACACATTCACTTGATAAAGCAGAAGGCAAGTTCTAGTATACACCATGCCTCCTATGAACGGCCTGTATTTCTATTCTGTTAGGTTTCTTTTTCTACATCATATTAAGATTAGTAGTCAGAGTCTAGTAGGGTATGGGTTAGTGACAGGGATTCAGTATTTCTAATGGAAAATAGGAAAATGAATCTAATGTGTATGCAAATATTTGCTAGACAAAAATCTTCCCACTGTCCTCCAAAACAATGCCTTGATATTTCCTTTGCCACAAGTAATACACAATTAGTGGAGAAGAGTTTGAAAGTCTGTGAATATATATCTGGAAAAAAAATGCTCAGGAGTTCACAACCTTGGAGGTGGTAGTGGAATTTCCAAAAGTAAGGTACAGGGTAAACACTCCACAAACATGGAACTCTGGTGGCCTAATGAGTTGTTGAGAAACTGCCTCTGAGTTTGGGCCCTTGAAAAATTTGTTGTTGTCAGGAGCTTTAGCTTCCTTTGTATTGAGACCATCAAACCTGGGTCGGCATCTATGTGACCTGGATGACATGGTTCCTTATATGCTATTGAACATGAGGCAGAAGTTCTGAATTTTCCCTTTGTTAGTAAACTGAGGACACTGGGGTCTAAGTGTCTAACCATGTGATCTGTGAAGCCATTTGGTCATACTCCACTTTTCGTGGTGTTTCTTACTGCTGCAGTGGGAGTTTGGTATTGGCTTCACATAATACAACGAGAAAAACTGGGACACAGTGCTAGAGGGAGTACTCTCACGTGTAGTGGATGAGGGTCTGCAGGAGAATGCACCAACCAGGCTTCTATCCCAAAAAGCTTGCACCCATGTCCATAGCAACCTGATTCTGAACATTGCCCTGAAACCTCTCCATATAACAAGGTCCCTTTACTTGTAAGGTTCTGCTGGCTGCACCATGTCAGTCACAAGTCATTCGGAAACCAATGGCAGAACCACGTGTCCCCACGACAGATGTTTTATCATACACCTGCCCACCACTGCTCTGGGCCCAGTAGTCAGCAGGCTCCAACTTTCTGGCATCTCTGTTCTCACCATTTTCATGAAACCCAGTCGATCAATGCAATGTCTGGTACACTCGTGATCAGCAACAGATATCCAAAGGTTCTCCAGTGCCACCTGTTCATGGGAATTTAAAAAATTCATGGTATTTATATAGCCAATTTTCAAGGATGAAGTTGGAGGCACTGTGGCTTTCAATTTATTCAGGAACCATGAAATGGTGAGGAAGATTATTTCAATTAAAGCTCAGGAGAACTCTCAGAGGCAAGGCTTCCCAAAGAGTGGCCAAAAGGTCACATTAAGCCAGGCCCATTGAGGTCTACAATTGAGGTCCATGTGTGTTTTGACTCTCAACAATGGCTGCCACGTCTTTCTGAATAAAGTCATGTGATATCCTGGCTGAGATTCCCAGTGCTCTTTGGAAAGCTATCCTGGGCCTAGATCTCAGTCTCCAAGGGCAACTCTGATGTGTGGCCTCCTAAAATCCCAACACAATTCATGTCAATACTTCTCTGAGTTCATTTCCAGAACTCAGTCTCTAAGGGGAATCACTCCAGAGTTCAAGCCCATGTGGACCCAGTCATCTCTTCCAACTACCACACAAATGACCACAATTAAACCAAAACACTCCCACATGGCCCTCATCTTCTTCAATATAAACTCTCATCATAACCTCTTGCTGGAGGTTTCCATGAGGGGCGCAGCCTAAGACAGTGTCCAAAATAAGCTCATTTGCCCCTTATTTGCCTAAATTCAGGGTGGCCTGGAAACCCTTCCTGTGAATCAGGTGTGATCAAATAGGCCTGCCATTAATACTGCTCTACTTCTCCAATTTGAGGCCTACTCTCTGTGGGGCATAGCTTCTTTATGTGAATTGGGGTCATGAGAAAACCCAAGCACCTATGGGCTACCCTCTGCAGGGCTTTGAAGAACCCATTTCAGTGAGTCTAGGAGTTGGACCAAAAGTTCTTTAGATATAGGGGTTTTGTTAGAGAGTGAATGTAAATGTCAGCATATTTCAAGAGTCAGTCACAGTGATGAACTGGGGAAAATGTGTAGGAAATCAGATATCAATAGAGACATTAGGAAATCAGGCAAAGTACAAAGTGAGTGATAGGATGAGACATTTTTAACAGGGTTCAGTTTCAATATTTAATCTTAGGAAGAAACAAATATGTACTCACCAGTAGGAATGATATTTGAGATCATTAGTTAATCAGGACATGGATGTTGTTAGTAATACATGCTCACTTTCAATATAGGCTTTGGTACAATCATAAGTGTGTCCGTTGCATTTTGTGTCAGGAATATTACTGTGATGAAATGTATATGTATATCAGGTGACTAGAGTATTTCTTCCAATATTCTTAAAGCAATATTTTAAAGACTTATAAATTAGTATTTGGGATACAAATAGGTATACCATCGGTCTATGAATATAGAGATGATGCCTTAATAGACCATACTGTGAATAAATAATATAACTGGTTCAAACTTTAAATAATGGATTGAATTGATATCTGAAAATATATAGGAAATCTTATATTGATATACATAAATTCATTCTAACCAGTTATACATCTAATGGTAATATTAGCATTATGGTTTATCATGAAGAGTGTCTGAGTTTTGCTTCAAAAATGTTTATGGAAATCAAAAATAATGTGTTTGGAAAGAATCTCATGAAAAAAACAGTCAAGAAACATGGAGGAATACATGTGTTCTGAAGTAGGAAGTGATTGAAAGTGAACTAAATGCCTATAAATTTGTGAAATTGTGGATGAAAGAATATATCCTATTATGTCCATAAACTGCAGAAATAGTAATGTATCAGTGTTGAATAAAAATGAACTTCAAAATACACATCATGGTCCCATAGGTGTCTACTTGCATTGATGTGAAACTGGGTCAGTCACTGTGGAAATATTACGATTTGTATGCACCATTCACTGAATTTAGTTTTCAGTACTAGGAAATAAATATGTATTTAAGGTGGATGAATATTTCTAAGAATTATTTTGTGAAAATTTGATTATAAATCCACATACACACACATGAGTAAATTTAGAAAGTGTATAATAAGACACATATATTTCATATTTTGGAAAATCTAAAGAGTAGATATCTATATCTATATAGATAGATAGATAGATAGATAGATAGATAGATACTCACATACACAGACATTAAAATGTAGCAATATATATGCCATTCAAAAATCATAATAAAATAGATATCATCCACGTATCCAAAAATATTCATTTTACTGAACATTTATTTATGCATAATATTGTTCATCTAGGAAATTCACCCATAGGTTGAATTTCCAGTTCCATCAGTATTTAGAGGGAGTGATCTCTTCTCACAATTTGTATCTTCCAAAATAAGCGAGCTCACAAGAATGTACATGTGATACCAGGTAGAATTCTAAAGATGCATTAAAAAATACATGTGATGAATAGGCTACAGAGAAAGGGAGACAGAAATTTACATATGTGTTAATTTTAAAAAATCATGGAGAAGTATTACAATGAAAAGTTGACTATATTTATAACACATACCGTTGATAAAGCCGAAGGCAAGTCCAAGTATACACCATGCCTCCTATGAAAGGCCTGTATTTCTATTCTCTTAAGTTTCTTTTTCTCCATCATATTTGGATTAGTAGTCAGAGTCTAGTAGGGTATGGGTTAGTGTCAGGGATTCAGTATTTCAAATGGAAAATATGAAAATGAATCTAATGTGTATGCAAATATGTGCTACACAAAAATCTTCCCACTCTCATCCAGAACAATGCTTTGACATTACCTTCGCCCCAAATAAGACACAATTAGTGGAGAAAAGTTAGAAAATCTGTGAATACATATGTGGAAAGAAAAATGCTCAGGAGTTCACAAACTTGTAGGAGGTAGAACGGGTTACAAAAAGGGAGAGGGTAAACACTCCACAAACATGGAGCTCTGCTGGCCTAATGACGTTTTGAGAAACTGCCTCTGAGGTCGGGCAGTTAAAATATATATCGTTGTCAGGAGTTTTAGCTTCCTTTGTAGTGAGACCATCAATTCTGGGTCTCCATCTATGTGACCTGGATGACATGGTTTTTTGTTTTCTAGTGAACATGAGGCAGCAGTGCTGAATTCTCTCTTTGTAGGTAAACTTTGGCCACTGGGGTCTAAGTATCTAACTGTGTTGTCTGTAGAGCCATTTGGTCATTATCCACTTTCGTGGTGTTTTTTACTGCTGCACTGTGAGTTTGGTATTGGCTTCACGAAATACAAGGAGTTCTATTGGGACACAGTGCTGGAGGATGTACTCTCACGTGTGGTGGGTTAGTAAAATGCACCAGTGAGGCTTCAATCCCACATAGCTTTTCAACTTGACAATAGCAACCTGATTCTGACCTTTGGCAGGAATCCTCTCCATATAACAAGATGCCCTTACATAGAAGGGTCTGCTGGCTGTACCATGTCAGTCACAAGTCTTTCTAAGCCAATGGCAGATCCACGTGGCCCCACCACAAATGTTTTTTTCACACACCTACACTCCTCTGCTCTAGGCCCACTAGTCTGCAGGCTCCAACTTTCTGGCATCTATGTTCTACACTTTTTTCATGAAACCCAGTCAAACAAGGCACTGTCTGGTACAATCATGATCAGGAACAGGACATTCAGAGGTTCTCCAGTGCAACCTGGTCATAGTAATTTAAAAAAATTCATGGTATTTATCTAGATATTTTTCAATAATGAAGTTGGAGGCACTGTGGGATTTAATTTATACAGGAACCATTAAAAGGTGAGGAATCTCATTTTAATGAAAGCTCTGGAGAACTTTCACAGGCAAGGCTTCCCAAAGAGTGGGCAAAAGGTCACATGAAGCCAGGCCCATTGAGGTCTACAATGTGAATTCCATGTGTGTTTTGACTCTCAACTATGGCTGACAATCTTTCAAAATAAAATCTTGTGATATCCTGGCTGAGATTCCCAGTGCTCTGTGGAAAGTCACCCTGGGCCTAGATCTCAGTTTCCAATGGCGAATCTCATGCGTGGCCTCCAAAAATCCCAACACAATTCATGGCAATACTTCTCTGAGTTCAGTTCCACAACTCAGTCTCTAAGGGGAATCACAACAGAGTTCAAGCCCAGGTGGACCCAGGCATCTCTTCCAATTGCCACACAAATGATGACAATTAAAACCAAAACACTCCCACAGGGCCCTCTTCTTCTTTTATAAAGACACTAATCATAAACTCTAGCTGGAGGTTTCCATGAGGGGCACAGCCCAAGACAGTGTCAAAAATAATCTCCCTTGCCCCTCATTTGCCTAAAGTCAGGGTGGCCTGGACAACATTCCTGTGAAACAGAAGTGATCATATAGGACTGCTGTTAATACTGCTCCACTTCTCAAATTTGAGGCCTACTGACTGTGGGGTATAGATTCTTTGTGTGAATTGGAGTCATGAGAAAACGCAAGCACCTATTGTCCAGCCTCTGCAGGGCTTTGAAGAACTCATTTGACACAAATGATCCCTATTCTCACTTGATGGAGGTCAGAAATATTACAGAGGCAGGCGAGAGGCTTCATCCAATATGACTGATCTTTTTTCCATTTTGGTTTTGAATGCCCACATGAGATCTTTCTCTAGACCCATCAGGTGCTGAAAATCTAAACCACAGGCTCACACAGGGCCAAGAGGCTGATTCAGACAAATCTTTTTCCAAAGCAATAAAGTAAAAAGCCACAGGTGATTCCCATTCATTTCCATTTGAAAACTCTTTTCTTCAGGCTTCACTAAGGTTTGGCCTGAGGCAAAGACCTTTCTGACATTCAGAGCAACAGAACAATAGGTAATCAAAAGCCCCCAAGCAGGGTTTCTCCTAGGAGACTTTCCTGGTTACTCTGATATGTGAGTTTTCTGAGATGCTCGCCATTCTCTTCAGCTATCCAGTACATGGCCATGTCACAGAGCTTGGAGGTGGTACGTATCTTGTACAAAAATACATGATACTAATCTTGAAAGTGGCCAAAATTCAGTAAAAAAATGAGAACTTAGGTAGATAGCAGGTGTTGCCCATGGATAAGGCAAGCCTCAGTCCATTCATTAATTGGGAAGGATGCATACTGGGAAGTTTTCTACTAGACAGGACACACCCAATGAGCTATTTTCTTTTCTAATATCTACAAAGAAAAACACAATGGGATACACAGACACAGAAACAGTCTCCTTGTCAAATGACTTACTAGAATCAGTCCACTCCAAACCAAACAAACCTCCTTTTTTACCTATTCTCAGATCATGTGAAAAAACCACAAACACAAACCAACACCCACTAATGCACCTCCTTCTTCCAAGTAGGTCTGTGACTATCTGGAATGTCCTCTGACTGGTAGGACATACAATGTTCCCCAGAAATGGCCTTTCTGTCTCAGATCTGGTCTCCTTGGTCAAATCTGTGAAGTTGTAAGGACGCAGTGGTGAGCCAATTCCTATCCTCTCAGGAAAGACCCCTCTTCAGAGCTTTCTTGGTATTTGGCAACCCTTACATCAGTAGGTACCAAGAAAGACTGACTCTGTTCCTGGAAAATCCAAAGAAATGAGCCCACTGCGACTGGGACTGGGACTGGCTCAGGGTGCCTTGCTTCCTGGATCACAAAATTCAGAGAGCTCCATCACCAAAGAAGTGAGGTGAGGTCACTACCTTCAGAAAATGAATGAGGTCACTGTCTTGGCCACCACTTTGTCCTAACAGTTTCTTCCTATTGTCTCCTGACATGGAGGCTGCCCTACTTCCTGTGATACTTTCTCATGTTAGAATGGTATAGAAACCATAGTCACCTGGGAACAGCTCTCCACACAGGCCTGGTTTGGTCCATCTTCCCTACACTAAGAATAGAGAGGCTGACTCAGACACATCTTTTCATCCTGACCATGATTTTTGCCATGGAATATGACTTTTGTTCTCTCAGGTCCTTCATAGCTGCCTGCATCTTCTCCAGGGATAATTTCTGCATGGATTTTGAGGTACTCAGCAGTTGGAAGATCTTCTAACTTCCTGTATTGTAATACCAACTTTGTCCCTGCTCTTCTGTAAAGTGAGATTGAGAGAACATTGTATGGTTAGGATTAATAGCATGTTCAATTTGGGTTGGAAATCATTCTGCTGGATGAATAATGGTATTGGGAACCAGCGATATTTATAAGAATATAGAGTTAGAACATAAGTATGAAAACAGAAATCTAGGTAATATTTGAAGCCCAGAAGGATTTGGACCCTTGATTGGGATCCTTAGCTTGAGTTATGTTTTGCACCGAGGTCTCAATTAAATTGATATACAATGGCATAAGACCCTGTACCTCAGATGATTAAATATAGAAGAGATCATCCAGTCAAAAAGGGATTGTGTGTAGGATTAGGAAGATAGTCAGTAGGTTTAGAAGGAAGAGTGAGTCTAGGATTTGGACCAAATGTTCTTTAGCAATAGGGTTTTGGTTAGAGAGTGAATATAAATGACACCATATGTCAAGAGTCAGGCACAATGATGAACTGGGGAAAATATGTAGGAAAGCAGACATCAATAGAGACATTAGGAAATCAGGCAAAGTATAACGTGATAGGATTAGACATTTTCAACAGGGTTGAGGTTGAATACATAATCTTAAGAAGAAACCAATTTGTAGTCACCAATAAGATTGACATTTGAGAGCATTAGGCAACCTGGACATGGATATATTTAGTAATCCATGTTCACATTCCATTGAGGCTTTGGTACAATCATAAGGGTGACCTTCGCATTTCGTGTCCAAAATATTACTGTGATAATATGTATATGAAGATCAGGTGACATGAGTATTTCTTCCACCATTTCTGGGGGAAATATTTTGAAAAGATAAAAATTAGTACTGGGGATACTAATCGGCTTACCCTGTGTTGATGAATATAGAGATGATGCATTAATAGACCATACTGTGAATAAATTATATGACTGGTTCCAAATTTAAATAATGGATTGTATTGATATCTGAAAAAATAAAGGAAATCATTTATTGATATACATACATTCATTCCAACCACTTATATATCTAATGATTATATTAGGGTTACCATTTATCATAAATAGTGTGTGAGTTTTGCTTCAAAAATGATTATGGAATCGAAAATAATGTCTTTAGAAAGAAGTCTAGTGAAAAGACCAGTCAAGAAACATGGAGAAATATAAGTGTTCTGAAGGAGGAAGTGATTGAAAGTGAACCAAATGTTTATAAATTTGTGAACTTGTGAATGAAAGGATATAATTTATGATGTCTATAAACTGAAGAAATAATAACGTACCAGATTTGATTAAAATGAACTTTAATAAACACATCATATCCAATAGGAATCTACTTGCATTGATGTTAAACTTGGTCAGTTACTGTAGAAATATTAGGATTTGTAAGCACCCTTCCCTGAAGTTAGTTTTCAGTACTAGGAAACAAATATTTATTTCAGTGGATGTATATTTCTGAGAATAAACTTTTTAAAAGTTGATTATAAATCCACATATATGAATATGAATGAATTCAGGCGGTGTATAAGAAGACACATATATTTCATATTTTGGTAAATCTGGAGAATATATATATATATATATATATATATATATATATATATATATATATAATGTATATATAGACACACAAACACACACATTATAATGTAGCAATATATATGCCAATTGAAATTCATCATGAAAAATAACTCATCCGCATATCCCAAAATATTCATTTTATTGAACATGAATATGTGTATAGTGTTGTTCATCTAGGAAGCTCACCCATGGGTTGAATTTTCAGTTAAAACAGCGTTTAGGAGGAGTGATCTCTTCTCACAATTTGTATCTGCCAAGTAAGCCACCTCACAAGAATGTATATGTGAAACCAGGTAGTATTCTATTTGTGCATATAAAAATACATTTGCTTAATAGGCTACAGAGAAAGGGAGACAGGAATTCAAATACTTCTTAACTTTAAAAACACATAGAAAATTATTTCAACAAATAATTGACTAGATTTATAACTCCTACCTTATATCATGCAAAAGGTAATTCCAACTATACACCATGCTTCTTCTGAAATGCTTGTATTTCTATTCTGTTTGGGTTATTTTTCTCCATTATATTAGGATTAGTAGTCAGAGTTTAGTAGGGTATGGGTTAGTGTCAGGGATTCAGTATTTCAAACAGAAAATTGGAAAATGAATCCAATGTGTATGCAAATATGTGCTACAAAACAATCTTCCCTCTCTCATCCAGAACAATGACTTGACATTCCCTTTGCCCCAAGTAAGTCAGAATTAGAGGAGAAGAGTTAGAAAATCTGTGAATATATATTTAGAATGGAAAATGCTCAGGAGTTCACAACCTTGGAGTTGATAGAGCAGTTTCCAAAAGTAAGTGACATGGTAAACACTCCACAAACATGGAGATCTGCTGGCCTAAACACTTCTTGAGAAATTGCCTCTGAGCTTGGGCACTTGAAATATATGTTGTTTTCAGGAGCTTTAACTTCCGATGTAGTGAGACCATCAAAGCTAGGTCTGCATCTATGTGACCAGGAGGACATGGTTTCTTATTTTCCAATGAACATGAGGCAGCAGTGCTAAATTCTCTCTTTGTAGCTAAATTGTGGCCACGGGGGCTAAGTGTCAACCCATGTGGACTGTGAAGCCATTTGGTCATCCTCGACTTTTCATTGTGTTTCTTGCTGCTGCACTGAGAGTTTGGTATTTGCTTCACGAAATACAAGGAGTTCAAGTGGGACACAGTGCTGGAGGGAGTTCTGTCACGTGTGGTGGGTCATTGTCTGCATGAGAATGCACCAACTAGGCTTCTATCCCACATAGCTTGCCCCTTGACCATAGCAACCTGATTCTAAACATTGCCGTGAAAAATCTCCATATAACAAGATGCCTTTATATAGAAGGGTCTGCTGGCTGCACCATGTCTGTGTCAAGGCATTTGAAAGTCAATGGCAGATCCACAGGCCCCACCACAGATGTTTTATCACACACCTGCACACCACTGCTCTAGGCCCACTACACATCAGGCTCCAACTTACTGGCATCTCTGTTCTACACCATTTTCATGATACCTAGTAAATCAAGGCACTGTCTGGTATACTCATGATCAGCAACAGGACATCCAAAGGTTCTCCAGTGCCACCTGGTCATGAGAATTTCTAAAAATTCATGGTATTTATCTAACTATTTTTCACAGATGAATTTGTTGGTACTGTGGGTTTCAATTCATTCAGGATCCATTAAATGTTGAGGAAGCTCATTTTACTGAAGGATCTGGAGATCTCTCACAGGCAAGGCTTCCCAAAGAGTGGCCAAATTGTTACATGAAGCCAGGCCCATTGAGGTCTCCAATGTGAGGTCCATGTGTGTTTTGACTCTCAACGATGGCTGCCAGGTCTTTCAGAATAAAACCTGTGATATCCTAGCTGAGATTCCCAGTGCTCTCTGGAAAGCCTCTCTGGGCCAAGATCTCAGTTTCCAAGGGCGACTCTCATGCGTGGCCTCCTGAAATCCCAACAGCATTCATGGCAATACTTCTCTGAAGTCAGTTCCAAATCTCATTCTCTAAGGGGAATCACACCAGAGTTCAAGCCCAGGTGGACCCAGTCATCTCTTCCAACTACCAAACAAATGACCACAATTAAAACCAAAACACTCCCACATGGCCCTCATCTTCTTCCATATAAACACACATCATAACCTCTGGATGGAGTTTTCCATGAGGGGCACATCCAAACCAGTGCCCAAAATAAGCTCCCTTGCCCCTCATTTGCCTAACATCAGGGTTGATTGGACACGCTTCCTGTGAACCAGCAGTGATCAAATAGGCCTGCCGTAAATGTTCCACTTCTCCACTTTGAGGCCTTCTTACTGTGGGGTTTAGATTCTTTTTTTTCTAAATTTTTTTGGAAATTTAATTGGAAAGTTAAAAAAATTGTTTTGCAGAATATTAAATTTCTAATGGCAAAGCCTTCACCTTGTTTGTGAAGGAAACCTTGATGCCTTGCCAATCTGGTTATATGGAGACACTCAAAATTTTCTGTTACATACTACATGGATGAATGGCTAAAGCACATAGTTTTTTAAAACTGAAAGGCAGATACCAGCAAGTAAGATAACAAATAAAAGACAATTTTATTAAAAAATAAAGTTGTTATATGACTCAAATATTGGAAATTCAATTCTTTTTTTTTGGTTGTTCAAAACATTATAAAGCTCATGATATATCATCTTTCATACATTTGACTTAATTGGGTTATGAACTCCCATTTTTACCCCAAATACAAATCGCAGAATCACATCAGTTACACACTCACGTTTTTACATAATAGCATACTAGTTATTGTTGAATTCTGCTACCTTTCCTATCCCCTACTATTCCCCCTCCCCTCCCATCTTCCCTCTCTACCTCATCTGCTGTTGTTTAATTCTCTCCCTTGTTTTCCCCTCTTTAGCCTCACAACCTCTTATATGTAATTTTGTGTAACATTGAGTAGTCTCCTACCATTTCCATATAATTTTCCTTCTCTCTCCCTTTCTCTCCCCCCACTCATCTCTGTTTAGTTTTAATATTTTTCTCATGTTCTTCCTCCCTGTTCTGTTCTTATTTGCTCTCTCTATATAAAAGGAAACATTTGGCATTTGTTTTTTTAAGGATTCGATAGCTTCGCTTAGCATAATCTATTCTAATGCCATTCATTTCCCTGCAAATTCTATGATTTTGTCATTTTCAGTGCTGTGTAATACTCTATTGTGTATAGATGCCACATTTTTATTATCCATTCGTCTGTTGAAGGGCATCTACTTTGGTTCCACAGTCTAGTTATTGTGAATTGTGCCGCTATGATCATCGATGTGGCAGTATCCTTATACTGCTCTCTATTAAGATCCTCAGGGAAGAGTCTGAGAAGGGCGATATCTCGGTCAAATGGTGGTTCCATTCCCAGCTTTCCCAGGAATCTCCATACTGCTTTCCATATTGGACTCTCCAATTTGCAGGCCCACAAGGAGTGTACAAGTGTACCCTTTACCCCACATCCTCACCAACACTTATTGTTGTTCGACTTCATAATGGCTGCCAATCTTACTGGAGTGAGATGGTATCTTAGGGTGGTTTTGATTGCATTTCTCTGACTGCTACAGATGGTGAGCATTTTTTCATGTACTTGTTGATTGATTGTATGTCCTCCTCTGTGAAGTGTCTGTTAAGATCCTTGGCCCATTGTTGATTGGGTTATTTGTTATCTCATTGTTTAATTGTTTTGAGTTCTTTGTATATTCTAGATATTAGGGCTCTATCTGAAGTGTAAGGGGTAAAAATTTGTTCCCAGGATGTAGGCTCTCTATTTAACTCTCTTATTGTTTCTCTTGCTGAGAAAAAACTTTTTTAGATTAAGTAAGTCCCATTTGTTTATTCTTTTTATGAACTCTTGGGCTATGGGTGTCCTATTAAGGAATTTGGAGCCCAACCCCACAGTATGTACATCGTAGCCAACTTTTTCTTCTATCAGACGCAGTGTCTCTGATTTTATATCTGGCTCCTTGATCCATTTTGAGTTAACTTTTACGCATTGTGAGAGAAAGGGATTCCGTTTCATTTTGTTGCATATGAATTTCCAATTGTCCCTGCACCATTTGTTGAAGATGCTATCCTTCTTACATTGCATGCTTTTAGGCCCCTTTTCAAATATAAGAAAGTTGTAATTTTGTGGATATGTCTCTGTGTCCTCTATTCTGTACCATTGGTCCATCTGCCTGTTTTGATACCAGTACCACACTGTTTTTGTTACTATTGCTTTGTAGTACAGTTTGAACTCTGGATTCACACTTCCTGCTTAGAATTGCTTTCGCTATTCTGGGTCTTTTGTTGTTCCATATGAAATTCATGATTACTTTATCTATTTCTACAAGAAATGCCATTGGGTTTTTGATTGGCATTGCATTAAACCTGTAGAGAACTTTGGGTAATATCGCCATTTTGATGATGTTATTTCTGCCTATCCATGTACAGGGCATATTTTTCCATCCTCTAACATCTTCTTCTATCTCTCTCTTTAGGGTTCTGTAGTTTTCATTGTATAAATCTTTCACCTCTTTGGTTAGGTTGATTCGCAAGTTTTTTATTTTCTTTGAGTATACTGTAAATGGAGTGGTTTTCCTCATTTCCATTTCAGAAGTTTTGTTGCTGATATACAGGAATGCCTTTGATTTATGCGTGTTGATTTTATATCCTGCCAATTTGCTGAATTCATTTATTAACTCTAGCAGTTTCTTTGTAGACCCTTTTGGGTCTGTTAAATATATTATCATGTCATCCACAAATAGCGATAATTTAAGTTCTTCTTTTCCTATTTTTATGCCTTTAATTTCCTTTGTCTGTATCATTGCTCTGGATAGTATTTCAAGAACTAAATTAAATAGAAGTGGTGATAGAGGGCATCCCTGTCTTGTTGCAAATTTTAGAGGGAATACCTTCAGTTTTTTCTCCATTTAGGATGATGCTAGCCTGAGGTTTAGCATATATATCTATTACCATGTTGAGGTAAGTTCCTGTTATTCCTAGTTTTATAGAGTTTTAAACAAAAAGGGATGCTGTGCTTTGTAGAATGCTTTTTTTGCATCTATCGAGATGATCATATGGTTCTTCTCTTTAAGTCTATTGATGTGATGGATTACATTTATTGATTTCCGTATATTGAACCAGCCTTGCATCCCTGGGATGAATCCCTCTTGATCATGAAGCACAATTTTTTTAAATGTTTGTTTTTTATTTGCCAGGATTTTATTGAGAATTTTTGCATCCAAGTTTATTAGAGATATTGGTCTGTAGTTTTCTTTCTTTGAAGTGTCTTTGTCTGGTTTTGGGATCAGGGTGATGTTGGCCTCATAGAATGAATTTGGAAGAACTCCTTCTTTTTCTATTTTTTGAAATAGCTTGAAAAGTATTGGTATTAATTCATCTGTGAACGTTTTGTAGAACTCTGCTGTATAACCATCTGGTCCAGGGCTTTTTTTTGGTTGGTAGTCTTTTGAAGGTTTCTTCTATTTCTTCCTTTGTTATTGGTCTATTTAAATTGTGTGAGTCTTCCGGACTCAAACTTGGCAGATCATATGATATAAGAAATTTATCAATATCTTCATTATCTTCTGTTTTATTGGAATATGGGGTTTCAAAATACTTTCTAATTATCATCTGAATTTCTGTAGTGTCTGTTGTGATGTTGCCTTTTTTATCCCATATGTTAGTAATTTGAGTTCTCTCTCTACTTCTCTTCATTAGCATGGCTAAGGCCCTGTCGATTTAATTTATTTTCAAAGAACCAACTTTTATTTTTTCAATTTTTTTGTTTCGATTTTGTTGATTTCTCCTCTAATTTTAATTATTTCTTGTCTTCTACTACATTTGTTGTTTTGCTTTTTTTTCTAGGTTTTTGAGATGTAGTGTGAGATCATTTATTTGTTGTTTTTTTCTTTTTTTTTTTTTTTGAGGAAAGAATTCCAAGAAATGAATTTCCCTCTTAAAACTGCTTTCATTGTTTTCCATAGAATCCGGTATGTTTTGTCTGTATTGTCATTTGTCTCTAAGAAATTTTTTATCTCCTCCTTTATGTCTTCTGTAACCCATTGATCATTCAGTAACATATTGTTCATTTTCCATGTGATGTAGAATTTTTCCTTCCTTCTTCAATCATTAATTTCAAGTTTCATTCCATTATGATCAGATATGGTGCATGGTATTATCTCCATACTTTTATATTTACTAAGAGTTTCCTTATAGCATAATATATGGTCTATATTTGAGTAGGACCAATGTGCTGCTGAGAAGAACATGTATCCACTTTATGATGTTTGATATATTCTATATATGTTGGTTAAGTCTAGGTTATTGATTGTGCTATTAAGTTCTATAGTTTCTTAATTCAGATTTTCTCTAGAGGATCTGTCCAATGGCGAGAGTTGTGTGCTGAAGTCACCCGTAATTATTGTGTTATAGCCTATATGACTCTTGAAGTTGAGGAGAGTTTGTTTTATGACTTTGCACCACCATTGTTTGATGCATACAAATTGATAATTGTTATGTCTTGTTGGTTAATGGTGCCTTTTAACAGTATATAGTGTCCTTCTTTATCACTTTTGATTAACTTAGGTTTTAAGTTGATTTTAATCGATATGAGTATGGCCACTCCTTCTTGCTTCCGAGGGCCAACAATGGCTACAAAGTCTTTCAGAATAAAATCATGTGATTTCCTGGCTGAGATTCCCATTGCTCTGTGGAAAGCCACCTTGGGCCTAGATCTCAGTTTCAAAGGGTGACATTCATGCGTGGCCTCCTAAAAACCAACACAATTCATTTCAATACTTCTATGAGGTACGTTCCAGAACTCAGGCTCTATGGGAAATCACACCAGAGTTCAAGCCCAGGTGGACCAAGTCATCTCTTCCAACCCCCACACAAATGACCACAATTAGAACAAAAAAACTCCCACATGGCCCTCATCTTCGTCCATAAAGACCCTCATCAAAAGTTCTGGATGGAAGTTTTCATGAGGGTCGCAACCAAAGACAGTTTCCAGAATAAGCTCCCTTGCCTCTAATTTCCCTAAAGTCAGGGTGGCCTGGACACCCTTCCTGTGAACCAGGAGTGATCAAAAAGGCCTGCCATTAATTCCGCTCTGTTTCTATAATTTGAGGCTTACTGAATGTCAGGTATAGATTTTTTATGTGATTTGGAGTCATGAGAAAACCCAAGCATATCTGCAGAGCATTGAAGAATTCATTTGACAAAAAGGATCCCTATTCTCACTAGAAGGGGGTCAGAAACCTAACAGAGAAAGGCAAGAATCTTCATCCACAATGACTGCTCTTTTTGCCATTTTGGTTTTGAATGCACACATGGGATCTTTCTTTAGATCCATTAGGTGCTGAGAATCTAAGCCACAGCCTCACACAGGGCCAAGAGGCAGATTCAGACAAATCCCTTTCCAAAGCAATTAAGCAAAGAGCCACAGGTGATGTCCATTTATTTCCATTTGAAAATTTTTTCTTCAGGCTTCACAAAGGGGTGGCCTGAGGCAAAGACCTTCCTGACATTCAGGGCAACAGAACCCTTGATTGGTATACTTAGCTTGAATTATGTTCTGCACCGAGGTCTCAGATAAATCGATATACAATGGCATAGGACCGTGTACCTCGGATGATTGAATGTAGAAGAGAACATCCAGTCAAAAAGGGATAGTCTGTAGGATTAGAAAGATAGTCAGTAGGTTTAGGAAGAAGAGTGACTCTAGGAGTTGGACCAAATGTTCTTTAGCAATAGGGTTTCAGTTAGAGAGTGAATGTAAATGTCAGCACATGTGAAGAGACAGTCACAATGATGAACTGGGAAAAATATGTAGGAAAGCAGATATCAATAGAAAGATTAGGAAATCAGGCAAAGTATAAAGTGAGTGATAGGATTAGACATTTTCAACAGGCTTGAGGTTGAATATATAATCTTAGGAAGAAACAAATATGTAGTAATCAATAGGATTGACATTTGAGAGCATTAGGCACCCTGGACATGGATGTTTTTAGTAATCCATGGTCACTTTCCATTTAGGCTTTGGTACAATCATATGTGTGACCTTTGCATTTTGTGTCCAGAATACTACCGTGATAAATTGTATATGTAGATAAGGTGACATGAGTATTTCTTCCACCATTATGGGGAGTAATATTCTGGAAACTTATAAATTAGTACTGGTGATACAAATAGGTGTAACTTGTGTTGATGATTATTGAGATGTTGCATGAATAGACCATATTGTGATAAAGTATATAACTAGTTCCAACTTTAAATAATGGATTGAGTTTGCATCTGAAAATATATTGGAAATCTTATATTGATATATATACAATCATTCCAACCAGTTATATATGCAATGGTAATATTAGGGTTACGGTTTATCGTGAAGGGTGAGTATTGCTTCAAAAATGATTATGGAATCAAAAATAATGTGTTTAGAAAGAAGTCTAGTGAAAAGACCAGTAAAGAAACATGGAGGAATACATGTGTTCTTAAGTAGTAAGTAAATGAATGTGAACCAAATGCCTATAATTTTGTGAAGTTGTGGATGAAAAAATATATCCTATGATGTCCATAAACAGATAAAATAGTAATATACCAGTGTTGAATAAAAATGAACTTCAAAATACACATCATGTCCCATAGCAATGTACTTGCATTGATGTTAAACTGGGTCAGGTACTGTAGAAATATTAGGATTTGTATGCACCACCTACTGAACTTAGTTTTCAGTAGTAGGAAACAAATATGTATTACAGGAATATAAATATTGCTGAAAATAATCTTGTAAAGATTGGATTTTGAACCCACATACATGAATATAAATGAATTTAGGGAGTGTATAATAAGACACATATTTTTCATATTTTTTTAAAAAAATATATATATATATAATATATATATATATATATATATATATAATATATATATATAATATATATATAATATATATATATATTTTTTTCCAGATTTAAAAAAAATACACAAACACACACACACACACACACACACATGCACACATACACACACACACACACACATTAATATTTAGCAATATATATGCCAATCGAAATTCATCATGAAATATAATTCATCCACATATCCAAAAATATTCATTTTACTGAACATGGATTTATGTATAGTGTTTTTCACTAGGAAGCTCACCCATAGGTTGAATTTTCAGTTCCATCATTATTTAGGGAGAGTCATCTGTTCTCACAATTTTATATTCCAAAATCAGGGAGCTCAAAAGAATGTCCGTGTGATACCAGGTAGGATATTATATATATGCATAAAAAATACATGTGCTGAATAGGATACAGAGAAAGGGAGACAGGAATTTATATATGTGATAATTTTAAAAAATCATGGAGAAATATTACAATGAAAAGTTGACTAGATTTAAAACACATACTCTTGATAATGCAGAAGGCAAATAGAAGTATACACCATGCTTCCTATGAAAGGCCTGTATTTCTATTCGGTTAGGTTTCTTTCTCTCCATGATATTAGGATTAGTAGTCAGAGTCTAGTAGGGTATGGGTTAGTGTCAGGGATTCAGTATTTCAAATGGAAAAAAGGAAAATTAATCTAATGTGTATGCAAAAATGTGATACACATAAATCTTCCCTCTCTCATCCAGAACAATGCCTTGACATAACCATTGCTAAAAGTAAGACACAATTAGAGGAGAGGAGTTAGAAAATCTGTGAATTTATGTGGAATGGAAAATGCTCAGGAGTTCACAACACTGGAGGTGGTAGAACAGTTTCCAAAAGTAAGGGAGAGGGTAAACAATCCAGAAACATGGAGCTGTGCTGGCCTAAAGACTTCTTGAGAAACTTCCTCTGAGGTTGGGAACAAGAAATATATGTAATTGTCAGGAGATTTAGCTTCGTTTGTAGTGACACCATGAAATCTGGGTCTGCATCTATGTTACCTGGAGAACATGGTTTCTTATTTTCCAATGATCATGAGGCAGCGGTGCTGAATTCTCTGTTTGTAGGTAAACTGAGGCCACTGGGCTGAAGTGTCTCCCATGTGGACTGTGAAGCCATTTGGTGATCCTCAACTTTCCAGGGTGTTTCTTACTGCTGCACTGGGAGTTTGGTACTTGCTTCACGAAATACAAGGAGTTCAACTGGGATAAAAATGCTGGAGGAGTTCTGTCATGTGTGGTTGGTCAGGGTCGCGAAGAGAATGTACGAACCAGGCTTCTATCCTACATAGCTTTCCCCTTGACTATAGCAACCTGATTCTGAACATTGCCCTGAAACCTCTCCATATGACAAGATGCCTTTACATATAAAGGTCTGCTGCCTGCACCATGTCAGTCGCAAGTCTTTCAAAGCCAATGGAAGATCCAGGTGGTCCTACCAAAAATATTTATTTACACACCTACAGTCCACTTCTCTACGCTCACTACTCAGCAGGCTCCAAATTACTGGCATCTCTGTTCTACACCATTTTCACGAAACCCAGTCAATCAAGGCACTCTTTGGTACACTCATGATCAGCAACAGGAAATCCAAAGTTTATCCAGTGCCACCTGGTCATGGGAATTTCAGAAATTTCATGGTATTAATCTAGTCATATTTCAAAAATGAAGTTAGAGGCACTGTGGGTTTCAATTAATTCAGGAACCATTAAATGGTGAGGAAGCTCATTTCAATGAAAGCTCTGGAGAACACTCACAGAAAAGCCTTCCAAAAGACTGGCAAAAAGGTCACATGAATCCAGACACATTGTGGTCTACAATGTGAGGTCCATATGTGTTTGGACTCTCAACTAGGGCTGCCAAGTCTTCAAGAAGTAAATCATGTGATATCCTGGCTCAGAATCTCCGAGCTCCGTGGAAAGCCATCCTGGGCCTAGATCTCAGTTTCCAAAGGCGATTCTCACGCGTGGCCTAGTAAAATCCCAAGAGAATTCACGGCAATACTTCTCTGAGGTCAGATCCAGAACTCATTCTTTAAGGGGAATCACACCAGAGTTCAAGCCCAGGTGATCCCAGTCATCTCTTCCAACTACCACACAAATTACCACAATTAAAACAAGAACACTCCCATATGGCCCTCATCTTCTTCCATATTGACACTCATCATAATTTGGCTGGATGTTTAAATGAGGGGCGCAGACCAAGACAGTGTCCAAAATAAGCTCCTTTGACCCTCATTTGCCTAAAGTCAAGGTGGCCTGGACACCCATCCTGTGAACCAGGAGTGATCAAATAGGCCTGCCATTAATACCGCTCCAATTCTCCAATTTGAGGCCTACTGACTGTGGGCTTTAGATTCTTTATGTGAATTTTAGTCATGATAAAACCAAACACCTATGGGCTAGCCTCTGCAGGTTTTGAAGAACTCATTTGACCCAAAGGATCAATATTTTCACTTGATGGATTTCAGGAACCTTACAGAGGAAGTCAAGAGACTTCATCCCAATGACTGCTCTTTTTGCCATTTTTCATTTGGATGCAAACACGGGAACTTTCTTTAGATCCATCAGGTGCTGAGAATCTAAGTCACAGCCACACACAGGGCCAGGGGGGCTGATTCAGACACATCCCTTTTCAAAGCACTTAAGAAAAGAGCCACAGGTATGCCCAATCATTTCCCTTTGAAAACTGTTTTCTTCAGGCTTCAAAAAGGGGTGGCCAGAGGCAAAGACCTTCCTGACATTCAGGGCAACAGAACAATTGGTAAGCAAAAGGCCCAAAGCAGGGTTTCTCCACTGAAACTTTCCTGGTCACACTGATATCTGAGTTTTCTGAGATGCTCCCCATTACCTACAGCTATCCAGTACATTGTTATGTCACAGAGCTTTGAGGTGGTAAATATCTTGGACACAAAATCATAGGCCTATTCTTGAGATTGGCCGGAATTCAGGAAGAAAACAGGAACTTAGGAAGATAGCAGGTGTTGCACATCAATAAGGCAAGCTACAGTCCATTCATAAATGGGGCAATATGAATGCTGAGAAGCTTTCTACTAGACAAGACACATCCATTCATGAATTCTCTTTTCTAATGTCTACAACCACGGACACAGTGAGATACACAGACAGAGAAACACTCGCCATGTTAAACGACTTACTAGAAACAGTCCACTTCCAAAGAAACAAACTGACTTTCCTACCTATTCTCAGAAAATGAGACAAAACCACAAACCCACAACCACACCCACAAAGGCACCTTCTTCCCCCAAGTAGGTCTTTGACTATCCGGAGTGTCCTCTGACTTGTAGGCCATAATATGTTCCCCCAAAATAGCCTGTCCTGTCTCAGATCTGGTCTCCTTGGCAAACTCTGTGAACTTCTCAGGAGCCAACGGTGAGCCACTAACTGCTTTCTCAAGAAAAGCAACGCTTCCGAGCTTTCCTGGCATTTGTTCTTCTCACGTCTGAAGGTACCAAGAAAGACTGACTGTCCTTGGTAAATTCAAATAAGTGAGACCACAGGGATGGGGACTGGCACTGGCTCTGTGTGCCTGGCTTCCAGGATCCAAAGTTCAGAAAGTTCCATCACCAAGGAAGTGAGGTGAAGTCATTTCATTCCTGAACTGAATGAGGTCCCTGTCTTGGCAACCACTTTGTCTTAACTGTTGCTTCCAAGGGTCCCATGAGATTGAGGCTGCCCCTACTTCCTGTGACACTTTCACAAGTTAGAATGGTATATCAACCATAGGCACCCAGGAATAGATCTCCACACAGGCCTGTTTTGGTCCATGTTCTCTACATTAAGAAGAGAATCTGATTCAGACACAACCTTTTATCCTGACCGGGTTGTTTGCCATGGAAGATGACTTTTGCTCTCTCAGGTCCTTCATAGCTGCCTACATCTTCTCCAGGGATCATTTCTGCATGGGCCTTTGAGGTTCTCAGCTGGTGGAAGTTTCCCTACATTTCTTTATTGTAAAATCAACTCTTTCCCTGCTCTTCTATAAAGTTAGATTGAGGGAACAGTGTATGATTATGGTTAAAAACATGTTTGATTTGGGTTAGAAATCATTGTGCTGGATGAATAATGGTATTGGGAACTTGCTATGTGTATAAGAATATATAGGTGTAATATATGTATGAAAAAAGAAATCTAAGTATGATTTGAAGGCCAGAAGGGCATTGGGCCCTTGTTTGGGATACACAGCATTGAATTATGTTCTGCAGAGATGTCTCAGATAAATCGATATACAATGGCATAGGTCCTTGTACCTTGCATGAATTAATGTAGAAGGAACATCCAGTCAAAAAGGGATAGTCGGTAGTGAAAGGTTAATAAAATAGGTACTTGTAATTTCCTGTTTTTCTGTATGCTTAACAAAACACTGTTGAAATCTTGAGAAATGTTTGCTAATCTTGTTCTAGAATGTACTGTTCCCAACTGCCAAACTGCAGAATGTACTGCCTCACTCGGTGTCACGCGAACCGCCCACTCACCCTTACACATCAGTAAACTTACCTCCCTTCCCTCTCCAAGAAATGTATGTAAGCTCTGCATAAGCTGTTCTCAGAGCTCTCTGATCTATTTAAGTTAGCTGTGAGCCCCAGCAAGCTGGACCCAAAAAAACACCCTTTGCTGTTGCATGAGACAGTCTCTTGGTAGTCTCTTCCTCCGACACTCGCCTGACCTTTACATATTGAGGTTCCACCGAGTTCTGGCAGTGGCAGATGAGAGACCCCCAACGGGCTCCTCTCGGAGCAAGTAAGGCGCCTCTTTCTGGTTTCAGGTGTCATGTTAGGGCTTGGCAAAATTGCTGGCGATGAAGAGCCTGGGGTCTCTCCGACGGTGGCTGAGAGACGTGTCACAGAGACATAGGGCACCTCCCTGGGGGACCCCGCAGAGGACTCGGAGAATCAAGGAACAATTGCTTCATCGAATCAGTGATATTTTGTTTTAGATTAGGTATTGCCATCCTATCGGTTTTTGCCGGCTACGCATTCCTGGTCTCAGTGTTGGACGTCCATTGCCTGTCTTCATGGTCTTGTCTTATCTGTGTCATGTGACTTTGCTTTTACTGTTTGTGTACCTTTCATTATGGGACAGAGCACTTCAATGCCTCTGTCCCTGACCCTTGATCACTGAACCAAAGTCCGCTTAAGGGCTCAGTATCTTTCTTTTTTTAGTAAAACGCTAGACCTGGCAGACTCTCTGTGCCTCAGAATGGCCCATTTTGGAGTCGTATGGCCCCTAGAAATATCTTTCTACTTCCCACTAATTTAAAAAGTCAGAGATATTGTCTTTCAGCCAGGGCCACATAGCCATCCTGATCAACAGCCATATATCTTAACTTTGCCGACCTCTGCAAATCTCCTCCTCCATGGGTGAAGCCTTTCCTTGCCCATGCCTCTGCTCATACTCCTTCCCCCATGATCTCTCAAACCCTCACCTATTCCACCTCCTCCACCCTCTGTTCTCCCTGAGTCACAAGATTTGACTCTACTGGACTCTTCTTCCCCTCCTTATCCACTGCCCTCGTCCCCTAACACACAACACACTCTAAGTGATTCCCCTGCTTCTGACTAAGCCTCTCTACCATTGGAGGAAGCTAAGCCGGTAATAGGATCTGATAATGGACTGATGTTCATGGCCCAGGTAAGTCAGGGGTTAGCCAGGAACCTGGGGATTAATTGGAAGTTATATTGTGCTTATACAACCCAGAGTTCAGGACAAGTAGAAAGAATGAATAGAACAATTAAAGAGACCTTAACGAAATTAAGCTTAGAGACCAGCATAAAAGATTGGACTATGCTCCTGACTTATGCAATGTTTCATGCAAGAAAAAATCCTTCTGTTTCTTTGAGTAGCCTTACCCCCTGAGAAATTCTCTATGGTGGCCCTCGTCCAGTAAGGGTCCTAAGCCCAACTGTAAGACCTAAGGATCCATTTCACACCCTCTTGGTTGACAGACTTAAAGCTCTTGAAAGAACTCAGTGATACCTGTGAAAATAGCTGGCCATTGCCTACCAAACTGTGTACCAGGGGATTCCACATCCATATCAAATAAGAGACTTCATGTATGTAAGATGACATCAGGTGTCATCCCTGAAACCCTGCTGAAAAGGACCATACCAGGTCCTACTTATAACACCTACAGTGGTAAAGGTATACAGCATCACTTCCTGGATCCATGCCTCTCATCTCAAGCCTGCTCCTTGTCCAGAATCTTTCTGGAAACTGGAAAAGACTGGTAACAGTTTCAAATTGTGTATTCGCCATGTGGATAAGGTTATATACTCTCCCCTTGGCCACAAGTAGTCCTAACCCTCATCAGCCTGTTAAGCAGCGATGGCTGATAACAAATCCTACTGGAAAAGAGTATAATCTATCTCGCATACAGCCCCCTTAGGGACCTGGTGGCCATCTCTCTACCCAGACATTTGTCAGCTGGCCATAGGTCTTTTTTATTGGGATATCCCTGATGAAGAAAATCCCACTAAAATACCATTAAATCCCTTCCGTACCATAGATAATGGAAACAAACATTATGGATGTAGGGACACGTGAGCCAGATGCGGTTGGCTAGCCTAGATTACTATGTTTGCCCGGCAAACTATCAAAGCCACAAACAGTAACGGCTGTGTGGGGGAAAAGCCGACTTCTTCTGTATTTCATGGAGATGTGATCATACAGGGGCTGCCTGATGGATCCCCAATACTTCATCAAATTCAGTACACAGCATTGGCCATATTACCAAGTAGAAAACAGAAAAAGGATGGCCCCCAGAGGGGTCTCTAGATCCTCAAATTTTGCGTGACCTTTTTAACTTCTGCAAGTGCTCAAAAGGGTGAAAGGAGATTCCCCTATGTGGAAGCCTTTTCCCTCCTTCACTCACATCCTGAACTATGCTTCTCCAATAGATTTTTATCCTCAGCCTTCTGCTCCAGACTCTCTGCTGTCACTCCCACCTCAGCAACCTGATTTCTCCCCTCCAATTACTAGATCAGAAACCCAAACCTTCACCAGTTCTCAGACAATTGCCCACTAGTGAGGTAGCAGGTACTGAGGTAGCCCTCCACCGACTCATTCCTCTCTTCTCCTGTCAGTGCCCTCACCGGGTCCCACCAGGTCCTCTTTCCAGCTAACCCAAAGCTCAAACGAGCTGAGGAGAGCTCTCAGACCCTTATCCAAGATGTAATATAAATGGCCATTAAAGTTGCTTTGTCATCACTGAAAACAGGTTACTAAAATTTAAAGTCCCTCACAGAATTTTGGGATACTCACTCCCGTTTTCTGCTCTGCTCTACCTGTTCTACTGCTGAAGTTTTGTTGCTAGGAAATTCCCAAACCCCTTTCCAATTATTCTTTTACATCTCTCTTTTTCCTCATTCTCAGATCCTCAGAGCTTCTCTCAGCCCCACCTTCCCCGTATTCCCCCTCTGTACCAGGCCCACAGAAAAGTCTTAAATGTCCTTCTCCAGAAGTCTTCACCATGGCTGAATTTAGAGCTTTCAGCATAGAGTTTCTATAAAGAGTTCAATGTAGATAAACTTTCTCCTTTTGTATTGCCCTGTTCTACTTGGCCACTGGCTAAAAAACTCAGTACTTCTAAGCTAGACAACCCCTAACTTGTTTTTCACAAAATATGTGAACAAGGCCTCTGGCCTTCAGCTGGGGCTTCACAGAAATGGCTACATTTCTAAGATAAAGAAATTACCAAATGGGCTCCGTTGTAACAGCTGGCAGGGGGAAAATAAGAAAGGGAATAAAAAGCTCTCCCCCTCCCATGTGTCCTTGAAAATTTAACTTGCCCAGAACAGAGGAAAAATCAGAAACAAATACTGCTTTTTTGAACTTCTGCAGACTGTAAACTTCTGAGCCCCATCCTTATATGCTGGGTACAAAATTCTGAAACTACCTAAACTTGAGTTTCAGGGGATTAATTGATTACAACAGAAGCAATGCCTCTGAATCCGGTTGCAACAAAATAGGACTGTTTCCCTGTCTTCAGTGCTATCTTAGGTGCCTTGCCTTGTCTGTCCCTACAACAGCATAATTCTATATACTTAAACATTGTTTATGTTTTCATGAAATGGTCAACAGATGGGATTAATTTTGAAATGGTGCAGATGTTTCCCAGAGTGCTCTATCATGATGCAGGTTCGTTTGAAGATCAAATGGGAGGGGCATACAACCGGTTCCACTGGGAACATGTATCGCTCACTTTAGCCATCCTATTATGAATAGGAGTTGCTGCACGGGTGGGCACAGGAGCCACTGCCATTGTCCATGGGACACAACAAATGACCCAATTAGAAGCAGCAATAGAGCAAAACTAAGATATTAGAAACCCCCATCAGAGCTTTGCATGAATCTTTAACCTCTCTCTCTGAAGTTGTTTTACAGAACAGTTGAGGGTTGGACCTCCTCTTTATTAGAGAAGGGGGCCTTTGTGATGCATTGAGGGAAGAATGTTGTTTTTATGCTGACCATACTGGAGTTGTAATAAAATCTATGAGTAAATTTAAAAGACACCTTGAAGAGCATCAACAAGAGAGAAGGCCCAAAAAGGGTGGCTTGAGTCTTGGTTCACACACTCCTCCTGGTTAACTACGTTTTTATCAACCTGGCAGGTCCAATAATAATCCTCATATTATTGCTAACTATAAAACCCTGTTTGCTCAACCGTGTAATTTCTTTTCTCCAGGCTCAAATTGGACGAGTTAAACTTATGGTAATACCCCACTAGCAGACATAGAATGTGACACCCTCCAATGATCAATTTTATGATTAAAAGTAGCCAGAAGAAGAAGTGGGGAATTAAAGGTTAATAAAATAGGTACTTGTCACTTCTTGTTTTTCTGTATGCATAACAAAACACTGTTGAAATTTGAGAAATGCTTCCAAATCTTGTTCCCAGAATGTTCTGTCCCCAAATGCACAACTGCAGAATGTACTCCCTCACCCAGTTGCACGCAAACCACCCACTCGCCCTGACCCATCAATAAAATTCCCTCCCTGCCCTCTCCAGGGAAAGTATATAAGCTCTACTTAAGCTATTCTCAGGGCTATCTGCTCGATTCAAGTGATCTCTGAGCCCCAGCATGCTGGACACCCAAAAAACCCTTTGATGTTGCATGAGATAGTCTGTTGGTTGTCTCCTCCTCTGAAGCTCGCCCCACATTTACTTGGATGATTGAATGTAGAAGAGAGCATCCAGTCAAAAAGGGATAGTCTATAGCATTAGGAAGATAGTACTTTTAGGAAGAAGGGTGAGTATAGGAATTGGAAAAAAAGTTCTTTAGCAATAGGGTTTCGATTAGAGAGTGAATGTAAATGTCAGCACAGGTGAAGAGTCAGTCACAATGATGAACTGGGGAAAATATGTAGGAAAGCAGATATCAATAGAGACATTACGAAAACAGGCAAAGTATAAAGTGAGTGATAGGATTAGATATTTTGAACAGGGTTGAGTTTACATATATAATCTTAGGAAGAAACAAATAAACAAATATGTAGTCACAAATAGGATTGACATTTGAGATCATTAGGCAAATTTCAGGTGGATGAATATTTCTCAGAATAATCTTGTGAATAGTTGAATATAAATTAACATACATAAACATGAATGAATTTAGGGAGTGTATAGAAGACACATATATTTCATATTTTGAAAAATCTGGAGAGTATATATATATATATATATATATATATATATATATATATATATATATATATACAAAACACACACACAGACAAAAAAGTAGCAATATAGATGTCAATCAAAATTCATTATAAAATATACATCATCCAGAGACCTAAAAATATTAATTTTACTGAACATGGATTTATGTATAATGCTGTTCAACTAGCAAGCTCACCCATAGGTTGAATATCCAATTCCAACAAGTTTAGTAGGAGTGATCTCTTCTAACAATTTGTATCTGCCAAGTCAGCCACCTCACAAGAATGTACGTGTGGTACCAGGTAGGAATCTATATGTGCATATAAGAATACAGAGAAAGGGAGACAGGAATTCACATATTTGTTAACCTTAAAAATACATGGACAACTATTTCAACAACAAATCGACTAGATTCATAACTCCAACTCTGTATCATGCAAAAGGCAAGTCCAACAATACACCAGGCCTACTCTGAACTGCTTGTATTTCTATTCTGTTTGGGTTAGTTTTCTCCATCATATTAGAATTAGTAGTCAGAGTCTGGTCGGGTATGGGTTAGAGTCAGGGATTCAGTATTTTGAATGGAAAATAGAAAACTGAATCCAATGTGTATGCAAATATATGCTACAGAAAATTCTTCCCACTCTCCTCCAGAACAATGCCTTGACATTACCTTCGCCCCAAGTAAGACACAATTAGAGGAGAAGAGTTAGAAAATCTGTGAATAGCTATCAGGAATGGAAAATGCTCCAGATTTCACATCTTTGGAGGTAGTAGAGGAGTTTCCAAAAGTAAGGGACAGGGTAAACACTCCACAAACATGGAGCTCTGCTGGCCTAAAGACTTTTTGAGAACCTGCCTTTGAGGTTGGGCACTTAAAATATATGTTGTTTTCATTAGCTTTAGCTTTATTTGTAGTGAGACAATCAAAGCTCGATCTGCTTCTATGTGACCTGGAGGACATGGTTATTTATTTTCCAATTAAAATGCGGCAGCAGTGCTGAATTCTCTCTTTGTAGGTAAACTGTGGCCACTGAGGGCTAAGTGTCTCCCCGTGTGGACTGTGACACAACTTGGTCATCCTCCAATTATCGTCGTGTTTTTTGCTGCTGCACTGGGAGTTTGGTATTTGCTTCATGAAATACAATGAGTTCAAATGGGAGACAGTGCTGAAGGGAGTTCTGTCAGCTGTGGTGGGCATGGTCTCCAGGAGAATGCACCAACCAGGGTTCTATCCCACGTAGCTTGCCCCCTTGACAATAGCAACATTATTCTGAACATTGCCCTAAAACGTTCTCCATATAAAAATATGCCTTTACGTATATGGGTCTGCTGGCTGCACCATGTCAGTCTCAAGCCATTTGGAAGCCAATGGAAGATCCACATGGCCCCACCACAGATGTTTTATCACTCACTTGCATAACACTTCTCTAGGCCCACTACTCACCAGGCTCCTACTTACTAGCATCTCTGTTCTACACCATTTTCATGAAACCCAGTCAATCAAGGCCCTGTCTGGTATATTCATGATCATCAACAGGACATCAAAGGTTCTCCAGTGACATCTGGTCATGGGAATTTTAAAAAATTCATGGTAATTATCTAGCAAATTTTCATGGATGAAGTTGCAGGCACTGTGGGTTTCAATTCATTCAGGAACCCTTAAAGGGTTAGGAAACTAATTTCAGGCAAAGCTCTGGAGTACTCTCACATGCAAGGCTACCCAATGAGTGGCCAAAAAGTCACATGAAGCGAGGCCAATTGAGGTCTATGAAGCGAGGTCCATGTGGGTTTTGAATCTCTATAATGCATGCCAAGTCTTTCAGAATAAAATCATGTAATATCCTAGCTGAGATTCGCAGTGTTCTGTGGAAAGCCAACCTGTGCCTAGATCTCAGGTTCCAATGGCAACTTCATGCCTGGCCTCCTAAAATCCCAACACAATTCATGGCAATACTTCTCTCAGGTCAGTTCCAGAACTCAGTCTATAAGGAGAATCACACCAGAGTTCAAGTCCAGGTGGACCCAGACAACTCTTCCAACCGCTACTCAAATGAAAACAATTAAAACCAGAAAACTCCCTCATGGCCCTATTCTTCTTCCATATAGACACTAATCATAACCTCTTCCTGGAGTTTTCCATGAGTTGTGCAGCCCAAGAAAATGTCCAAAATAAGCTTCTTGCACCTCTTTTGCCTAACTTCAGCGTGGCCTGGGCACCCTTCCTGTGAACCTGGAGTGATCAAATAGGCCTGCCCTTAATACTGCTCCGCTTATCCAATTTGAGGCTCTCTGACTGTGGGGTCTAGATTCTTTATGTGAATTGGAGTCATGAGAAAAGCCAAGACAGTGTCCAAAATCAGCTCGCTTGCCCCTCATTTGCCTAAAGTCAGGGTGGCCTGGACCCCGTTTCTGTGAACCAGGAGTGATCAAATAAGCCTGCCGTTAATACTTCTGTGTTTCTCCCATTTGAGGCCTACTGATTTCAGGTATCAATTTCTTATGTGATTTGGAGTTACTTGAAAACCCAAGCACCTCTGCAGGGAATTGAAGAACTCATTTGACCCAAAGAATCCCTATTCTCACTTGATGGAGTTCAGGAACCTAACAGAGGAAGGCAAGAGACTTCATCCATAATGAATGATTTTTTTGCCATTATGGTTTTGGATGCACACATGGGATCATTCTTTAGATGCATCAGGTGCTGAGAATCTAACTCAAAGCCACACACATGGCCAAGAGACTAATTCAGACACATCCCTTCCCAAAGCAATTAAGCAAAGAGCCACAGGTGATGCCATTCATTTCCATTTGAAAACTGTTTACTTCAGGCTTCACAAAGGGGTGGATTGAGGCAAAGAACTTCCTGACATTCAGTGAAAAACAACAATAAGTAAGCAAAAGGCCCAAAGCAGGGTTTCTCCACTGAGACTTTCCTGGTCACACTGATATCTGAGTTTTCTGAGATGCTCGCAATTCTCTTCAGCTATCCAGTACATGGCCATGTCACAGAGTTGGAGGTGGTACATATTTTGAACACAAATCCATGAGCCTATTCTAGAGAGTGGCCAGAATTCAGGAAGAAAACAGCAACTTAGAAAGATAGCAGGTGTTGCACATCGACAAGACAAGCTGCACTCCATTCATATATTGGGCAGGTTGAAATATGGGAAGATTTACACTTGACAGGACACATCCATTAATGCATTCTCTTTTCCAATGTCTACAACAATGGACACAGTGGGATACACAGACATAGAAACACTCACCTTGTGAAACAACTTACTAGAAACTGTCCACTCCAAACCAAACCGCCTTTCCCATCTATTCTCAGAACATGAGACAAAACAATAAACCCACACACACTCCCACAAAGGCACCTCCTTCACCCAAGTAGGTCTGTGACTATCCAGAGTGTCCTCTGACTGGTGGGCCATACTATGTTCCCCTGAAATGGTCTGTCTTCTCTCAGATCTGGTTTCCTTGGCCAACTCTGTGCAGTTGTCAGGAGCCAGTGGTGAACCACTATCTGCTTTCTCAGGAAAGGTCCATCTTCAGATCTTTCCTGGCATTTGGCCATCCTCACATCATTAGGTACCAAGAAAACTGACTCTGTCCTTGGTAAATCCAAACAAGTGAGCCCACTGGGACTGGGACTGGGACTGCCTCTTGGTGCCTGGCTTTTTGGATACCAAGTTCAGACAGTTCCATCACCAAGGAAATGAGGTATGTCACTTTCTTTGGAACTGAATGAGGTCACTGCCTTGGCAACGACTTTGTCCTAACACTTGCTTCCAAAGGTCCCATGAGATGGAGCCTTCCCCTACTTCCTGTGACACTTTCACAAGGTAGTATGGTATATCAACCATTGGCACCCAGGAACAGCTCTCCACACAGGCCTGGTTTGGTCCATCTTCTCTACAATAAGAAGAGAGAGGCTGATTCATACATATCCCTTCATCCTGACCAGGTTGTTTGCCATGGAAGATGACTTTTGCTCTCTCAGGTCCTTCATACCTGCCTACAACTTCTCCAGGTATCATTTCTGCATGGACCTTTGAAGTTCTCAGCAGGTGGAAGGTCCCCGAGTTTCCTGTATTGTAAAAACCACTCTGTCCCTGCTCTTCTGTAAAATGAGATTGAGGGAACAGAGTATGTTTAGGGTTAATAACAGGTTTGATTTGGGTTACGAATCATTCTGTGCGATGAATAATGCTATTGGGAACCTGCGATATTTACAAGAATATAGAGGTGAAATATAAGTATGAAAACAGAAATCTACGTATGATTTGAAGCCCAGAAGGACATTGGGCCCTTGATTGGGATACTTAGCTTTGAATTATGCTCTGCAAAATTGTCTCAGATAATTCGATATACAATGGCATAGGACATTTTATTGAATGTAGAAGAGAACATCCAGTCAAAAAGGGATAGTCGGTAGGATTAGGAAGATAGTCGGTAGGTTTAGAAAGAAGAGTGAGTGTAGGATTTGGACCAAAAGTTCTTTAGCAATAGGGTTTCGATTATAGAGTGAATGTAAATGTCAGCACATATGAAGTGTCAGTCACTAGGATCAACTTGGGAAAATTTGTTGAAAAGCAGATATCAATAGAAACATTATGAAATCAGGCAAAGTATAAAGTGAGTGATAGGATTAGACATTTCCAACAGGGTTGAGTTTGAATATATAAATTAGGAAGAAACAAATATGTAGTCACCAATAGGATTGACAATTGACAGCATTAGGCAACCTGGACATGGATGTTTTTAGTAATTCATGTACACTTTACATTTAGGCTTTGGTACAATCATAAATGTGACCTTTACATTTTTTTGTCCAGAATATTACTTTGATAAAATGTATATGTACATCAGGTGACATGAGTATGTCTTCCAACATTTCTGCAAGCAATATATTGAAGATGTAAAATTAGAATCGGGGGTACAAAGAGGTGTACCCTGTGTCTATGAATATAGAGATAAAGAATGAATAGACCGTAATGTGAATGAATAATATAACTTTTTTCAACTTTAAAAAATGAATTGATCTAATATCTGAAAAATCACAGGAAATCGTATATTGATATACAATCATTCATTCCAAGCAGTTATACATCTAATGGTAATATTCGTGTTTTGGTTTATCATGAAGAGTGTGTGAGTTTTGCTTCAAAAGTGACTATGGAAATAATGTGTTTGGAAAGAAGACTCATGAAAATACCAGTAAAGAAACCCTGACAATACATGTGTTCTGAAGCAAAAAGTGATTAAATTTGAAACAAATGCCTACAAATTTGTGAACTTGTGGATGAAATGTATATCCTATGATGTGCAAAAACTGAAGAAATAATAATGTAAAAGTGTCGAATACAAATGAATAAAGAATTACATATCATGTCCCATTGGAATCTACTTGCATTGATGTTAGACTGCGTCAGTTACTGTAGAATAATTAGGATTTGTATGCATCATTCCCTGAAGTTAGTTTTCAGTACTAGGAAACAAATATGTATTTCAGGTGGATGAATATTTCTGAGAATAATCTTGTGAAAAGTTGATTAAAAATCCACATACATGAACATAAATGAATTTAGAGAGTGTATATTAGACACATATATTTCATATTTTGAAAAATCTGGAGAGTGTACACACACACACACACACACACACACACAAAACACTCACAGACATTAAAAAGTAGCAATATAAATGCCAATCGAAATTCATCAGTAAATATATATCATCCACAGATGCAAAAATATTTATTTTACTGAACATGAGTTTACGTATAATGTTGTTCTACTAGGACGCTCCCTATAGGTTGAATTTTCAGTTCCAACAGCATTTAGGAGGAGTGATCTCTTCTCACAATTTGTATCTGCCAAGTCAGCCACCTCACAAAGATGTACGTGTGATACCTGGTAGGATTCTATATACGCATATAAATATACAAATGTGAATAGGCTAAAGAAAAAGGGAAACATGAACTCTCATATTTGTTAACTTTAAAAACACATGGAGATCTTTTTCTATTAAACATTGACTAGATTTATAACTCCTACCTTGTATAATGCAAAATGCAAGTCCAACTATACAACATGCCTCCAATGAACTGCTTGTATTTCTATAGGTTTGTGTTATTTTTCTCTATCATATTAGGATGAGTTGTCTGAGTCTAGTATGTATGGGTTAGTGTCAGGGATTCAGTATTTCAAAAGGAAAATTGGAAATTGAATCCAATTTGTATGCAAATATATGCTGCACAAATATCCTCCCACTCTCATCCAGAACAATGCCTTGAAATTACCTTCACCCCAAGTAAGACACAGTTAGAGGAGAATAGATAGAAAATCAGTGAATACATATCTGGAATGGAAAATGCTCAGGAGTTCACAACCTTGGAGGTTGTAGAGGAGTTTCCAAATGTAAGGGACAGGGTAAACACTCCACAAACATGGAGCTCTGCTGGCCTAAAAACTTTTAGAGCAACTGCCTCTGAGTTTGGGAACGTGAAAAATATGTTGTTGTCAGGAGAATTGGCTTCCTTTGTAGTGAGACCATCAAACTGGGTCTGCCTCTATGTGACGTGGAAGACATGGTATCTTATTTTCCAAAGAACATGAGGTAGCAGTGTTGATTTTCTTCTTTTTAGGTAAACTGTAGCCTCTGGGGGCTAAGTGTCTCCCCGTTGGACTGTGAAGCCATTTTGTCCTCCTCCACTTTTTGTGGGGTTTTTGCTGCTGAACTGGGAGTTTGGTATTTGCTTCATGAAATTCAAGGAGTTCAACTGAGACACAGTGCTGGAGGGAGTTCTGTCATGTGTGGTGGTTCAGAGTCTGCAGAAGAACGCACCAACCACGCTTCTATCCCTCAAAGCTTGCCACATTGCATCCTTGTCCATAGCAACCTGATTCTGAACATTGCCCTGAATCCTCTCCATATAACAAGATGCCTTTAATTACAAGGGTCTGCTGGCTGCTTCATGTAATCCACAAGCCATTTGGAAGTCAATGGAAGATCCACATTGCTCCAACACAGATGTTTTATCACACTCCTGCCCACCACAGCTCTAGGCCCACTTCTCAGCATGCTGCAACTTTCTGGCACCTCTGTTCTACACAATTTTCATAAAACCCAGTCAAGCAAGGCACTGTCTGGTACATCCATGATCAGCAACAGGACATCCAAAGATTCTCCAGTGCCACCTGGTCATGGGAATTTCAAAAATTTCATGGTATTTATTTAGACATTTTTCAAGGATGAAGTTGGAGGCACTGTGGGTTTCAATTCATTCAGGAACCAGTAAATGGTGAGCAAGATTATTTCAATGAAAGCTCTGGAGAACCCTCACAGGCAAGGCTTCCCAAAGAATGGCCAAAAGGTCACATTAAGCCAGGCCCATTAAGGTCTACAATATGAGGTCCATGTGTGTTTTCACTCTCAACTATGGCTGCCAAGTCTTTCGAATGAAATCATGTGATATCTTGGCTGAAATTCCCAGTGCTCTGTGGAAAGCCACTCTGGGGCTAGATCTCAGTTTCCAAGGGTGACTCTCATACATCGCCTTTTAAATCACAACACAATACATGGCAATACTTCTCTGAGATCAGTTCCTGAACTCAGTCTATAAGGGGAATCACACCAGAGTTCAAGCCCAGGTAGACCTTGTTATGTCTTCCAAGTGTCACACAAATATCCACAATTAAATCCAAAACACTTCCACATGGCACTCATCTTCTTCCATTTACACAATCATCATAATCTCTGGCTGGAGGTTTCCATGAGGGGTGCAGCCCAAGACAGTGTCCAATATAACCTCCCTTGCCCCTCATTTGCCTAAAATAAGGGTGGCCAGGACATCCTTCCAGTGAACCAAGAGTGATCAAATAGGCCTGCCATTAATATGGCACTGCTTCTCCAATTTGAGGCCTACTGACTGTGTGTTTTAGATTCTTTATGTGAATTGGAGTCTTGAGAAAAACCAAGCACTTATGGGCTAGCCTCTGCAGGGTTTTGAGGAACACATTTGAACCAAATTATCACTATTCTCACATGATGGATGACAGGAACCTTACAGAGGAATGCGAGAGACTTCATCCACACTGACTGCTCTTTTGTCCATTTTGGTTTTGGATGCACACATGGGATCCTTCTTTAGATCCATCAGGTGCTGAGAATCTAAGCCACAGTCTCACACAGGGCCAAAAGGCTGATTCAGACACATCCGTTTCCAAAGCAATTAAGCAAAGAGCCACAGGTGATGCCCTTTCATTTCCATTTGAAAACTGTTTCTTTAGGCTCTACAATGGTGTGGCCTGAGGCAAAGACCTTCCTGACATTCAGGGCAACAGAACAATTGGTGAGCAAAAGGCCCAAAGCAGGGTTTCTTCACTTAGAATTTCCTGGTCAAACTAATATCTGAGTTTTCTGAGATGCTCCCATTTCTTTCAGCTATCCAGTACATGGCCATGTCACAGAGCTTGGAGGTGGTACATATTTTGGACAAAAAACCATGAGCCTATTCTGGAGAGTGGCCAGAATTCAGGAAGAAAACCGGAACTTAGGAAGATTGTTGGAGTTGTCCACCCATAAGTCAAGCCGCAGTCCATTCATAAATTGGGCAAGTTGAGTCTAGACAGGACACATCCAATGATTCATTCTCTTTTCTAATATCTAAAACCACGGACACAGTGGGATACACAGACAAAGAAACACTGGCCTTGTCAAACGACTTACCAGAAACAGTTCACTCCAAACCAAACAAACCGCCTTTCCTACCTATTCTCAGAACATAATACAAAATCTCAAACCCACACCCACACACACAAAGGAAGCTCCTTCCCCATGTAGGTCTGTGACTATTGGGAGTGTCTTCTGACTGGTGGGCCAAACTATGTTCTGATGAAATCGCCTGTCCTGTGTCAGATATGGTCTCGTTGGCCAAATCTGTGAAGTTGTCACTAGCCAGCGGTGAGCCACTACCTGGTGTCTCAGAAAAGGCCCCTCTTCAGAGCTTTCCTGACATTTCTTCATCCTCACCTCAGTAGGTACCAAGAAAGACTGACTCTGTCCTTGGTAAATCCAAAAAATAAGACCACTGGGACTGGGACTGAGACTGGCTCTGGGTGCCTGGCTTCCCGGATTCCAAGTTCAGAGAGTTCCATCACCAAGGAAGTGAGGTGAGATTACTTCCTTCAGGAATTCTTTGAGGTCATTGCCTTGGCAACCACTTTGTCCTATGAGATGGAGGCTGCCCTTACTTCCTGTGACACTTTCACAAGTTAGAATGGTATATCAACCATAGGCACCCAGGAACAGCTCTCCACACATGCCTGGTTTGGTCTATCTTCTGTACATTAACAAGAGAGAGGCTTATTCAGACACAACCCTTCATCCTGGAAAGGTTGTTTGCGATGGAAGATGACATTTGCTCTTTCAGGTCCTTCATAGATGCCTACATCTTCTCCAGGGATCAAATCTGCATGGACATTTGAGGTTCTCAGCAGGAGGAAGATACCCTACATTCCTGTATTGTAAGACGAACTCTGTCCCTGCTCTTCTGCAAAGTTAGATTGAGGGAAGAGTGTATGGTTAGGGTTAATAACATGTTTGATTTGGGTTACGAATCATTGCGAAGGATGATTAATAGTATTGGGAACCTGCGATATTTATAAGATTATAGAGGTGAAATATAAGTATGGAAACAGAAATCTAGGTAAGATTTGAAGCCCAGAAGGGCATTAGGCCCTTGATTGGGATACTTAGCTTATAATTACGTTCTGCACAGATGTCTCAGATAAATCGATAATCAATGGCATAGGACCTTACACCTTGGAAGATTGATTTTAGAAGAGAACATCCACTCAAATTGAGATAGTCGGTGGGATTAGGAAGGTAGTCAGTAGGTTTAGGAAGTAGAGTGAGTATAGGACATGGAGCAAAAGTTCTGTAGCAATAGTGTTTTGGTTATAGAGTGAATGTAAATTTCAGCACATGTGAAGAGTCAGTCACAATGATTAACTGGGGAAAATATGTAGAAAGGAAAATATCAATACAGACCTTACGAAATGAGGCAATTATACAGTGAGTGATAGGATTAGACATTTTCAATAGGGTTGAGATTGAATACATAATCTTAGGAAGAAACAAACATGTCGTCACCAATAGGAATGACATTTGAAAGCATTAGGCAACCAGGACATTAATCGTTTTAGTAATCCATGTTCACTTTCCATTTAGGATTTGGTACAATCATTAGTGTGATTTTTGCATTTTGTGCCCAGAAAAATATTGTGATCAAATGTATATGTAGATCATATGACATGAGTATTTCTTCCACGATTACTGGGAGCAATATTTGAAGACATATAAATTAGTATTGGGGGTACAAAGTGGTGTACCCTGTGTCTATGAATATAGAGATAATGCATGAATAGACCATACTGTGAATAAATATTATAACTGGTTCCACTTTAAATAATGGATTGAATTGATATCTGAAAATATATAGGAAATCATATATTGACATACAATCATTCACTCCAACCAGTTATATATCTAATGGTAATCTTAGGGTTATTGTTTATCATGAAGTGTGTGTGAGTTTTGTTTCAAAAGTGATTATGGAAATCGAAAATAATATGTTTGGAAAAAAGTCTCATGAAAAGACCAGTCAAAAAATATGGAGGAATCCATGTGTTCTGAAGCAGGAAGTGATTGAAAGTGAAACAAATGCCTATAAATTTTCTAAATTGTGAATGAAATATATATCCTGTTATGTGCATAAACTGATGAAATAGTAATGTATCAGTGTTGAATAAAAGTGAATGTCAAAATACACATCATGTCCAATAGGAATCTACTTGCATTGATGTTAAACTGGGTCAGTTACTGTAGAAATATTAGAATTGTGTGCATTATGCACCAAAGATAGTTTTTTTTTTATTTTTATTTATGGTTGTTCAAAACATTACATAGTTCTTGATATATCATATTTCACACTTTGATTCAAGTGGGTTATGAACTCCCATTTTTACCCTGTATACAGATTGCAGAATCACATCAGTTACACATCCATTGATTCACATATTGCCATACTAGTGTCTGTTGTATTCTGCTGACTTTCCTATCCTCTACTATCCCCCCTAGCCTCCCTGCCCCTCCCCACTTCTCTCTCTACTCCCTCTACTGTAATAAATTTCTCCCCCTTGTATTATTTTTCCCTTTCCCCTCAATTCCTCTTGTATGTAATTTTGTATAACCCAGAGGGTCTCCTTCCAATTCCATGCAATTTCCCTTCTCCCTCCCTTCCACCTCTCATCCCTGTTTAATGTTAATCATCTTGTCATGCTCTTTGTCCCTATCTGTTCTTAGTTACTCTCCTTATATCAAAGATGACATTTGGCATTTGTTTTACAGGAATTGTGTAGCTTCACTTAGCATAATCCAGTCTAATGCCATCCATTTTCCTGCAAATTCTATGATTTTTTCATTTTTCAATGCAGAGTAATAATCCATTGTGTATTAATGCCACATTTTTTTTTATCCATTATTCTATTGAAGGGCATCTAAGTTGGTTCCACAGTCTTGCTGTTGTGAATTGTGCTGCTATGAACATCGATGTAGCAGTGTCCCTGTAGCATGCTCTTTTTAGGTCTTTAGTGAATAGACCAAGAAGGGGAATAGCTGGGTCAAATGGTGCTTCCATTCCCAGCTTTCCAAGAAATCTCCATACTGCTTTCCCAATTGGCTGCACCAATTTGCAGTCCCACCAGCAATGTACAAGTGTACCTCTTTTCCCACATCCTTGCCAGCACTTCTTGTTGTTTGACTTTATAATGGCTGCCAATCTTACTGGAGTGAGATGGTATCTTAGGGTGGTTTTGATTTGCATTTCTCCGACTGCTGGAGATGGTGAGCATTTTTTCATGTACTTGTTGATTGATTGTATGTCCTCATCTGAGAAGTGTCTGTTGAGGTCCTTGGACCATTTGTTGATTGGGTTATTTGTTATCTTATTGTCTAATTTTTTGAGTTCTTTGTATACTCTGGATATTAGGGCTCTATCTGAAGTGTGAGTAGTAAAGATTTCTTACCAGGATGTAGGCTCCATATTTACCTCTCTTATTGTTTCTTTTGCTGAGAAAAAAACTGTTTTAGTTGAGTAAGTCCCATTTGTTGATTCTAGTTATTAACTCTTGTACTATGGGTGTCCTATTGAGGAATGTGTATCCCGACCCCACAGTATGTACATCATAACCAAATTTTTCTTCTATCAGACAGTGTGTCTCTGATTTGATATCAAGCTCCTTGATCCATTTTGAGTTAACTTTTGTGCATGGCGAGAGAAAGGGATTCAGTTTCATTTTGTTACATATGGATTTTCAGTTTTCCCAACACCATTTGTTGAAGATGCTATCCTTCCTCCATTGCATGCTTTTAGCCCCTTTATCAAATATAAGATAGTTGTAGTTTTGTGGATTGGTTTCTGTGTCCTCTATTCTGTACCATTGGTCCACCTGCCTTTTTCGGTACCAGTACCATGCTATTTTTGTTACTATTGCTCTGTAGTATAGTTTGAAGTCTGGTATCGCTATACCACCTGATTCACACTTCCTGCTTATCATTGTTTTGCAATTCTGGGTCTTTTATTTTTTCATATGAATTTCATGATTGCTTTCTCTATTTCTACAAGAAATGCCTTTGGGATTTTGATTGGCATTGGATTAACCCTATAGAGAACTTTTGTTAATATCGCCATTTTGATGATGTTAGTTCTGCCTATCCATGAACAGGGTATATTTTTACATCTTCTAAGATCTTCTTCTATTTCTCTCTTTAGGGTTCTGTAGTTTTCATTGTATAAGACTTTCACCTCTTTTGTTAGGTTGATTCCCATTTTTTTTTTAGGATATTGTGAATGGAGTGGTTGTCCTCATTTCCATTTCAGAGGATTTGTCGCTGATATACAGGAATGCATTTGATTTATGCGTGTTGATTTTATATCCTGCCACTTTGCTGAATTCATTTATTAGCTCTATTAGTTTCTTTGTAGACCCTTTTGGGTCTGCTAGGTATAGAATCATGTCATCTGCAATAGTGATAATTTAAGTTATTCTTTTCCTATTTATATGCCTTTAATTTCTTTCATCTGTCTAATTGCTCTGGCCAGTCTTTTGAGAACTATATTGAACAGAAGTGGTGAGAGCGGGCATCCCTGTCTTGTTCCAGATTTTGGAGGGAATGTCTTCAATTTTTCTCCATTAAGAATGACGCTAGCCTGCGGTTTAGCATAGATTGTTTTTACTATATTGAGGAATGTTCCTGTTATTCCTAGTTTTTCGAGAGTTTTGAACATAAAGGGATGCTGTACTTTGTCGAATGCTTTTTCTGCATCTATCTAGATGATAATATGGTTTTTATTTTTAAGTCTATTGATGTGGTGAATAACACTTATTGATTTTCGTATATTGAACCCTCCTTGCATCCCAGGGATGAATCCTACTTGATCATGGTCCACATTTTTTTGATATGTTTTTGTATCTGATTCGCCAGAATTTAATTTAAGATTTTTGCATTTAGGTTCATTAGAGATATCGGTCTTTAGTCTTCTTTCTTTGAAGTGTCTATCTGGTGAAGGAATCAGAGTGATATTGGCCTCGTAGAATGAATTTGGAAGATCTCCCTCTTTTTCAATTTTCTGAAATAGCTTGAAAAGTATTGGTATTAGTTCATATTAAAGGTTTTGTAAAAGTCTGCTGTATACCCATACGGTCCTGGGATTTTCTTAGTTGGTAGTCTTTGGATGGTTTCTTTTATTTCCTCAATTGATATTGGTATGTTTAGGTTGTCTATATCCTCCTAACTCACTCTGGTCCGATCATATGACTTAAGAAATATTTCGATGCCTTCACTATCTTCTATTATTTTGGAGTGTAAGGATTCAAAGTAATTTCTGATTATCTTCTGTATTTCTGAAATATCTGTTGTGATATTGCCTTTTTCATCCCATATGATAGTAATTTCAGTTCTCTCTCCTCTTCATTAGCATGGCTAGGGGTCTGTCCATTTTATTTATTTTTTCAACGAACCAACTTTTAGTTTTTTCAATTTTTTCAATTGTTTCTTTTGTTTCGATTTCATTGATTTCTGCTCTGATTTTAATTATTTCTTTCCTTCTACTTCTTTTGCTGTTGTTTGCTCTTGTTTTTCTAAGATTTTGAGATGAAGTATGAGATTATTTATTTGTTGTTTTTTTCTTTTTCTAAGGAATGAACTCCAAGGAATGAATTTTCCTCTTAGAACTGCTTTCAATGTGTCCCATTGATTCCGATATATTGTGTCTGTGTTTTCATTTTTCTCTAAGAATTTTTTATTTTCCTCCTTGATGTCTTCTATAACCCATTGATCATTCAGTAACCTATTGTTCATTCTCCAAATGATGCATGATTTTTCCTTCCTTCTTTTATCATTGATTTTTAGTTTCATTCCATTATGATAAGATAAGATGCATGGTATTATCTCTACTCCTTTAATTTGTCTAAGAGTTGCCCTGTGACATAATATATGATCTATTTTTGAGAAGGATCCATGTGCTGCTGAGGAAAAATGTAACTGCTTGATTTTGGGTGGTATATTCTATATATGTCAATTAAGTCTAGGTTATTAATTGTGTTATTGAGTTCTATAGTTTCCTATTTCAACTTTTGTTTGGAAGACCTGTCCAGTGGTGAGAGAGCTGTGTTGAAGTCTCCCATGATTATTGTATGGTGGTCTATTAGACTCTTGAACTTGAGAAAAGTTTGTTTGATGAACATAGCTGCACCATTGTTTGGGGCATACATATTTATGATTGTTATGTCTTGCTGGTATATGGTTCTCTTGAACAGTATGTAGTGTCCCTCTTTATTCCTTTTGATTAATTTTGGCTTGAAATCTATTTTATTTGATATGAGTATGGACACTCCTGCTTTTTTCCGAAGTCCATATGAGTGATATGATTTTTTCCAAACTTTCACCTTCAGTGTATGTATGTCTTTTTCTTATCAAATGCGTCTCCGGTAGGCAGCATATTATTGGGTCTTGTTTTGTGATCCATTCTACTGGCCTGTGTCTGTTAATTGGTGAGTTTAAGCCATTAACATTTACGGTTATTATTGACATAAGGGTTGTTCTTCCAGCCATATTTGTTTATTTATGTTATTAAACATGGATTGTTTTGCTCTTTGATTATTTCCCCCCTTTAATGTCCTACCTCCCACTGTTGGTTTTCATTATTTTCCAATTACTCTTCCTGTAATATTTTGCCAAGGATGTTTTGAAGAGATGGTTTTCTAGCTACAAATTCTTTTAACTTTTGTTTATCGTGGAAAGTTTTAATTTCATCTTCCATCCTGAAGCTTAATTTTGCTGGATACACAGTACATGGTTGGAACCCATTTTCTTTCTGTGATTGAAAAATGTCATCCAGGATCTTCTAGCTTTAAGAGTCTTTGTTGAAAGATCTGCTGTTATCCTGATTGGTTTACCCCTAAATGTAATCTGCTTCCTTTCTCTTGTAGATTTTAAAATTCTCTCCTTATTCTGTATGTTGGGCATCTTCATTATAATGTGTCTAGGTGTGGAACTCTTATGATTTTTCACATTCGGCGTCCTGTAGGCTTTTAGAACTTGGGAGTCTGTCTCATTCTTCAAGTCTGGGAAGTTTTCTCATATTATTTCATTGAATAGATTGCTCATTCCTTTGGTTTGGACCTCTATACCTTCCTGTATCCCAATGACTCTTAAGTTTGGTCTCTTTATTTTATCCCATATTTCTTGGATGTCCTGTTCATGGTTTCTTAACAGTTTGGCTGAGCTGTCTATGTTCTTTTCAAGTTGAAATACTTTGTCTTCATTGTCTGATGTTCTATCTTCTAAGTGTTCTACTCTGATGGTAGTATTCTCAATTGAGTTTTTAAGATGGTTTATTGCTTCCTGCATTTCTAGGATTTCTGTTTGTTATTTTTTACAACCTCTATCTCCCTGTATAGTTGATCTTTTGCTTCTTGGTTTTGTTTATGTAATTCATTGTTGAAGTGATCTTTCATTGTCTGATTTTGCTGTCTAATGTCTTCCTTGAGACTTCAGATCATCTGAAGAATGTATATCCTGAATTCTTTATCTGAAATTCCATCTGCTGCAGCTATTACCTCTTCTAAAGTTGTGTTGACCTGCATTACTTGTGGTTCTTTTTTCCTTTTCTTTTCATACTGCTCGCGTTTCTTTCTGCTTGGTGAAACTATTGTGATTTTGAAATTTTCCCCCTATATATTTATATTGCTCTTGTATATTTGAAAAGTCTTCATTGCAGGGGCAGGGGTGGCTGTGCTGTTCCACCAATTGGGGTGATATATCTACCACGCTAATGGGCCGCTAGGCCTGTTATTCTGATCGGTCGGAGGTCTGCTTACTATGCAGGCGCAGGAGGCTGCTCTCCTCTGCCCCTCCTCCAATTGGTGTGACGTGTCTACCACGCCCGTGGACCCCTGCGGTGTTCTGCCGATCGGTCGCAGGTCTGCCTACCTTGCTTGCGTGGGTGGCGGCTCTGCTCTACTGCTCTACCCCTACCCCAATTGGGGTGACGTGACTACCACGCCGGTGGGCCGCTGGGCCTGGTCTGCCGGTTGGTTGCAGGTCAGGATACCTTGTGAGCACGGGCTACAGATCTGTTCTGCCCCTACTCCAAATGGGGTAAAGTGTCTGCTGCGCCAGCAGGCCGCTGGGCCTCTTCTTCTGGTCAGGTGCAGGTCTGCTACCTTGCGGGCGCGGGTGGTGGCTCTGCTCTGCCCCTACTCCAATTGGTGTGTCGTGACTACCATGCCTGCAGGTTTCTGGGCCTGTTCTGGGCATGGGCGAAGGCTCTGCTCTGCCCCTACTCCTATTGGGGTAATGTGACTACCATGCCGGTGACCCACTGGGATTGTACTAGGCACGGGAGAAGGCTCTGCTCTGCAACTACTCCAATTGGGGTGACGTGACTACCACACCTGTGGGTCGCTGGGCCTGTTCTGGGCCCGGGCAGCGGCTCTGTTCTGCCTCTACTCCAATTGGGTTGACGTGACTACCATGCAGGTGTGTCACTGGGTCTGTTCCAGGTGCGGGCAGCTGCTCTGCTCTGCCCCTCTGGCTTGATGACAAAGTGAGAGAGACCCGGGTGTTTGTGACTCACTTTCTTCACCAGGAGACCAACTGTTTCTGTCACTGCTGGTATCAATGAAGTTATCTCCTCTGCTGCTTTCTGATGACATCAGAAATTTGTCATGTTGGTATCCCATGTGAAAGGCAGCATTTCATTCCCTTTTCTGGGTGACCAAAGCAATGGGTGAGTCCTGACCGGCCCTCACAAGCCGCGTCTCAATCCTGTTGCCACTGCCTATGAAGGCTCGGTTGATATTTACCTCCACAGTATTCAGCAAGACCCGGAACGAGAAGCAGTTTCCGCGGGTTCTTTAGCCCTGGGCCAGATCAGTTCCGAGAGGCGGAATTCGGCGGCTCTGGGCTTGGTGTATGTTCTAATAGGAGCAGGCTCCAAGACGGAGTTTCTGCAGGTTCTTTGGCACTGAGCCTGAGTAATTTGTCTGCGACACAAAGGTGAATGGCATCCTGAAATTACCTGTTCTATAGCTGAATGAGCTTTGATCAGTCGAAAACAGGGATGGTGACATCAGCTCTCCAAGATGGTGGCCGCTGGCTTCCTCTGTGGTCTGACCGGTGTGGAGAACCGAATTGGACCGCATTCTGTCCCGTCTCAAACCCAGAATTCAGCACTTAGCACAGTGATTGCATACCTGTCAGGAGCCCACAGAATCCACACCGCTGTATATTTGCATTGCTATCTCTTCGTTTCGCAGTGCACGCCGCAGACTCTAGCCGCAGACCGATTTCCTGAATAAGCAGCATGACCCTCTATGCAGACAAATCACTCGTGTTTGAGCCCGCGTAGCTGATCCTCGTGAGATGGAAATATGTCCACTAGGTTTTGGAGCACCCCAATTTTGCTGGAAATTTCTAACAAGATAGGTTTTAGCCATTATAACTCGTCATTCTCCCGCACAGTGACGCGGTACATGGGGGTGATGCACTCCCTTCACCACCATCATATGAGCCCCCAAAGTTAGTTTTCAGTACTAAGAAACAAATATGTATTTCTGGTGGATGAATAATTCTGAGAATATTCTTGTGAAAACTTGATTATTAATCCAAATACATGAATATGAGTGAATTTAGGGAGTGTATAATAAGAAAAATATACTTCATATTATGAAAAATCTGGAGAGTGAATATGTGTATATATATATATATATATATATATATATATATATATATATATATGTATGTATATATATATACACATACACACACAGACATTAAAAAGTAGCATTATGTATGCCAATCGAAATTCACCACGAAGTAATATATCATCCACAGATCCAAAAATATTTATTTTAATGAACATGGATTTATGTTGTTCAAATAAGAAGCTCACTCATATGTTGAATTTTCAATTCCAACAGCATTTAGTAGGAGTGATCTCTTCTCACAATTTGCATCTGCCAAGCCAGCCACCTCACAAAATGTACGAGTGATACCAGGTAGAATTCTATATGTGCATATAAAAATACATGTGATGAATAGGCTACAGAGAAAGGGAGACAGTTATTCACATGTTTGTTAACTTTTAAAACACATGGAGAACTATTTCAATTAAAATTCGCTAGATTTATAACACCTACCATTTATCATACGAAAGGCAAGTCCAACTATACACCATGCCTCCTGTGAACCTCTTGTATTTCTATTCTGTTTGGGTTATTTTTCTCCACCATATTAGGATTAAAAGTCAAAGTCTAGTAGGGTATGTGTTAGTGTCAGGGATTCAGTATTTCGAATGGAAAATTGGAAAATGTATCCAATGTGTATGCAAATATGTGCTACACAAAAATCTTCCCACCCTCATTCAGCACAATGCCTTGACATTACCTTCGCCCCACATAAGACACAATTAGAGGAGAAGAGTTGGAAAATCTGTGAATACATATGTGTAATGAAAAATGCTCAGGAGTTCACAAATTTGCAGGTGGTAGAGGAGTTTCCAAAAGTAAGGGACAGGGTAAAAACTCCACAAACATGAAGTTCTGCCAGCCTAACATCTGGAGAAACTGCCTCTGAGGTTGGGCAATGAAATATATGCTGTTGTCAGGAGCATTAGCTTCATTTGTTGTGAGACCATCATAGCTGAGTCTTCATCTATGTGATCTGGATGACATGGATTCTTATTTTCCAATGAACATGAGGCAGCAGTGCTGAATTTTCTATTTGTAGGTAACCTGTGGCCACTGGGGTCTAAGTGTCTCCCCTTATGGACTGTAATTCCATTTGGTCATCCTCCACTATTCGTGGTATTTCTTGCTGCTGCACTGGGAGATTGGTATTTGCTTCATGAAATACAAGGATTTCAAATGGGACACAGTGCTGAAGTAAGTTCTGTCAAGTGTGGTGGGTCAGGTTCATCAGGAGAATGCACCAACCAGGCTTCTATCCCACATACCTTGCCCCATTGACCATAGCAACCTGATTCTGAACATTGCCCTAAAACCTCTCCATATAACAATATGCTTTTACATATAAGGGTCTACTGGCTGCAAAATGTCAGTCACAATCCATTTGGAAGCCAATGGCAGATCCAAATGCCCCCACCACAGATGTTTTATTACACACCTGCCAACCACTACTCTAGTACAACTACTCAGCAGGATCCAACTTACTGGCATCTCTGTTCAACACCATTTTCATAAAACCCAGTCAATCAAGGCACTGTCTTGTATACTCATGATCAGCAACAGGACATCCAAATATTCTCCAGTGCTACCCGGTCATGGGAATTTCAAAAATTTCATGGTATTGATATAGCCAATTTTCAAGGATGAAGTTGGAGGCACTGTGAATTTTAATTCACTCAGAAACCATTAAATGGTGAGGAAGCTCATTTCAATGAAAACTCTGAAGAATTCTTACAGGCAAGGCTTCTAAAAGTGGCGAAAAGTCAGATTAAGCCAGGCCCGCTGAGGTCTACAATGTATGGTCCATGTGTGTTTCGACTCTCAAATATGGCTGCCAAGTCTTTAAGAATAATATCATGTGATATCCTGGCTGAGATTCCCTGTGCTCTGTGGAAAGTCAACTTGGGCCTAGATGTCACTTTCCAAGGACAACTCTCATGCATGGCCATCTAAAATTCCAACACAATTCCTGGCAATAATTCTCTGAGATCAGTAAAAGAACTCAGTCTCTAAGGGGAATCACACCAAAGTGCAAGCCTAGGTGGACCCAGAGATCTCTTCCAACCGCCAGACAAATATCCACAATTAAAACCAAACACTCTCACATGGCCCTCATCTTCTTCCATATAGACACTCATCGTATTCTCTGGCTGGAGGTTTCCATAAGGGACGCAGCCCATGACAGTGTCCAAAATAAGCTCCCTGCCCCTCATTTGCCTAAAGTCAGGGTGGCCTGGACTCTCTTCCTGTGAACCAGTAGTGATCAAATAGGCCTGCCTTTAATATTGCTTGGCTTCTCCAACTTGAGGCCTTCTAGCTTTGGGGTTTACATTCTTTAAGTGAATTGGAGTCATGAAAATCAAACACCTACAGCCTAGCCTCTGCAGGGCTTTGAAGAACTCATTTGACCCAAAGGATCCCTATTCTCACTTGATGGATATCAGGAACCTACCAGAGGAAGGCAAGAGAGTTCATCAACAATATCTGATCTTTTTGCCATTTTGGTTTTGGATGCACGCATGGGATCTATCTTTAGATCCATCAGGTGCTGAGAATCTAAGCCAGAGCCTCACACAGGGCCAACAGGCTGATTCAGACATATCCCAATCCTAAGCAATTAAGCAGAGTCACAGGTGATTCCCATTCATTTCCATTTGAAAACTGTTTTCTTCAGGGTTCACAAAGTGGTGGCTTGAGGCAAAAAACTTCCTGACATTCAACAGAACAATAGGTAAGCAAAAGGAACAAAGAGGGGTTTCTCCACTGAGACTTTCCTGGTCAACAGATATTTGAGATTTCTGAGATGCTAGCCATTTCTTTCAGCTATCCAGTACATAGCCATGTCACAGATCTTGGAGGTACAAATCTTGGACACAAAACCACAATACTATTCTGGAGAGTGGCCAGAATTGAGAAAGAAAACAGAAAATTAGGAAGCTTGTAGGTGTTGCCCATCCATAAGGCAAGCCAGAGTCCACTCATGAATTGGGCAGGATGAATGCTGGGAAGCTTTCTACTAGACAGGACACATGCATTGATGCATTGTCTTTTCTAATGTCTACAACAATGGACTCAGTGGAATACACACACATAGAAACACTCGCCTTGTCAAAGGACTTAATAGAAATATTCCACTCCATACCAAACAAACCGCCTTTCCTACCTATTCTCAGAACATGAGACAAAACCACAAACTCACACCCACACCCAAAAAGGCACCTCCTTCCCCCTAGTAGGTCTGTGACTTCCTGGAGTGTCCTCTGACTGGTGGGCCATTCTATGTTCTTCCAAAATGACCTCTCCTGTCTCAGATCATGTCTGCTTGGCCAACTCTGTGAAGTTCTCAAGAGCCAGCGGTGAGACACTACCTGCTTTCTTAGGAAAAGCCCCTCTTCAGAGGTTTCCTGGCATTTGGCCATCCTCACATCTGTAGGTACCAAGAAAGACTGACTCTGTCCTTGGTAAATCCAAACATGTCAGACCACTGGGACTAGGACAGGGAGTGTCTCTTGGTGCCTGGCTTCCTGGATTTCAAGTTCAGAGAGTTCCATCACCAAGGAAGTGAGGTGAGATCACTTCCTTCAGGATATGAATGATGTCACTGCTTTGGCAACCACTTTGTCCTAACAGTTGCTTCCAAAAGTATCATGAGGTGGAGGCTGTCCTGATTTTCATGGGACACTTTCTCTAGTTAGAATGTTATATCAACCATAAGCACCCGGGAACAGCTTCCACACAGGACTGGTTTGGTCCATGTTCTTTACATTAAGAAGAGAGAGACTGATTCAGACACAACCCTCCATCCTGACCAGGATGATTGCCATGGAAGATGACTTTTGCTTTCTGAGGTACTTCATAGCTGCCTTCATCTTCACCAGGGATCATTTCTGCATGAACATTTGAGTTTCTCAGCAGGTGAAGATCCCCTAGATTCCTGTAGTTTAATACCCACACTGTTATTGCTCTCCTGCAAACTTAGTGTATGGTTAGGTTTAATAATATGTTCGATTTGGGTTAGGAATCATTCTGCAGGAAGAATAATGAGATTGGGAACCTGCGATATTTATAAGAATATATACGTGAAATATATGTATGAAAACGGGAATCTAAGAAAGATTTGAAGCAGAGAAGGGCATTGGGCCCTTTATTTGGATACTTAGTGTTGAATTATGTTCTGTACAGTTGTCTCAGTTAAATCGAAATACAGTGGCATAGGACCTTGTACCTTGGATGATTGAATGTAGAAGAGAACATCCAGTCAAAAAGGGATAGTCAGTAGGATTAGGAAGATAGTCAGTAGGTTTAGGAAGAAGAGTGAGTATATGATTTGGAATAAAAAGCTTCTTTAGCAATAGGGTTTCGTTTAGAGAGTGAATGGAAATGTCAGAACATGTGAAGAGTCAGTCACAATGATGAACTGGGGAAAATATGTAGGAAAGCAGGTGTCAATAGAGACATTACGAAATCAGGCAAAGTATAAAGTGAGTGATAGGATTAGACATTTTCAACAGGGTTGAGTTTGAATACATAATCATAGGAAAAAACAAATATCTCGTCACGAATGGGAATGACATTTGAGAGCATTAGGCAACCTGGACATGGATGTTATTAGTTATCCACGTTCACTTTCCTTTTAGGCTTTGGTACAATCATAAGTGTGACATTTTTATGGTTTTTTTTTGTTTAGAATATTACTGTGATAAAATGTATATGTAGATCAGGTGGCATGAGTATTTCTTTCACCATTTCTGGGAGCAATATTTTGAAGACGTATACATTAGTATTAGGGGTACAAAGAGGTGTACCCTGTGTCTATTAATATAGAGATAATGCATGAATAGACCATACTATGAATAAATAACGTAACTGATTCCACTTTAAATAATGGATTGAATTGATATGTGAAAATATATAAGAAATCTTATATTGATATACAATCATTCATTCCAACCAGTTATATATCTAATGGTAATATTAGGATTATGGTTTATGATGAATGGTGTTTGAGTTTTGCTTTACACGTGATGATGTTAAACAAAAATAATATGTTTGGAAAGAAGTCTCATGAAAAGACCAGTCAAGAAACATGGAGGAATACATGTGTTCTGAATCAGGAAGTGATTGATCGTGAAACAAATGCCTATAAATTTTCTAATTTGTGACTGAAATATATATCCCATCATGTGCATGAACTGAAGACATAGTAAGGTACAAGTGTTGAATAAAAATGAAAGTCAAAATACACATCATGTCCCCTAGGAATCTACTTGCATTCATTTTAAACTGGCTAAGTAACTGTAGAAATATTAGGGTTTGTATGCACCATTCACTGAATTTAGTTTTCAGTACTAGGAAACAATATGTATTTCAGGTGGATGATTATTTCTGAAAATAATCTTGTTGAAAGTTGATTATAAATCCACAGATATGAATATGAATGTATTTAGGGAGTGCATAATAAGACACATATATTTCATATTTTGAAAAATCTAAAGAGTATATATATATATATATATATATATATATATATATATATATACACACACACACGCAAATGCACAGATATTAAAAAGTAGCAATACAGGAGATCCATTATGAAGGCAGGCATGGAGAATTCAAGTCTCTGATCTCTTCAGCTGTGCGGGCATAGGGAGTCGTAAACTGTCTAAATGCTGTTTGCTCAGAATCACTAGGCAATATTGACCTGTTGTGAATCTTGGGCGAACAGTCTGGGCCCCTCAGAACACACACAAAGCCCGGATTGGCTGCATTCAAGCTTAGATTCATCTGGTTTTTGTGACTCAGCACTAACATTCCCGCTGAAATAATTGGTCGGGCTTTCGGAATTGACAGAGTTAAAAGCCAACTGAGCCTTCATAGGCAGTGGCCACAGGATTGAAATGGGGCTTGGGAGAGATAGTCAGGACCCACCTGTTGCATTGGTCACCCAGCAAAGGGAACGAACGGTGGTCACCATTTTAATGGGATACCACCATGGCAGTGAACTGACGTCACAGTCGGAGGAGATAACTTCATTGAAACCAGTGCGACAAGTGTGTTATCCCATTGCCATCTGTCTCAACACCGCAGGAAAACTCAAGGGCCCTTCCCACCTCTGCCGTAATGGCCCCTCCCAGCTCTCCAAGGAGCGCGATACCCAGACCTAGGGAATCAGGATTGGCTCGGGACTCGAGGCGTGTAATTGCCGGCTACCGCTCCCACCAGTGCTGACAATTGAGGTCTCTTACACCACCTACCGGGGCCATGGCTCCCGAAGGGCAAGCAAATTCGCTGGGGTTTCTCAGCCCCAAGCTCTACAATCTTAGGGTCTGAGGGAGGCAATCAAGGAGAGTGTGCCCAGGCGTTCATGGAAACAGGGCTACCAGGAGCAGAGGCCTGGCTTGTAACCAGTATTGTGGTGAGCGTCACAGGTGAGTGGGGCCTGGCTTGAGGAAGCACAAGAGAAGGCCCTAGGCACTCAGGGTTGGAGACCCGCCCACTCTGGGAGGAAGAGCTGCTGCACAGTGATTGGTTCCCACTTATTGAGAGGAGAAGCTTGGCCCAGTGCGCACAGCTCCACCTACTGGAAGAGAAGTTAATTGAACTCTAGGACTGCATGTATTATTACTATTTTTTTATTTGTATTTTTTTCTTTTTCTTTCATTTTCATTTTTGTTGTTGTTGTTCTTTAACTTTTTTAAATGTTTTTATTTTTTTAATTTCTTTTATTTTATTATTATTATTATTAATATGATTATTTTAAATTTTAATTTTCAATTTTTTAATCATCATTATTACTTAAAATTTTCTGTCTTTATTTTCTATTTTTTTTTGTCTTTTCATTTCATTTCAATTTTTTTATACCTCCTTACTTGAATTCTACCTCCCTACTCTCATTCTCTTTAGTGACTCCTCCCTTCCCTTCTAATATCTTTCCTCCCAAGCATCAAATAAATTTATAAGAGTAAGCAGTAACTCAGTAGTCAAACAGAACGAGAAGTAACATGAGAAGCATAAAAAAGCAAGGAAGAAAAGGAGTACGAACAATGAAGGACAGCCTAAATATTCAAGAGCACCTAGAGTCATCAGAAAAATGGTCATATAAAGAACTCAAGGAATACCTTAGACAGATGGAATGGAACCTTAAAGAGGATACGAGACAGCAAAAACAAACAGTGATAGAACGCATTGAAAATAAATTACATAAACAGATAAAATAAGAAATTAAGCATCTTTATCAGGAGATAGATATTATTAGAAAAATCAAACAATAATTCTAGAAATCAAGGAAATGATGAACCAAATTAAAAATTCAATTGAGAGAATCACTAACAGTGTAGAGCAAGTAGAAGACAGAATGAAGACAAAATATATCATCTTGAAAAAAGTCTAGCCAACAAAGAAATGGTGTAAAAAATTATGAGAAAACATTCAAGAGATATGGGATAACATAAAAAAAAAAAAAAAAAAACTAATGAGTCATATGGATAGAGGAAGGTACAGAGATTCAAACCAAGGGAATGAGAAACCTGCTGAATGAAATAATTACAGAAAACTTTCCAGAAATAAAAATGGAAACGGATAAACAAATTGTAGATGCTTACAGGACATCGAGCACACAAAATCACAGTAGACCAATGCCAAGACACATTGTTATGAAGATATCCTATATACAGAACAAAGAGAAAATATTAAAAGCTACCAGAGAAAGGAGGCAGATTACAATCATTACAATCAGGGGTAAACCAAAAAGGTTAACAATGGATTTTTCATCATAGATGCTGGAAGTGAGAAGATCCTGGAACAACGTACTTCAAACACTGAAAGACAATGGATGCCAACCAAGAATTATGTATCCAGCAAAATTAAGCTTAAGGTAAGACAACGAGATAAAAATATTTCATGATAAACAAAACCTAAAAGAATTTGCAGCCAGATAACCAGCATTGCAAAGCATCTTGAGCAAAACACTACACGAGGAAGAAATGAAAATCAACAACGAAAACCATGAGTGAGAAGTGCCTCAGTAATGACATAGGGTGGGGGAAAAGCTATTCATGGAGAAACAAACTAATTTAAAAAAAAGATATAAGTAAACATGGGTTGCAGTACAAACCATATATCAATAGTAACTCTAAAAGTAAATGGCTTAAACTCTCGAATAAAGTGACATAGGCTTGTAACTTGAAATCAAAAAAAAAAAAAATCCAACAATATATTGCCTCCAGGGGACACATCTGAGTGGAAAAGACATACACAGGCTGAAGGTGAAAGATTGGGAAAATTTATACCATGCACACGGTCCTCGTAAGCAAGCAGGGGTGGCCATCCTCCTATCGAATAAAATCGACCTCAAGACTAATTTAATCAAAAGGGATAAAGAAGGACATTGTATACTGCTAAAATGAACCATTCACCGACAAGACATAACAATTATCAATATTCACGCAGCAAATAATGGTGCTGCGATGTTCATAAAACAAATTCTCCTCAAGTTCAAGAATCAAATAGACCACAATACAATAATTATGGGTGACTTCAACTCACCTCTCTCACCATTGGACAGATCCTCCAAACAAAAGTTGAAAAAAGAAACTATAGAACTCAATATCGCAATCAATACCCTAGACTTAACTGACATATATAGAATATATCAACCATCATCAAGTGGATATACTTTTTTCTCAGCAGCACATGGATCCTTCTCAAAAATAGACCATATGTTATGCCATAGGGCAACCCTCAGTAAATATAAAGGGGTGGAGATAATACCATGAATTTTTTGTGATCATAATGGAATGAAACTGGAAACCAATGATAAAAGAAGGAAGAAAAAATCATACATCACATCCAAAATGAAGAATATGTTACTGAATGATCAATGGGTTACAGAAGACATAAAGGAGGAAATCAAAAAATTCTTAGAGATAAATGAAAATACAGACACAACATATCAGATTCTATGGGGTACAATGAAAAGAAGTTTTAAGGGGTAAATTCATCGCCTAGAGGTCATTCCTCAAAATAGAAAAGAAAAACAAATAAATGAGCTGACACTTCATCTCAAAGCCTTAGAAAAGGAAGAGCAAAACAACAGCAAATGTAGCAGAAGGGAAGAAATAATTAAAATCATAGCGAAATTGAAACAAAAGAAACTATTGAAAAAATTAACAAAACTAAAAGGTGGTTCTTCAAAAAGATAAATAAGATAGACACTTAGCCATGCTAACGAGGAGAAGAAGAGAGAGAAATCAAATTACTAACATACGGGATGAAAAAGGCAATATTACAACAGATGCTACATAAATACAGAAGAAAATTAGAAATTATTTTGAAAACCTGTATTCCAATAAAACAGAAAATAGTGAAGACATCGATAAATTTCTTAAGTCATATGATTTGCCCAGACTGAGTCAGGAGGAAACACACAATTTAAACAGACCAATATCAATGGATGAAGTAGAAGAAGCAATCAAAAGACTACCAACCAAGAAAAGCCCAGGACCGGATGGGTATACAGCAGTGTTTTACAAAACCTTTAAAGAAGAATTAATACCAATACTTCTCAAGTTATTCAGGAAATAGAAAAACTGGGAGCTCTGCCGAATTCATTCTATGAGGCCAACATCACCCTGATTCAGAAACAAGACAAAGACACCTCAAAGAAAGAAAACTACAGACCAATATCTCTGATGAACCTAGATGCAAAAATCCTCATTAAAATTCTGGCGAATTGGATTGAAAGGCACATCAAAAAAATCGTGCACCATGATCAACTTGGATTCATCCCTGGGATGCAAGGAGGGTTCAATATATGGAAATCAATAAATGTTATTCACAACATCAATAGACTTAAAGATAAGAACCATATGATCATCTCGATAGACGCAGAAAAACCATTCAACAAAGTAGAGCATTTCTTTATGTTCAAAACATTTTAAAAACTAGGGATAACAGGAACTTACCTCGACATTGTAAAAGCTATCTATGTTAATCCTCAGGCTAGCATCATTCTGAATGGAGAAAAATTGAAGGCATTCCCTCTAAAATCTGGAACAAGACAGGGATGTCCTCTATCACCACTTCTATTCAATACAGTTCTCGAAAAACTGGCCAGAGCAATTAGAGAGATGAAAGACATTAAAGGCATAAAAATAGGAAAAGAAGAACTTAAATTATCACTATTTGTAGATGACATGATACTATACATAGAAGACCCAAAAAGGGTCTACAGAAAAAACTACTAGAACTCATAAATGAATGCAGCAATGTGGCAGGATACAAAATCAACATGAATAAATCAAAGGCATTTCTGTATATCAGCGACAGAACTTCTGAAACAAAAATGAGTCAAAACACTGGATTCCCAATTTCCTCAAATAATTAAATACTTGGGAATAAACCTAACAAAAGAAGTGAAAGATTTATATAATGCAAACTACAGAACCCTAAAAAGAGAAATAGAATAAGATCTTAGAAGATGGAAAAATATACCGTGTTCATGGATAGGCAGAACTAACATCATCAAAATGGTGATATTACCAAAAGTTCTCTATAGGTTTAATGCAATGCCAATCAAAATCCCATAGAAACTTTTTGTAGAAATAGATAAAGCAATCATAAAATTCAAATGGAAAAATAAAAGACCCAGAATAACAAAAGCAAATCTAAGCAGGAAGTGTGAATCAGGCAGTATAGCGATACCAGATTTCAAACTATATTACAGAGCAATCATAATAAAAACAGCATGGTACTGGTACCAAAACAGGCGGGTGGACCAATGGTACAGAATGGAGGACACAGAAACTAATCGAAAAAGCTACAACTATCTTATATTTGATAAAGGAGCTAATGGCCTGCAATGGAGGAAGGATAGCATCTTCATCAAATGGTGTTGGGTAAACTGGAAATCCATATGCAACAAAATGAAACTGAATCCCCTCCTCTCGCCATGCACCAAAGTTAACTCAATGTGGATCAAGGAGCTAGATTCAAATCAGAGTCTCTGCGTCTGATAGAATAAAAAGTTGGCTCCGATCTACATATTGTGTGGTCAGGCTCCAAATTCCTTAATAGGACACCCATAGAACAAGAGTTAATAATAAGAATCAACAAATGGGACTTACTTAAACTGAATTATTTTTTCTCAGAAAGAGAAACAATAAGAGAGGTAAATATGGAGCTTACATCAAGGGAACAAATTTTTAGTCCTCACCCTTCACATGGAGCCCTAATATCCAGAGTATACAAAGTATACAAAGAACTTAGAAAATTAGACAATAAGATAACCAATAACCCAATGGGCCAAGGACCTGAACAGAAACTTCTCAGAGGAGGACATAGAATCAATTAACAAGTACATGAAAAAAATGCTCTCCATTTCTAGCAGTAAGAGAAATGCAAATAAAAACCACCCTAAAATACCATCTCAATCCAGTGAGATTGGCAGCCATTATGAAGTCAAACAACAACAAGTGCTTGCGAGGATGTGGGGAAAAGGGTACTCTTGTACATTGCTGGTGGGACTGAAACTGGTGTGGCCAATTTGGAAAGCAGTATGGAGATTCCTGAGAAAGCTGGGAATGGAAGCACCATTTGACCAAGCTATTGCCCTTCTCGGACTATTCCCTGAAGACCTTAAAAGAGCGTACTACAGGGATACTGCCACATGGATTTTCATAGCAGCACAATTCACAATTGCTACACTGTGGAACCAACCCAGATGCCCTTCAATAGATGAATGGATAAAAAAATGTGACTTTTATATACTATCGAGAATTACGCAGCACTAAAAAATGACAAAATCATGGAATTTGCAGGGAAATGCATGGCACTGAGCAGATTATGCTTAGTGAATCTAGCCAATCCCTAAAAAACAATTACCAAATGTCTTCTTTGATATAATGAGAGCAACTAAGAACAGAGCAGGGAGGAAGAGCATGAAGAAAAGATTAACATTAAGCAGAAACATGACGTGGGAGGGAAAGGGAGAGAAGAGGGAAATTGCATGGTAATGGAGAGAGACACTTATTGTTACACAAAATTACATATAAGAGGTTGTGGGAAAATAAACAAGGAGAGAAATGAATTACAGTAGGTATGGTAGAGAGAGAAGATGGGAAGAGAGGGGAGTGGGGATAGTAGAGTATAGGAAAGGTAGCAGAATACAACAGTAACTAATAGGGCATTATGTAAAAATATGGATGTGTAACTAATGTGATTCTGCAATCTGTATTTGGAGTAAAAATGGGAGTTCATAACCCACTTGAATCTAATGTATGAAATATGATATTCAAGAGCTTTGTAATGTTTTGAGCAACCAATAAAAGAAAAAAAAGTAGCAACATATATGCCAATAGAAATTCATCATGTAATGTATATAATCCACAGATCGAAAAATGTTCATTTTACTGAACATGGATTCATGTATAATGTTTTTCAACTAGGAAGCTCAACCATATGTTGAATTTTCAGTTCCAACAGCGTTTAGGAGGAGTGAACTCTTCTCTCAATTTGCGTCTGCCAATTCAGCCACCTCACAAGTGTATACGAGTGATATCAGGTAGAATTCTATATGTGCATATAAAAATACATGTGCTGAATAGGCTACAGAGAAAGGGAGACAGGGATTCACATATTTGCTAATTTAAAAAACACATTTAGAACTATTTCAAGAAAAAAATTGACTAGACTTATAACTCCTACATTATATAATGCAAAAGGCAATTCCAACTATACACAATGCGTCCTCTGAACTGCTTGTGTTTCTTCTCTTTTTGGCTTATTTTTCACCATCATATTAGGATTATTAGTCAGAGACTAGTAGGGTATGGGTTAGTGTCAGGGATTCAGTATTTCAAATGGAAAATTGAAAAATGAATCCAATGTGTATGTAAATATGTGCTACACAAAAATCTTCCCACTCACATCCAGAACAATGCCTTGACATTACCTATGCCCCAAGTAAAACACAATTAGAGTAGAAAAGTGTGAAAATCTATGAATACATATATGGAATGGAATATGCTCGGGAGTTCACAACCTTGGAGGTGGTAGAGGAGTTTCCAAAAGTAAAGGACAGGGTAAACACTCCACAAAAAGGAGCTCTGCTGGCCTAAGAATTCTTGGGAAACGGCTTCTGAGGTTGGGCACTTGAAATATATGTTGTTGTCATGAGCTTTAGCTTCCTTTGTAGTGAGACCATCATAGCTGGGTCTGCATCTATGTAATCGAAAGACATGGTTTCTTATATTCCAATGAACATGAGGCAGCAGTGCTCAATTCTCTCTTTGTAGCTAAACTGTGTCCATTGGAAGCTAAGTGTCTCCCAGTGGGGACTGTGAAGACATTTGGTCATCCTCCACTTTTCGTGGTATTTCTTGCTGCTGCACTGGGAATTTGGTATTTGCTTCACAAAACATAAAAAGTTCATCTGAGATACAGTGCTGGAGGGAGTTCTGTCACGTGTGGTGGGTCAGGGTCTGCAGGAGAATGCACCAACCAGGCTTGTATCCCACATAGCTTACCCCAATAACCATAGCAACCTGATTCTGAATATTGCCCTGAAAACTCTCCATTTAACAAGATGCCTTTACATATAAGGGTCTGATGTCTGCACTATATCAGTCACAAAAAATTTGGAAGCCAATGGCAGATTCACATGGCCCCACCATGATGTTTTATCACACACCTGCCCAGCACTGCTCTAGGCCCCCTGTTCAGCAGGCTCCAAATTACTGGCTTCTCTTGTTCTACACCATTATCATGAAACCCAGTCAAAAACAAGGCACTGTCTGGTATACACATGATGAGCAACAGGACATCAAAAGTTTCTGCAGTGCCACTTGGTCATGGGAATTTCAAAAATTTCATGGTATTTATCTAGAAATTTTTCAAGGATGAAGTTAGAGGCACTGTGGGTTTCAATTCATTCAGGAACCGTTAAGTGTTGAGAAAGTTCATTACAATGAAAGCTCTGGAGAACTCTCACAGTCAATGCTTCTCAAACAGTTGCCAAAAGGTCTCCTAAAGCCAGGCCAACTGACATCTACAATGTGAGGTCCATGTGTGTTTTGACTCTCAAATATGGGTGCTAAGTCTTTCAGAATAAAATCATGTGATATCCTGGCTGAGATTCTCAGGCCTCTGTGGAAACCACCCTGGGCCTAGATCTCAGTTTCCAAGAGTGAGTCTCATGCGTGGCCTCCTAAAATCCCAACACAATTCATGGCAATACTTCTTTGAGGTCAGTTTCAGAACTCAGTCTCTAAGGGGAATCACACCAGAGTTCAAGCCCAGGTGGACCCAGTCATCCCTTCCATCCACCAAAAAATGACCACAATTAAAATCAAAACACTCCCACAGGGCCATCATCTTCTTCCATGTAGACACTCATCATAACCTCCAGCTGGAGGTTTCTATGAGCCCAAATAAGCTCACTTGCCCCTCATTTGCCTAAAATCATGATGGCCTGGACACTCTTCCTGTGAACCAGGAATGATCAAATATTCCTGCTGTTAAAGTGTTCGACTTCTCCAATTTGAGGCCTACTGGCTGTAGGGTATAGATTCTTTATGTGATTTGGAGTCATGAGAAAACCCAAGCAAATATGGGCTAGCCTCTGCAGGGATTTCCAGAACTCATTTGACCCAAAGGATCCCTATTCTCACTTTATGGAGGTCAGGAACCTAAAACAAGAAGGGAAAAATATTCATCAACAATGACTGCTCTTTTGGCCATTTTAGTTTTGGAAGCACATGGGATCTTTCTTTAAATCCATCAGGTGCTGAGAATCAAAGCCACAACCTCATACAAGGACAAGAGGCTGATTCAGACACATCTCATTCCAAATCAATTAAGCAAAGAGCCACAGGTGATGTCCATACATTTCCATATGAAAACAGTTTTCTTCAGGCTACACAAAGGGGTGGCCTGAGGCAAAGACCTTCCTGACATTCAGGGTAATAGAAATAGAAGTAAGCAAATGGCCCAAAGAAGGGTTTCTCCACTGAGACTTTACTGGTCACACTGAAATCTGAGTTTTCTTAGATGCCTCCATTCCCTTCAGCAATCCAGTACATGGCCATGTCACAGAATCTTGTGGTGTTACATATTTGGGAAACAAAACCATGAGCCTATTCTGGAGAGTGGCCTGAATTCACGAAGAAAACAGGAACTTTAGAAGATAGTAGATGTTGCCCATCCATAAGGCAAGCTGCAGTCCATTCATTAATTGGGCAGTATGAATGCGGGGAAGCTTTCAACTAGAGACAACACATCCATTGATGCATTCTCTTTTCTAATGTCTACAACCACGGATACAGTGGGATACACAGACCTAGAAACACTCACCATGTCAAACGACTTACTAGAAACAGTCCACTCCAAACCAAACAAACCACCTTTCCTACCTATTCTCAGAACATGAGTAAAAACCACAAACTCACACCTACAACGGCAAAGGCACTTACTTTCCCCAAATAGGTCTGTGACTATCCGGAGTGTCTTCTGACTGGTGGGCCATATTATGTTACCCCAAAATGGCCTGTCCTGTTTCAGATCTGGTCTCCTTGTCCAACTCTGTGAAGTTGTCAGGAGCCAAAGGTGAGCGACTACCTGCTTTCTCAGGAAAGGCCCCTCATCAGAGCTCTGCTGGCATTTGGCCATCCTCACATCAGTAGGTACCAAGAAAGACTGACTATGTCTTTGGGAAAAGCAAACAAGTTAGCCCACTGGAACTGGGTGTGGGACTGGCTCTGGGTGCCTTCCTTCCTGGATCCCAGGTTCAGAGAATTCCATCACCAAGGAAGTGAAGTGAGGTCACTTCTTTCAGGAACTGAATATGGTCACTACCTGGGTAACCACTTTGTGCTAACAGTTGCATCCAGGGTTCCCATGAGATGGAGGCTGCCCCAACATCCTGTGACACATTCAGAAGTTAGAATGGCATATCAACCATAGGCACCAGGGAACAGCTCTCAACAGAGGCCTGGTTCAGTCCATCTTCTCTTCATTAAGAAGAGAGAGGCTGATTCAGACTATCAATTAATCCTGACCAGGTTGTTTGCCATGGAAGATGACTATTGCTCTCTCAGGTCCTACATAGCTGCCTATATCTTCTGCAAGGATCATTTCTTCATGGATCTTTGATGTTCTCAGCAGGTGGAAGATCATCTACATTCCTATATTGTAAGACCCACACTGTCCCTGCTCTTAAGTAAGTTATACTGAGGGAACAGTGTATGGTTAGGGTTAATAACTTGTTCAATTTGGGTTACAAATCATTCTGCGGGATGAATAATGGTATTGGCAAAATGCGATATTTACAAGAGTATATATGTGAAACATAAGTATGAAAGCAGAAATCTAGGTAAGATTTGAAGCCCAGAAGGGCATTGGGGACTTGAGTGGGATACTTAGCTTTGAGTAATGTGCAGCACAGATGTCTCAGATAAATCAATATACACTGGCATCGTACCTTGTACCTTGGATATTGAATGTTGAAGAGAACATCCAGTCAAAAACTGATAGTCGGTAGGATTAGGAAGGTAGTTGGTAGGTTTAGAAAGAAGAGTGAGTATAGGATTTGGACCAAAAGTTGTTTCGCAATAAGATTTCGGGTAGAGAGTGTATGTAAATGTAAGCACATGTGAAGAGTCAGTCACAACGATGAACTGGGGAAAAATATAGGAAAGCAGATATCATTAGAGACATTAGGAAATCAAGCAAAGTATAAATTGTGTCATAGGGTTAGACATTTTCAACAGGTTTGAAGTTGAATACATAATCTTAAGAAGAAACAAATATGTAGTCAAAAATAGAATTGATATTTGAGAGCATTAGGCAACCTGGACATGGATGTTTTTAGTAATCCATGCTCACTTTCCATTTACGCTTTGGTACAATTGTAAGTGTGACCTTTGCTTTTTGTGTCCAGAATATTTCTGTAATAAAATGTGTATGTAGATCAGGTGAAAAGAGTATTTCTTCCACCAATTCTGCGAGCAATATTTTGAAGACTTACAAATTAGTATGGGGGTACAAATAGGTGTACCCTGTTTCAATGAATATAGACATAATGCATGAATAGACCATACTGTGAATAAATAATATAACTGGATCCACTTTAAATAATGGATTGAATAAATATCTGAAAATTTATAAGAAATTTTATATTGATATGCAATCATTCATTCCAACCAGTTATATATCTAACGATAATCTTAGGGTTATGGTTTATCATGAAGGGTGTGTGAGTTTTGGTTCAAAATTGATTATGGAAATCGAAAATAATATATTTGGAAAAAAGTCTCATGAATAGACCAGTCAAGAAACATAGAGGAATACATGTGTTCTGGAGCATGAAGTGATTGAAAGTGAAACAAATGCCTATAAATTTGCTAACTAGTGAATAAAATATATATACTGAGATGTGCATAAACTGAAGAAATAGTAATGTACCAGTGTGGAATAAAAATTAATGTCAAAATACACATCATGTCCCATAGGAACATACATGCATTGATGTTAAACTGGGTCAGTTAAAGTAGACATATTAGGATTTGTATGCACCTTTTACTGAAGTTAGTTTTCAGTACTAGGAAACAAATATGTATTTCAGGTGGATGAATATTTCTAAGAATAATCTTGTGAAAAGTTGATTATTAATCCACATACATGAACATGAATGAATTTAGGGAGTGTATATAAGACACATATATTTCATATTTTTAAAAATATGGAGAGTATATATATATATATATATATATATATATATATATATATACACACACACACACACACACACACACACACACACACACACACACACAAACACAGACATTAAAAAGTAGCAATATATATGCCAATCGAAATTCATCATGAAATATATATCATAAAGATGCAAAAACATTCATTTTAGTGAACATGGTTTTATGTATAATGTTGTTCCACTGGGAAGCTCACCCATAGGTTGAATTTTCAGTTCCAACAGCGTTTAGGAGGAGTGATCACTTCTCACACTTTGTATCTGCTAAGTCATATACCTCACAAGGATGTACGTGTGATACCTTGTAGGATTCTATTGGTGCATATAAAAATACATGTGCTGAATAAGCTCCAGAGAATGGGAGACAGTAATTCACATATTTGTTAACTTTAAAAAAACATGTAGAACTATTTCAATTAAATATTGAATAGATTTATAACACCTACCCTTTATCATGCAAAAGGCAAGTCCAACTCTGAACTGCAAGTATTTATGTACTGTTTGGGTTATTTTCTTCCATCATATTTGGATTAGTAATCAGAGTCTAGTAGAATATGGGTTAGTGTCAGGGATTCAGAATTTCAAATGGAAAATAGAAAAATTAATCTTCTGACTCTCATCCAGAACAATGCCTTGTCATTACTTTCGCCCCAAGGGAGACACAATTAGAGTAGAAGAGTTACAAAATCTGTGATTACATTTCTGGAATAGAAAATGCTCAGGAGTGCACAAACTTGGAGGTGGAATAGGAGTTTCCAAAAGTAAGGACAGGGTACACACTCCACAAACATGAAGCTCTGCTTGCCTAAAACTTCTTGAGAAACTGCCAGTGAAATTGGGCACTGAAATATAGGTTGTTGTCAGGAGTTAAGCTTCCTTTGTAGTGAGACCCTCAAAGCTGGGTCTGCATCTATGAGACCTGGAGGACAACATTTCATATTTTCCAATGAACACGAGGCAGCAGTGCTGAATTCTCTCTTTGTAGGTAAACTGTGGGCACTGGGGGCTTATTGTCTCCCCGTGTGGACTGTGAAACCATTTGGTCATCCTCCACTTTTCGTGATGTTTCTTGCTGCTGCACTTGGAGTTTGGTTCATGCTTCACGAAATACAAGGAGTTCAACTGGGAAACAGTGCTTGAGGTAGTTCTGTCACGTGTGGTGGGTCAGGGTCTGCAAGAAAATTCACCAACCAGGCTTCTATCTCTCAAAGATTGCCCGCTTGTCCATAGCAACCTGATTCTGAACATTGCCCTGAAACTATGCCATATAACAAGATGCTTTTACATATAAGGGTCTGATGTCTGCACTCTGTCAGTTACAAGCCATTTGGAAGCCAATGGCAGATCCAAATGGCCCCACCATGATGTTTTATCACACACCTCTCCACCACTGCTCTAGGCCCACTACTCAGCAGGCTCCAAAATACTGGCTTCTCTGTTCTAAACAAATTTCATGAAACCCTGTCAATCAAGGCACTGTCTGGTACACTCATGGTAAGCAACAGGACATCGAAAGTTTCTGCAGTTCCACCTGGTCATGGAAATTTTAAAAATTTCGTATTATTTATCTAGCCATTTTTCAAGGATGACGTTGGATGCACTGTGGATTTCAATTATTCAGGAACCATTAAATGTTGAGAAAGTTCATTTCAAAGAAAATTCTAGAGAACTCTCACAGGCAAGGCTTTCCAAAGAGTGGACAAAGGTCACTTGAAGCCAGGACCATTGAGGTCTACAATGTGAGGTCCTATGTCTTTTGACTCTCAACTATGGCTGCCAAGTCTTTCAGAATAAAATCATGTGATATCCAGGCTGATTCCCAGTTCTTTGTGGAAAGCCACCCTGGTCCTAGATCTCAGGTTCCAAGGGCGACTCTCATGCGTGGCCTCCTAAAATCCCAAAACAATTCATGGCAATACTTCTCTGAGATCAGTTTCAAAACTCAGTCTCTACGTGGAAACACACCAGAGTTCAAGCCCAGTTGACCCAGTCATCTCTTCCAACCGCCACACCAATGACCAGAATTAAAACCAAAACACTCCCACATGGCCCTCATTTTCTTCCATATAGTCACTCATCATAACCTTGGCTGGAAGTTTTTATGAGGCACACAGCCCAAGACAATGTCAAAATAAGCTCCCTTGCCCTTCATTTGTCTAAAGTCAGTGTTTCCTGGACAACGTTCCTGTGAACCAGGACTGATCAAAGAGGCATGCCATTAATACTGTTCCGCTTTTCCAATTTGAGGCATACTGACTGTCGGGTATAGTTTCTTTATGTGATTTGCAGTCATAAGAAAACCCAAGCACCTATGGGCTAGCCTCTGCAGGGCTTGAAGAACTCAGTTGACCCAAAGATACCTGTTATCACTTGATGGAGATGAGGAACCTTAAAGAGGAAGGCAAGAGACTTCATCACAATGACTTCTCTTTTGGCCATTTTGGATTTGGATGCACACATGGGATCTTTCTTTAGATCCATCAGGTGCTGAGAATCTAAGCGACAATCTCAAACTGCACTAAGAGGCTGAATCAGACATATCCCTTTGCAAAGCAATTAAGCCAGGAGCCACAGGTGATGCCCATTTATTTCCATTTGAAAACTGTTTTTTTTTTTTCAGGCATTGGAAATGTGGGGCCTTAGGCAAAGACCTTCCTTACATTCAGGGCAACAGAACAATAGGTAAGCAAAATCCCAAAGCAGATTTTCTCCACTGAGACTTTCCTGGTCACACTGATATCTGAGTTTTCTGAGATATTCACCATTCTCTTCAGCTATCCAGTACATGGCCATGTCCCAGATTGTGGAGGAGATACATATCTTGAACACAAAACCATGAGCCTATGGGAGAGTTGCCAGAATTCAGGAAGAAATCACGAATGTAGGAAGGTAGTAGGTGTTGCCCATCCATAAGGTAACCTGCAGTCCATTCATAAATTGGACAGGATGAATTCTGCGAAGATTTCTACTAGACAGGACACATCTATTGATGCATTCTCTTTTCTATTGTCTACAACCACGGACACAGTGGGATATCCAGACATAGAAACACTCGCCTTCTCAAAGGACTTACTAGAAACAGTCCACTCCAAACCAAACAAACCGACTTTCCTACATATTCTCAAAACATGAGACAAAATCAAACACACACACACACACACACACACACACACACAAAGGCACCTTCTTTCCCCAAATAGGTCTTTGACTATCCAGAGCGTCCTCTGACTGGTGGGCCATACTATGTTCCCCCGAAACGGGCTGTGCTATGTCAGATCTCGTCTCCTTGGCCAAAACTGTGATGTTATCAGGAGCCAGGGGTGAGCCACTGCCTGTTTTCTCAGGTAAAGCCCCTCTTCAGAGCTTTCCTGGCATTTGTCCATCTTCAATTTAGTTGCCAAGAAAGACTGACTCTGTCCTTCTTAAATCCAAACATTTGAGACCACTGGGACTTGGACTGGGACTGCCTCAGGGTGCCTGGCTTCCTGGATCCCATGTTCAGAGTGTTCCATCAACAAGAAAGTGACATAGGTCACTTCGTCTAGAACTGAATGAGGTCAGTGCCTTGGCAACCACTTTGTCTTAACAGTTGCTTCCAAGGGTCCCTGAGATGGATCCTGCCCCTACTTCCTATGACACTTTCACAAGCTAGAATGGAATATCAACCACAGGCACCCGGGAACAGCTCTCCACACAAGCCTGGTTTGGTCTATCTTCTCTACATTAAGAAGAGAGAGACTGCTTCAGACACATCCCTTCATCCACCTGTTTTTTTTTTTTTTTTTGTCATGAAAGATGACTTTCGCACTCTCAGGTCCTTCATAGCTGCCTACATCTTCTTTAGGGATCATTTCTGCATGGACCTTTGAGGTTCTCTGCAGGTTGAAGATCTCCTACATTCCTGTATTGTAAGACCAACTCTGTCCCTGCTATTCTGTAAAGTTAGATTGAGGGAACAGTGTATGGTTACGGTTAATAACATGTTTGATTTGGGTTAGGATCATTCTGCTGGATGAATAATGGTATTGGGAACCTGCGATATATATAAGATTATATAGGTGAAATATATGAATGAAAACAGAAATCTCGGTAACATTTGAAACCCAGAAGGGCATTAGGTCCTTGATTGGGATACTTAGCATTTAATTATGTTCTGCACAGATGTCTCAGATAAATCTATACACAATGGCATAGGACCTGATACCTTGGATGATTGAATGTTGAGGAGAACAACCATTCAAAGAGGGAGAGTCGGTAGGATTAGGAAGATAGTTGGTAGGATTAGAAAAAAGTGTGAGTATAGCATTTGGACAAATAGTTCTTTAGCAATAGGTTTTCAGGTAGACAGAAAATGTAAATGTCAGCACATGTGAAGAGTCAGTCACAGTGATGAAATGGGGAAAATATGTAGGAAAGCAGATATCAATAGCGACATTAGGAAATCAGGCAAAGTATAAAGTGAGTGATAGCAATAGACACTTTCAACAGGCTTGAGATTGAATATATAATCTTAGGAAGTAACAAATATGTAGTCACCAATAGGATTGACATTTGAGAGCATTAGGCAACGTAGACATGGGTGATTTTCATAACCCATACTCACATTCCATTTAGGCTTTGGTACAATCGTAAATGTGACTTTGCATTTTGTGGCCAGAATATTACTGTGATAAAACGTATATGTAGATCAGGTGACATGAGTCTTTCTTGCACCATTTCTTGGAGCAATATTTTGAAGGGGTATAAATTAGTATTGGAGGTACATATAGGTGTACCATGTATGTATGAATATAGAGATAATGCATGAATAGACCATACAGAGAATAAATAATATAACTTGTTCCAACTTTAAATAATGGATTGAATTGATATCTGAAAATACACAGGAATCATATATTGATATATATACATTCATTCCAACCAGTAATACATCTAATGGTAATATTACGGTTGTGGTTTATCATAAAGAGTGTGTGAATTTTGCTTCAAAATTGATTATGGAAATCGAAAATAATGTGTTTGGAAAGAAGTCTCATGAAATGACCAGTCAAACACAAGGAGGAATACATATGTTCTGAAGAAGGAAATGATTGAATGTGTTACAAATTTCTTTAAATTTGTGAACTTGTGGATGAAATGTATATTCTATGATGTACAAAAACTGCAGAAATAGTAATGTACCAGTGTTTAATAAAAATGAACGTCAAAATACACATCATGTCCCATAGGAATCTACTTGCATTGATGTTAACGTGGGTCAGCTACTGTAAAAATATAAGGATTTGTTTGCACCATTCAGTGAAGTAACTTTTTAGTACTAGAAAACAAATATGTATTTCAGGTGGATGAATATTTTTAAAATAATCTTATGAAAAGTTTAATATAAAACCACATACATGAACAAGAATGAATTTAGGGAGTGTATAATAGGACACATATATTTTATATTTTGAAAAATCTAGAGAGTATATACACACACACACACACACACACACACACACAAAACACACACAGAGACATTAAAAAGTAGCAATATATATGCCAATTAAAATTCATTGTGAAATATATATCATCCACAGATCCAAAAATATTAATTTTACTGAACATGGATTTATGTATAATGTTCTTGAACTAAGAAGCTCACTCATAGTCTGAATTTTCAGTTCCAAAAGTATTAATGAGGAGTGATCTCTTCTCACACTTTGTATCTGCCAAGTTAGCCACCTCTCAAGAATATACGTGTGATACCAGGTAGGATTCTATATGTGCGTATAAAAATACATGTGCTGAATAGGCTACAGAAAAATGGAGACAGGAATTCACAGATGTGTTAACTTTAAAAACACTTGCAGAACTATTTCAACAAAAAATTGACAAGATTTATAACTCCTACACTATATCATGCAAAAGGCAAGACCAACTATACACCATGCCTCTTCTGAAGTGCTAGTATTTCTATTCTGTTTCGGTTATTTTTCTCCATCATATTAGAATTAATAGTCAGAGTCTAGTAGGGTATGGGTTAGTGTCAAGGATTCAGTATTTCGAATGGAAAATTGAACAATGAATCCAATGTGTATGTAAATATGTGCTACACAAAATTATTCCCACTCTCAACCAGAACAATGCCTTGACAATCCCTTCACCCCAAGTAAGACACAATTAGAGGAGAAGATTTAGAAAATCTGTGAATAAATTTGTGGAATGCAATATGCTCAGGAGCTCACAACCTTGGAAGTGGTAGAGTAGTTTCCAAAAGTATGGGACAGGGTAAAAACTCCACAAACATGGAGGTCTGCTGGCCTAGAGACTTCTTTAGAAACTGCCTGTGAGGTTGGGCACTTGAAAAATATGTTGTTGTCAAGAGCTTTAGCTTCCTTTCTAGGGAGACCATAAAAGCTTGGTCTGCATCTATGAGACCTGGAGGACATGGTTTCTTATTTCCCAATGTACATGAGGCAGCAGTGCTGAATTCTCTTTTTAGATAAACTGTGGCCACTGGGGGCTAAATGTGTGCCGGTGTGCACTGTGAAGGCATATGGTCATCTTCCATTTTCGTGGTGTTTCTTCCTGCTGCACTGAGAGTTTGGTATTTGCTTCACAAAATACAAGGAGTTCAACTGGGTCACAATGCAAGAGGAAGTTCTGTCATGTATGGTGGGTCAGGTTTTGCAGGAGGATACAAGAACCAGGATCCTATCCCACATACCTTGCCCCCTTGACCATAGCAACCTGATTCTGAACAATGTCCTGAAACCTCTCCATATAACAACTTGCCTTTACATGGAAGGTTCTGCTGGCTGCACCATGTCAGTCACAAGCCATTTGGAAGCCAATGGAAGATCCACATGGCCCCACCACAGATGTTTTATCACATACCTGCCCACCACTGCTCTAACCTACTACTCAACAAAGTCCAACTTACTGGCATCTCTGTTCTACACCATTTACATGAAACCCAGTCAATCAAGGCACTGTCTGGTATATTCATGATCAGCAACAGGACATCAAAAGGTTTTCCAGTGCCACCTGGTGATGGGAAATTCAAAAATTTCATGGTATTTATCTAGCCATTTTTTAAGGATGAAGTTGGAGGCACTGTGAGTTTCAATTTTTTCAGGAACCATTAAATGGTTAGGAAGCTCATTTCAATGAAATCTCTGGAGAACACTCACAGGTAAGGCTTCCCAAAGAGTGGCCAAAAGATCATATGATGCTATGCCCATTTAGGTCTACAATGTGAGGTCCATATGAGTTTTGACTCTCAACTCTGGGTGCCAAGTCTTTCAGAATTAAATTTGTGGTATCCTGGCTGAGAGGCTCAGTGCTCTGTGGAAAGCCACCCTGGGCCTAGAACTCAGTTTCCAAGGGCGATGCTCATGCCTGGCTTCCAAAAATCTCAACACTATTCATGGCAATACTTCTCTGAGGTCAGTTGAAGAACTCAGACTCTAAGGGAATCACACCAGAGTTCAAGAACATGTGGACCAAGTCATCTCTTCCAACCGCCACCCAAATGACCACAATTTAAACCAAAACACTCCAACGTGGCGCCCATCTTCTTCCATATAGACACTCACAATAAACTCCACTATGGCTGGAGTTTTCCATGAGGGGCATAGCCCAAGACCGTATCCAAAATAAGCTCTTTTGCACCTAATTTGCCTAAATTCAGGGTGGCCTGGACACCCTTCTTGTGAACCAGAAGAGATTAAATAGGCCTCCCGTTAATACTGCTCCGCTTCTTCAATTTGAGGCCAAATGACTGTGGGGTTTGGATTCTTTATGTGAATTGGAGTCTTGAGAAAACCCAAGCAACTATGGGCTAGACTCTGCAAGGCTTTGAAGAACTCATTTGACCCAAAGGATCCCTAATCTGACTTGATGGAGGTCAGGAAAGTTACAGAGGAAGGCGAGAGACTTCATCCACAAGGACTGCTCTTTTGGCCATTTTGGTTTTGGATGTACACATGGGATCTTTATTTAGATCCATCAGGACCTGAGAATCTAAGCCACAGCCTCACACAGGGTAAATAAGCTGATTCAGACACATCCTTTCCAAAGCAATTAAGCAAAGAGCCACAGGTAATGCCCATTCATTTCCATTTGAAAACTGTTTTCTTCAGGCTTCACAAAGTGGTGGACTGAGGAAAAGACCTTCCTGACATTCAGGGCAACAGAAGAGTAGGTAAACAAAAGGCCCCAAGCAGGGTTTCTCCACTAAGACTTTCCTGGTCACACTGATATCTGAGTTTTCTGAGATGCTCACCATTCCCTTCAGCTATACAGTACATGGTCATGTCACAGAGCTTCGAGGTTGTACATATCTTAAACAGAAAACCATGAACCTATTCTGGAGAGTGGCCAGAATTCAGGAATAAAACAGAAACTAAGGAAGATAGCAGGTGTTGCACATCAATAAGGCAAGCTGCAGTCCATTCATAAATAGGGCAGGATGAATGCTGTGAAGCTTTCTACTAGACAGGACATATTAATTGATGCATTCTGTTTTCTAATGTCTACAACCACGGACACAGTGGGATACACAGACATAGAAATTCTCGCCTTGTCAAACGACTTACTAGAAACATTTCACTCCAAACAAAACAAACCGCCTTTCATACCTATTCTCAGAACATGAGACAAAACCACAAACCCACACCCACACCACAAAGGCACCTCCTTCCCCCAAGTAGGTCTGTGACTATCTGGAGTGTCCTCTGTCTGGTGGGCCTTATTATGTTCCCTGGAAATAGCCTGTTCTGTCTCAAATCTGGTCTTTTTGGCCAACTCTGTGAAGTTGTCAGGAGCCAGCGGTGAGCCACTGCGTGCTTTCTCAGGAAAGGCCCCTCTTCATAGCTTTCCTTGCATTTGGCCATCCTTACATCAGTAGGTCCCAAGAAAGACTGAGTCTGTCCTTGGTAAATCAAAATAAGTTTGACCACTGGGACTGGGACTGGGACTGGCTCTGGGTGCCTGGCTTCCTGGATTCCAAGTTCAGAGAGTTCCATCACCAAGGAAATTAGGTGAAGTCACTTCCTTTTGGAACTGAATGAGGTCACTGCCTTGGCAACAACTTTGTCCTAACAGTTGCTTCCAAGGTTCCAATGAGAGGGAGGCTGCTCCTACTTCCTGTGACACTTTCACAGGTCAGAGAGGTATGTCAACCATAGGCATGCAGGAGCAGCTCTCAACACATGCCTACTTTGGTCCATCTTCTCTACATTAAGAAGAGAGTGGCTGATTCAGACACATCCCTTCATCCTGAGCAGGTTGTTTGCCATGGAAGACTTTTGCTCTCTCAGGTCCTTCATACTTGCCTACATCTTCTCCAGGGATCATTTCTACGTGGACCTTTGAGGTTTTCAGCAGGTGGAAGATCCTCTATTTTCCTGTATTTTAATACCAATTCTGTCCCTGCTCTTCTGTAAAATTAGATTGAGAGAACAGTGTATGGTTAGGATTAATAACAGGTTCGATTTGGTTTAGAAAGAAAACTACACAGTTGAGCAAACAGGGTCCTACAGTTAGCAATAATATGAGGAATTTTAATGAACAGGCCATGGCAGATAAAAGTGCAGTTAATCAGGTCACTATGTGAACCAAGACTCAAACCTCCCTTTTGGGGCCTCTGTCTCTCTTTGACGCTCTTCAAGTCGTTTTCTTAATTTATTCATAGATTCTTTTACAACTCCAGTATTGTCGGCACAAAAACAACATTCTTCCCTCAATGCAAGCAAAAAGGCACCTTTCTCTCATGAAGAGGAGGTCCAACACTCGCCTGCTTTGTAAAACAACTTCAGAAAGAGAGAGGTTAAAATTCCTGTAAAGCTGTGATGTCGGTTTTTAATGTCTTTAAGTTTTGGCCTATTTCTGCTTCTAATTGTGTCTTTGTTGTGTCTCATGGACTAGCCCACCCCTAAAGCAACTATTATTTCTAATAGGATGGCTAAAGTGAGGGATACAGGTTCCCACTGGAACCGGGTTGTATGCCCCCCTATTTGATCTTTAAATGAACCTACGTCATGATAGAGAACTCTGGAAAACATCTGCATCATTACATAATTAATCACATATATTGACCATTTTATGAAAACATAAATAATGTTAAAGTGTATAGAATTATACTGTTGTAGGGATGGACAATGAAAGGGACCTAAGATAGCACCAAACACAGGAAAACAGCCTTATTTGGTTGCATCCGGATTTAGAGGGCATTGCTTCTGTTGTAATCAATTAATCCCCTGAACCCCAAGTTTTGGTAGTTTTAGAATTTGTACCCAATATGTAAGGGAAGTGGATCAGAAGTTCACAGTCTGTAGAAATTCACAAAAATCAGTTTTTGTTTCTGTTTTTGTTCCTCTGTTCTGGGCAAGTTAACTTTTCAAGGACACCTTGGAAAGGGAGAGCTTTTTTGTCTCTTTTTTTTCTCCCTGCCAGCTGTCACCATGAAGCCCAGTTGGTAACTTTTTTATCTTAGAAATGTAGTCATCTCTGTGAAGCCCCAGCTCAAGGCCAGAAGCTTTGTTCACATATTTTGTGAAAACCTAGTAAGGCGGTGTCAAGCTTAGGGGTGGTGATTTTTCCAGCCAGTGGCCAAGTAGAACAGGGCAACATGAAAAGTGGAAGTTTATCTACATTGAACTCTTTCAGAGGGACTCTTTTGCTGAAAGACCTAATGTAAGCCTCGGTGAAGACTTCTGGAGAAGGTTATTTAAGACATATCTATGGACCTGGTACAGAGGGGGAAGACTGGGAAGGCGAGGCTGAGAGCAGCTCCGTGGATCTGAGAATGAGGAAGATGAGATGTAAAAGAATAATGGAAAAGGGGTTTGGGATTTTCCTAGAACAAAACTTGAGCAATAGAACAGGTAGAGAAGAGGTGAAGATGGGAGTGAGTATTCCAAAAACCCCTGAGGGACTTTAAATTTTTAGAAACCTGTTTTCAGTGATGACAAAGCAACTTTAAAGGCCATTTTTATTACATCTTGGATAGGGGTCTGAGGGCTCTTCTCAGCTGGTTTGAGCTTTGGTTTAGCTTCTTAGAGGACTTTGTGGGACCTAGTGCAGGCACAGACAGAAAAAGAGAGGAGTGAGTGAGTGGAGGGGTACCTCGGTACTGCTACCTCAGCAAGGGGGCAATGGTCTGAGAACTGGCAGAGGTTTGGGTTTTTGATCTAGTAATTGGAGGTGAGAAATCACGTTGCTGAGGTGGGAGTGACAGCAGAGACTCTAGAGCAGAAGACTGAGGGTGAGGAACTATTGGAGAAGCATAGTACAGGATGTGAGTGAAGGAGGGAAAAGGATTCAGCATAGGGGAATTTTCCCCTTTTGAGCACTTGCCAAAGTTAAAAATGTCACGCAGAATTTGAGGATTTAAAGAACCCTCTGGGGGCCATAGCTTTTGGTTGTCTAATTGGTAATATGGCCAATGCTGTGTACTGAATGTGATGAGGAGTTTGGGTTCCACCAGGCAGCCCCTGTATGCTCACATCCCCATGAGTTACACAAGAAGTTGGCTTTTCCCCCACACAGCCATGGCTGTTTGTGGCTTTGATAGTCCACCGGGCATACATCGTAATCTAGGCTAGCCAACCTGAATCTGGCTCGCGTTTCTGTGCATCCATAATGTTTGTTTCAATTATCTATGGAACGGAAGGGATTTAATGAAACTTTAGTGGGATCCTCTTCATCAGGGTTATCTCAATAGGAAAGACGTATACCAAGCTGAAAAATGTCTGGGTGGAGAGATAGCCACCAGGTCCCTAAGGGGGCTGTATGCGAGATATACCATACTTCTTGTCTAGTAGGATTTGAGATCAGCCTTCACTGCTGAACAGGCTGATGAGGGTTAGGAGTACTGGTGGCCAAGGGGAGAGTCTACAGTCTTGTCCACATAGCGAATACGAAATTTGAAATGGTTACCAGTCTTTTCCAGTTTCCAACCAGAGTCTGGACACAGCGAAGGCTTTAGATGAGAGGCATGGATCCAAAAAGTAATTCTGTCTACTTTTACCGCTGTAGGTGTTATAAGTAGCACCTGGTATGTTCCTTTCCAGCGGGGTTCTAGGAATGACACCTTATGTTGTCTTATGTAGACGAAGTCTCTTACTTGATATTGATGTGGAATCCCCTCGTCCCCAGGTTGGTAGGCAGTGGCCAGCTGTTTCCACAGTTATCACTGAGTTCTTTCAATGGCTTTAAGTCTGTCAAGCAAGGGGTGTGGAAGGGATTGTTAGGCCTTAGAGTTGGGGATTAGGTCCCTTACTGGATGATGGGCATCATAGAGAATTTCATAGGGGGTGAGGTTACACAAAGAAACTGAGGGAGTATTTCTCGCATGAAACAGTGCATAAGGCAGGAGCATAGTCCAATCTTTTATGCCAGTCTCTGAGCTTAATTTTGTTAAGGTCTCTTTAATGGTTCTATTTATTTTTTCTACCTCTCCTGAGCTCTGGGGTATATAAGCATAATGTAACTTACAATTAATCCACACGTGACTTACCTGGGCCATGAACACAAGTCCATTATCAGACCCTATTACCTTAAACAGACCATATCTTGGAAAAATATCTTCCAGGATCTTCTTGAGAACCATTTGGGCCGTTTTTTTTTTTTTTGTTTTGTTTTTCTGTGTGTGTGTGTGTGTGTGTGTGTGTGTGTGTGTGTGTGTAAGGCTTCAATCCATCCTGAAAATGTATCTACAAAGACTAGGAGATATTTAAGTCCATACCTTGCTGGCTTAATTTCAGTAATGTCCACTTCCCAGAATTGTCCTGGTCTGGTTCCTCATAGGTGCTTTCCTCTAAGAAACTTGGAAGGGTAAGCATTAAACAATTGACTGACCCAACAGGCTTTTGTTACCGGTTCAGTTTTTTTCTTTCACTGTGAGTTGGTTAGTGGAAAACTCTGTTCTTAATCCTATAGGAGTGCCTGCAGTTTCTTTGAACCAAGGTGAGTGAGTTGACGTACATTTTGAACTTAGTGTAGGGCTTTCTGTAATTGCAGGCTGAGCTCAGTAAAGTTGAGGTGTTCAGTGTCAGTGTCCTTAGATGTTATCTAAAACTTCCTGTTACTCAGAGGTCCATTGGAATTGGGCATCTCCCTTTAACAGCGGGTATAAAGGAGCAGCTAAGGACGCGAACCCATTTATCCATAACCTGCAAAACCAGCAATCCCAAGAAACTCTCTTATTTGTCTGCTGTAAGATGGGGTTGGTATCTGCTCAACGGTTTGTTTTCTGGGCTCAGTGAGCCATCGTTTACCGCCCCTGAGGAAATAGTCATGGAAGATTACTTCTTGCTAGCAAATTGGGCAATTTTGGCAGAAGCTCTATACCCGAGTTGAGCAAGCTCCGATAATAGTGCTTGGGTCCCAGTTCAGTTTTCCTTGGTGTTGGATGCCAGTAGCAGGTGATCCACGTATTGAAGCTGGGTGACTTCGGGGTGTGTAGTTCTGAAATTGTTGAGATCTCTGTGGAGGGCTTCATCAAAGAGAGTGGGGGAGTTTTTGAACCCGTCTGGGAGTCTAGTCCAAGTTAGTTGACTATACTTTCCGGTTTTTGGGTCTACCCACCCAAAAGCAAACAGCAACTGACTATCTTTATGCAGAGGCAAGCAAAAGAAAGCTTGTTTTAAGTCCAGAACAGTATACCATTTCTGCTCAGGGTTCAGAGTGCTAAGCAGTTTGAATAGATTAGGTACTGTGGGGTGAATGTCCTGCACTCTGTTGTTGATCTCTCTTTGGTCTTTAACAGGTTGATAGTCCCCGGTTCCTGGCTTTTTCTTCTAATAACAGGGGAGTGTTCCAGGCCAATTGACAGGGCCTTAGGACACCTAAGGCCAGATATTTCTGAATATAGGGCCTTATCCCATCTTTAGCTTTTTATGCTTAGAAGATATTATTTGACATTGATTGGGGAGGCTGAAGTTTTTAACTCCACTGTTATTGGAGGTTGTTTCACGGCCAGGCCTAACACAGCATTTTTTGCCCAGGCATCTGGGTAACCTGTTATCCATTTCTGCGGTAGCTTGCCTGTTTGATCAGTCTTGGGGGGTGTGAAGAGTGGATGTTTATCTTCTACTAATATAGTTACAGCCGTGACTATAGGAGTTTTTACTGAAGGATTTAGAAATTTCTTTTGGGGGCTTTCAGGGTTAAAAGTTATTTTGGCCCAGAGCTTGGTGAGCAGATCTCTGCCCATCAATGGGTGCGGGCATTCTGGGATTACTAGGAAGGAGTGATGGATTTTTCCTTTCCCCAGGTCCATGGTCCTTTTAGTAGTCTAAGCCCGATATTTACTGCCATTAGCCCTTTGAACTACAGACCTTTTATTTGAAAGACGGCCCAATGGGGCCCTAAGGGCTGAGTATACTGCTCCTGTATTCACTTCAAAGTCTACTGGGGTCCCCTACTCTTCAAAAGTTACCCTGAGCTAGGGGAAGGAATCTGAGCCCCAACTTTCTTAGTCATCCTCCAGAGTCAGAATGGCTGGCTGGCGTGTCTGTCTCTTTATAGGGCACTCTTTGGCCCAGTGTCCTTTTTTTTATGGTAGGCACATTGATCTGAGGCCAGGGGTGGCCTCTGGCACGGGCCCAGGTATCCCTTCCTGTCACCTTATGTCTTAATTTCTGGCATCTTTCTTGTTGTGACCAGGATCTAAGTCAATGCCTTAGTCTTTCTTTTGCTTCTCTCATCCTCCCTTTGCTCCCTTTCTTTTTCCCTGTTTCTCTTTTATAGTATATTTTTTTGGCTTCTCTGACTAAATCTCTCTTTTAACTTTTTTTTTTTTAATATCCATGGCAGCTTCCCCAATTAAGGCCATCATGACAGATGCCTTTTGATCTGCTGCCTGAGAATCGGAAGGAGTATATCTCTTATATGCCTCCATAATTCTCTCTAGAAACATAGAGGTAGATTCATCAGGCCTTTTAATAATTTCTCTTACCATGGCCAAATTAGTTGGTCACCTAGCGGCCCCTTGGATACCCGCTATTAGAGCCTGGCAATAATTGGACATATGCTCCCTATCTTCAAAGGTGTTGGGGTCTCCGTTGGGTTGGTTTAAGGGGAAGCCGGCTAAGATTATGTTGGGAAGTTGTGTTGGTCTCCCATCAAGTCCGAGGATATTTTTTTCTAGCTTCCAGGAGTTTTTTCCTCTCATTCCTCTGTCGTGAAGAGAGTCCCTAGGAGTTGTTGGCAGTCATCCCAAGTAGGCAGGTGTGAAAACGTTGGCGAGTTCTCTGAGTTTTTTTAGCCGGGCCAGCTTCCTCTAGGGAAGGAGGGGCTGTGTGTGCCATTGGACAGTCATCTGGAGGGTGCTGGGCCATCCTGGCTTCCTCGAATGGTGGAGAGGCTGAGTAAGCAGCAGGGGAATTACTTACAGGGTTTTGGGGGTTGGGGGACAAGGGCAGAGGATAAGGACGAGTAGAGTCTTGAGACTCAGGGAGAACAGAGGGTGGAGGTTGAGGAGCAGAGAGTTTGAGAGATAGAATCGTAGGGGAAGGAGTAGGAGTGGGTGCAGGGACAAGGAAAGGCTTCACCCATGGAGGAGGAGATTTGCAGAGGTCCTGACAAGTTAAGATATATGGCTATTGATCTGGATGGCTATGTGGCGCCTCCTGAAAGACAATATCTCAGACTTTTCAAATTAGTGCGAAGTAGAAACATCTTTCTAGGGGCCATCCGACTACAAAGGTGGGTTATTCTGAGACACAGAATCTGCCAGGTCTGGTGTTTTAATTAAAAAGAAAGAATCTGAGCCCTTAAGCAGACTTTGGTCCAGTGATTAAGGGTCAGGGACAGAGGCATTGAAGTGCTCTGTCCCATAATGAAATATACACAGACAGTGAAAGCAAAGACACATGACACAGACAAGACAAGACAATAAAGACAGACAATGGACGTCCAATACTGAGACCAGGACTGAGTAGCGGGCAAATCCTGATGGGCTGCCAATTCCAAATCTGAAAGAAAATATCACTGAGTCGAGGAGACTATGGTTCCTCGATTTCCCGAGTCCATCCCACAGGAACATGGCCTGTGGCTCTGTGACATGTGTGTCAGCCACCGTGGGAGAGAGCTCACGCTCTTTACCAATAGCCATTTTGTCAAACCCTAACCTGAATCCTGAAACCAGAAAGAGGGGCCTTATTTACCCCCAGAGGAGCCCATTGGGGGTCTTTCATCTGCAGCTGCCGGATCTCACTGGGGCCACCAGAAGTAAAGGTCGGGTGAGCGTCGGTGGAAGAGACCACCAAGAGATTGTCTAATGCAACCTCAAAGGGTTTATTGGGAGTCCGGCATGCAAGGGCTCAGAGATCAGTTGAATAGAGCAGAGAGCCCTGAGAACAGCTTAAGAAGTGCTTATATATTTTCTTTGGAGAGGGCAGGGAGGGAAGTTTATTGATGGTTAATGGCGAGTGGGCGGTTTGCGTGCAAATGGTTGATGGAGTACATTCTGCAGTTTGGCAGTTGCGGGCAGCACATTCTGGGAACAAGAAGAGCAAACAGTTCTCAAGATTTCAACAGTGTTTTATTAAGCATACAGAAAAACAGGACGTGACAAGTACCTATTTTATTAACCTTTCAATATAAGTATGAAAACAGAAATCTAGGTAAGATTTGAAGCCCAGAAATTCATTTGGTCCTTGATTGGTATACTTAGCTTTGAATTACATTCCATAGAGATGTGCTAGAATTATGGATATACAATGACACAGAACCTTGTACCTTCTCAGAGGTCAGTTCCAAAACACAGTCTCTAAGGGGAATCACACCAAAATTCAAGACAAGGTGGACCCAATTATCTCTACCAACCGCCACACAAATGCCCACAATTAAAACCAAAACACTCCCAAATGGCACTCATCTTCTTCCAAATAGACACTCATCATAACTTCTGGCAGGAGGATTCCATGAGAGGCGCAGCACAAGACAGTGTCCCAAATAATCTCCCTTTCCCCTCATTTGCCAAAAGTCAGAGTGGCCTGGACACCCTTCCTGTGAACCAGGAGTGATCAAATATGCCTGCCATTAATACAGCTCTGTTCTTCAATTTGAGGCCTACTGTCTGTGGGGTTTAGAGTCTTTATTTGAATTGGATTCATAAGAAAACCCAAGAACCTATGGGCTAGCATCTGCAGGGCTTTGAAGAACTCAATTGATCCAATGGATCCCTTTTCTCACTTGATGGAGGTCAGGAACCTTACAGAGGAATGCGAGAGACTTCATCAACAATGACTGATTTTTTGGCCATTTTGATTATGGATCCACACATGGGATCTTTCTTTAGACCCATCAGGTGCTGATAATCTAAGCCACAGCCTCACACAGGGCCAAGAGGCTGATTCAGACACATCCCTTTACAACGCACTTAAGCAAAGAGCCACAGGTGATGCCCATTCATTTCCATTTGAAAACTGTTTTCTTCAGGCTTCACAAAAGCGTGGCCTGAGGCAAAGAACTTCCTGACATTCAGGGCAACAGAACAATAGGTAATCAAAAGGCCCTTTGCAGGGTTTCTCTACTGAGACTTTCCGGGTCACACTGATATCTGACTTTTCTGAGATGCTTGCCATTCTCTTCAGCTATCCAGTACATGTCCATGTCACACTGGTTGGAGGTGGTACATATCCTGGATGCAAATGCATGAACCTATTCTGGAGAGTGGCTAGATTTCAGGAAGAAAACAGGAACTTAGGAAAATAGCAGGTGTTGCCCATCGATAAGGCAAGCCCTAGTGCATTCATTAATTGGGCAGGATGAATGCTGGGAAGCTTTCTACTTGACAGGAAACATCCATTGATGCATTCTCTTTTGTAATGTCTACAAGCACGGACACTGTGGGATACACAGACATAGAAACACTCGCCTTGTGAAACAACTTACTAGAAACAGTTCACTCCAAACCAAACAAACCGACTTTCCTGCCTATTCTCAGAACATGAGACAAAACCACAAACACACATCTACACCCACAAAGGCACCTCCTTCCCCAAGTAGGTATCTCACTCTCCAGAGTATCCTCTGACTGCTGGGCCATACTATGTTCCCCCAATATGGCGTGTCCTGTCTCAGATCTGGTCTCCTTGTCCAACTTTGTGAAGTGTTCAGGAGCCAGCTGTGAGCCACTACCTGCTTTTTCAGGAAAGGCCCCTCTTCAGAGAACTCCTGGCATTTGGCCATCCTCACATCAGTAGGTACCAAGAAAGACTGACTCTGTCCTTGCTAAATTGAAGCAAGTGAGACACTGGGACTGGGACTGAGACTGACTCTGTGTGCCTGGCTTCCTGGATCCCAAGTTCAGAGAGTTCCATTACCAAGGGATTGAGGTGAGGTCACATCCTTCAGGAACTGAATTAGGTCTCTGCCTTGGCAACCACTTTATCCAAACAGTTGCTTTCAAGCGTACCATGAGAAGGAGGCTTACCCTATTTTCTGTGGCACTTTCACAAATTAGAATGGTATATCAACTATAGGCACCAAGGAACCGCTCTCCACGAAGGCCTGATTTGGTCCATCTTCTTTATATTTGGAAAAGAGCCTTTAGTCCAGGGAGCACTACAGTGAACCTCTGCACTAAAACTATTAGCAAGCACCTGATGGAGGAGGCCTCCATAGGTAAGTGGCTCTTTTATAACATCTGATATCCAGTTAAGGGAGATCTCTTCTGACGACAGAGATGTGGCACGGGGAGGCTCACATATACTTCTGTGCAGAACAGTAACGAGAATCTTTCTGTCCTCTGTTCTGTTCTGTAGGGAATTCCTCTGGAACTGTAGAGAGGTGCCGATGAGCACGCACGCGCTCCTACCCTGGAGCTTTAGCAAGATGTTGCACTGTTCCCCTGTTTCTGTGTTTAGCCACCGGGTTTCTGTTTATTTGTGTTCTGTGTTCTATTTTTTGTTTTTTTGTTTGTTTGTTTTTGTTCGTTTTGTTGTGTGATTTTGGTGGTAAAAACTTAAGTATATTGGACATGAAAATCAGAAATAAAGAGAGTAAGCCTGACACTCCTTTGGACTGTGTTTTAAGGAACTGCAATTAACTTTATCCCCCTTTGCGAAGCAGGATGATAGTAGCCCCTAGCTGGCTGCCTGGAGCACACCCATTGCAGAGGGAAATGCCTGCTGGGGACCTAAGAACAGAGTATCTCCCAGGTTAACAAGTGAAACTCCTTTAAAACCCCTTGTCCCTGCAGATAAAGAGAGTCACAACTTTGGCAGAGTCCCCTGTGTTTCTCCTTTGTTAGCCAAGCAATAAAACTCCTTTTTTCTTTTTCTCAAAACCCAGTCCTCATTATTAAATTGGTATTAATTGGCTTTAAGGTCAGGAACCAAACTTTAAGTTACAAATCTTGTACCCCCCCTCCGCCCGGGAACTTTGTGAGACCTATCTACTGAAATGTTAGGAGATAGAGCATGCTTGGTGTGGAACTGAATCAGAGGAGCTAATCCTGTATGTAAAAGGAGAAACTGAGGGACTCCCAGCAGCTGCCAAAGCCCTGTTGATTCAGGGAATTACCTCCTTCCTTCCCTGCACTGTAAGGATTATGCCACCTCTGTCTTGTTAAAAAAAGAGAAAAAGAAAAAGGGGACACTAAATGCAGTAAAATCACCATGGAGACACTTTATTTTACATTTCAGGTTGCCCCTCTGTGAAAACATCTGGTCCCCTTGTGGGGACAGCTATGGTCCCACTGGTGTACGAGATTTTTCTCTTATCTGCTCTGGTTTAAAGGGTTCTCTCTGACAGCCATAGTCTGGACCTCCTTTCGGTCTGTATTGTGTCTTTGTTTCTGGCCCTTTAAGGCATGTGCAATAATGTGTTGATATTATAAATTGTTTTTTGGAAATGATCTTAGCTGAATGTGTGTCGAAATGATGATGTTTTATTTTAACAATCTGGTATCTGAATGGGTTTTTGAAGCATTGCACAATCTTGCAGTTAAAAGTCGGGTTTAGGTAATTGTTTAGTTTATGATTTCAGATAATTCATGCCAGAGAACTTAAATACTTAGGATGGATAACTGAAGAACTCTCATTCCAAGTTGGCAAGAAACTTCCCAATCATACAGTCTTTTTTTTTTTCACCAATTTTGAATTGGGTAGCCTGGGAAAATGTTACTGTGTGTACCAGTGCTTTAATTTGGACATGGATAGTAAATCATAGTATGGTGTCTGTTGACCAAACAAGATGTAAAGATATAAAATTTTGTGAATTGTATCTTAAACTTGTATCATAATTTTCAACATCCGAACCTGAAAATTATGGTTAAAATGCCTTAGTCCTGAGATGTCTGTTCAGAATAGCAGTTTTTTTCCTGCTCCTTCCAGACCTCAGCCATGACTTATGTTGAAATGCAAATGAAAGAAGCCTGCAAGCTTTGTAGGAGACTGATTTGAGATCTAAGGGGAAAAAAGGTAAATTGTATGGTATTTTCTAATTACTGGCAAGTCATTTTTTCTAGGACTCTTATTTTTTTTCTGAGATACTTTATGTTTTTTGACCTCATGATTTTGAGCATACAGATCTAGGTTAATGTTTTTCTGATCAGTTCTATCTTTGACAAACTGTGGACTTCTTGAAACATTGCAATAAAGATTTCACCTGCGAAATGCTACGAGGCCTTTACTATTATTATGTGTGCACAATTTTGTTATGTGTTGTATGTCTATATATACATATGTCCGTATACCATATATATGATACATAAATTAACATATATAAGGAGCGCTCATAAAAAAAAGTGCTCATAAAAACAAATTTTAAAAAGTGGATCCAAAGATCTTTAATTCACGTGATTTAAATGTTTCAATTTAAATTGGATAAAGAGATAAAAACAAATGTCTTTAAATTTAAGCTTACAAAGTTTTCTAGGTGTTCAAACATCTAACAAAATATTAACATCTACAAAATGTCTAATATGCCTTGGCTCTAGTACCTTTCCTTCAACATAAAAATGGTTTACACTGTTCAATACGTTTCTCTAACTTTTTGATAAATAAGTGAAGTAAATTTGATATGGGATTACTCATTCATGAGTACTTTAGTTAGATATCTGATTGATTTACTAAGATCTGTATTTTTTTTAGTAAACTCGGTATAAGATTGTAAAAATCAGTCATGTGTTAATGAGGCAAAAATTTCTTAAAACATAAGTTTACCCATAACATTGAGTTTATTAAGATTTATGTTTCTAGAGCAAGCAACCATAAAAATTAAACAACTGATTAAATAAGAACTGTTATTTTAGAGCACTGTACTGCCATTTCTTTAAAAGCCAAACTTGATTAATGTAGAAACATAAATGTAATTGTTATGCTATTAATGTTTTCATATCTTACAGGTATGCAAGTCTGTAAGGTAGAAACCTTAAAAGAGCATTATATCAAGCTGGTGCTCTGAAGTTGTGTGGTAAAAAATATATTGTGGATTTATTTACCTGTTATCAATAAGATATGTAAATTTTTATGTTACTTTTTACATTGGGGAACAATTTAAATGTATTTTTAAGTTAATTAGAGCCTAATCTTTGTAAAGGTTAAAAACTTTCAGCATTTCTTTAATTCATGTTTTAAATGTGATATCATATGGTGTTAGCTAATGTTCATGTGACCTCAAACAATTTATGTAAACTTTGTCAAAAGATATTTAAAAATAAAGATCAGCTTTAGAATTAAAATACTTAAGATTTATAAAGAGCCCTGCCTTACCTGAGATAAGGCTGTGTGTCCCATCTTACTACATGTGAGAATGACTATGAAACATGTAGGTCAGATAATATTTCTTTAAAGTTATGTTAAAAAGTTTTTTTTATTGTCAATATTCCTAGGATCTCAAACAGGGAATATAATGTATAACTCAGCCAAAAAATTCAGGGAAGATATTCCACGAACTAAGTATTTTTACTTTTGTTAATTTTAGTTTGAAATTTTCTTATAAGTGATCAAAAGATTCCCTGTTAGTGTTTTACAAATGCGTTGTTTTAAGAACACAACATGGGTTTATTCAATAATAAGTCATCAACTACAATACAGACAGAATAATACATATCCCAATTAATAAAAAGGTAATTATAAAGTTATAGACATTAAAGCCCAGTACTCTTAATATAAGGCTGTTAAAATTTATTTGCTGGATTTTAAAGATTAGGATTTAAAATTAATGTTAAATGAAAAGGGCCAAGAAAACCAATATTTGGCTCTTGCCCTCTGAGTCAGTCTGAATCCAGGGAACTTGGGACTTCTCTAAAGAGCTTTGCAACTCTGAGCCACATAACCTCCTGATCAGGGAGATTAATGAGACCACTGGAGAACAGAAAGCCAATCAGTGCATTTGTTACAAAGAGGAGAGTCATCAGAGAAAGGAGACATCCCTGATGCTTCTGAGGGAAGCCAAATGGTCAAGCAAGACCTGGACCCACCTAGCGCAAATGGCACTAGCAGAACTGAGAATCTCCTCTCAAGTTTCCCCAGAATTGATTCCCACAAAAGCTCAGCTGACTGTTAACAATAGATAGAAACAAAAGTCAGTTTGACTGCTTCATCTTAAACACTTAGCAAAGACAGTTAGGACCAAAATACAGCCACTCCTGGGCATATTAAATAATAATAATAATAATAATAATAATAATAATAATAATAATAAAAAAATTTTAAGGTATGCACTTTATCTTATCCTCCCAAAACAAGTAAGACTGCAGGCTACAAAGAAGGATTCTCACACAGGAATGCCTAATACTTATAAAAAGAGACTATCAAGAAGAGCTGCCACAGGCAGAAGTTTTCAGTTTAAGACCTACAGATATTCCTAACCTACAAAGGTAGGCTTGGTGTTTGCTAGTACGATTATCCAGCCCTGAGTAACAGAATTAAAGGTTTCTCTATTAGACGCAGAGGTCATACTAGTAAAAGGATTTTACAAGATCAGATGACATTAAATTATTAAACTGTGTCTTATTGGGAGGGCCAACTGTAACACTTAAAGTTAAATATTAAGTTGACAGTCCTGATAACTGGGGATATTAAAGACTGGTGAGGGAATTTCTATACAGTGACATGTTCTAGCTGCTGCAACATTTATCCAGTACTCATGGTTTTTGTTTCACTCATAGAAGAACCCATTCACAGATGACTTTACAACCTGTTCTTCCCCAACCTGACTTCAAACAGAACTGACTTCTAAAAGGCAACTCATGTCTCTCAACTGACTTCTAATAGGCAACTCATGTCCCTCACGCCGAGCCCACTCACGTCACCCTGTCTCAGGACAGAAGAAGAAAAAAATAGTGATGCCACTCTTCTTACAACAATGGAGAGAAAGATAAATAGACTATCAATATAAGTAATTAAGAAGGGTAAAGTCAGCGAGATCGGTTTTGGGTGAGTTCTAAAAATTTGGAGACTCTTACCTGAGGGATTAAAATTTCCTCAGTGCTCTTCCCATAATCTATCAAAGATTTGAAAGGGACACAGAGAAAAGGGGGGAATTGTAGACCCAACCTGATCTTTTATTAAAATTGGGAGCCATCATGCCACAAAGCCATGAAAAGATAATTTTGGCTTTACCATTAATTACTTCAAATTCTGAACCTGCGTGGAATGCCTGCCCGCGCCTTGAACTCACACATGCCTGGCTCTCTGACCAGATAGCAGCCCTCTCAGAAACTTTAGTGACACATCATAAATATTTGCCTTCTCTGGCAAGACAACAACCCTCTCTGAGGCTCTAATGGTCCTCATGAATTCTCATGTAGGGACAGCAAAAAAATTGTAAACTACCTTTAGTGTGATGTTTATCAGAGTTCTGTTATCTGTAACCCCCCTTTTGTGTAAATTTCTGGGCTATAAAGCTGGGCTGTAGGAAAGCTGGGGTTGCTGTCTTGTTCCCTTCGTTTTGGGAGGGAGAGGCAGCATGGCCGGTGGAAATAATAAGCTTAATTTTATTTGATTTTAATTTGAGTCAGTGGTCTTTTCTAGCGTCCTGGTCTAACAGGTAAACACTCCAAAAACATGGAGCTCTGCCGGCCTAAAGACTTCTTGAGAAACTTCCTCTGAGTTTGGGCACTTGAAATATATGTTGTTGCAAGGAGATTTAGCTTCCTTTCTAGTGACACCATAAAAGCTGGGTCTGCATCTACGTGACCTGGAGGACATGGTTTCTTGTATTCTAATGAACATGAGGCAGCAGTGCTGAATATTCTATTTGTAGGTAAACTGTGGCCACTTGGTGCTAAGTGTCTCCCCGTGTGAACTGTGAAGCCATTTGGTCATCCTCCACTTTTCGTGGTGTTTCTTGCTGCTGCACTGGGAGTTTGGTATTTGCTTCATGAAATACAATGAGTTCAACTGGGACCCAGTATTAGAGGGAGTTCTGTCACTTGTGGTGGATCAGGGTCTGCAGGAGAATGCAACAACCAGGCTTCTATCTCACAAAGCTTGCCCCTTTGTCCATAGAAATCTGACTCTGAACTTTGCCCGGAAACCTCTCCATATAACAAGAAGGGTCTGCTGGCTGCACCATATCAGTCACAAGCCATTTTGAAGGCAATGGAAAATCCTCATGGCCACACCACAGCTGTATTATCACACACCTGCCCACCACTGCAAAAGGCCCACTACTCAGCAGGGTCCAACTTACTGGCATCTTTGTTCTACACCATTTTCATGAAATACCGTCAATCATGGCATTCTCTTGTACACTCATGACCAGGAAAAAGACATCCAAAGGTTCTCCAGTGCCACCTGGTTAAGGGAATTTAAAAAATTTTATTGTATTTATCTAGCCATTTTTCATGGATGAAGTTGGAGGCACTGTGGGTTTCAGTTCAGTAGTGAGACACTACCTGCTTTCTCAGGAAAGACCCCTCTTCAGAGCTTTCCTGGAATTTGGCCATCCTCACATCAGTAGTTACCAAGAAAGACCGATTCTGTCCTTGGTAAATCCAAACATGTGTGGCCACTGGGACTGTGACTGGGAATGCCTCTGGGTGCCTGGCATCCTGGATCCCAAGTTTAGAGAGTTCCATCACCAAGAAAATGAAATAGGTCACTTCCTTCAGGAACTGAATGAGGTCACTGCCTTGGCAACCTCTTTGTCCTAACAGTTGCTTCCAAGTGTCCCAATAGATGGAGGCTGCCCCTACTTCCTGTGACACTTTCACAAGTAAGAATGGTATATCAAACATAGGCACCCGTGAACAGCTCTCCACACAGGCCTGGTTTGGTCCATCTTCTCTACATTAAGAAGAGATAGACTGCTTCAGACACACCCCTTCATCCTCACCTGTTTTTTTTTTGTCATGAAAGATGACTTTTTCTCTCTCAGGTCCTTCATAGCTTTCTATATCTTCCCCAGGGTTCACTTCTGCATGGACCTTTGAGGTTCTCAGCAGGTGGAAGATCTCTTACATTTCTACATAAGACCAACTCTGTCCTTGCTTTTCTGTAAAGTTAGATTGAGGAAACAAAGTATGGTTAGGGTTAATAACATGTTTGATTTGGGTTAGGAATCATTCTGCTGCATGAATAATGGTATTGGGAACCTGCAATATTTATAAGTATATATAGAGGTGAAATATATGTATGAAAACACAAATCTAGGTAAGATTTGAAGCCCAAAAGGGCATTGGATCCTTGATTGGGATAATTCACTCGGAATTATGTTGTGCACATGTGTCTCAGATAAATCTATACATAATGGCATAGGACCTTGTACCTTGGATAATTGAATGTCGAAGAGAACATCCAGTCAAAAAAGGATACTTGGTAGGATTAGGAAGATAGTTGGTAGGATTAGAAAAAAAGAGTGAGTATAGGATTTGGACAAAAAGTTCTTTAGCAATAGGGTTTCAGGTAGACAGAAAATGTAAATGTCAGCACATGTGAAGAGTCGGTCACAATGATGAACTGGGGAAAATATGTAGGAAAGCAGATATCATTAGAGACATTAGGAAATCAGGCAAATGATGAAGTGATTGATAGGATTAGACATTTTCAACAGGCTTGAGGTTGAATACATAATCTTTGGAAGAAACAAATATGTAGTCACCAATAGGATTGACATTTGAGAGCATTAGGCAACCTGGACATGGGTGATTTTCATAATCAATACTCACATTCCATTTAGGCTTTGGTACAATTGTAAGTGTGACTTTGCATTTTGTTGACAGAATATATATGTAGATCAGGTGACATGAGTCTTTCTTGCACCATTTCTGGGAGCAATATTTAGAAGAGATATAAATTAGTATTGGGGGCACAAATAGGTGTACCATGTGTGAATATATAATATAACTGATTCCAACTTTAGAAATTGGAATAAATTGATATCTGAAAATACACAGGAAATGTTATATTGACATACATACATTCATTCCAACCAGTTATACATCTAATGGTAATATTAGGGTTGAGGTTTATCATAAAGTGTGTGTGAGTTTTGCTTCAACATTGATTATGGAAATCGAAAATAATGTGTTTGGAAAGAAGTCTCAATAAATAACCAGTCAAAAGCAAGGAGGAATACATGTGTACTGAAGCAGGAAGTGATTGAATGTGTTTCAAATGTCTTTAAATTTGTGAACTTGTGGATGAAATGTATATACTATGATGTACAAAAACTGAAGAAATAGTAATGTACCAGTGTTAAATCAAAATGAACGTCAAAATACACATCATGCCCCTTTGGAATCTACTTGCATTGATGTTAAATTGGGTCAGTTACAGTAGAAATATAAGGATTTGTTTGCACCATTCAGTGAAGTGAGTTTTCAGTACTAGAAAACAAATATGTATTTCAGGTGGATGAATATTTCTGAAAATAATCGTATGAAAATTTGATTATAAAACCACATACATGAGCATGAGTGAATTATTTAGGGAGTGTATAATAGGACACATATATTTTATATTTGGAAAAATCTAGAGAATATATATATATATATATATATATATATATATATATATATATCACAGAGAAACATTAGAAAGTAGCAATATATATGCCAATCAAAATTCATCGTGAAATATATATCATCCACCGATCCAAAAATATTAATTTTACTGAACATGGATTTATGTATAATGTTGTTCAACTAAAAATCTCACTCATAGTTTGAATTTTCAGTTCCAAAAGCGTTTAGGAGGGGTGATCTCTTCTCATACTTTGTTTCTGCTAAGTTAGCCACCTCACAAAAATGTACGTGTGATACCAGGTAGGATTTTTTATGTGCATATAAAAATACATGTGCTGAATTGGCTACAGAAAAAAGGAGACAGAAATTCACATATGTGTTAACTTTAAAAACAAATGGAGTACTATTTCAACAAACAATTGACAAGATTTATAACTCCTACACTATATCATGCAAAAGGCAAGACCAACTATACACCATGCCTCCTCTGAACTGCTTGTATTAATATTATGTTTGGGTTATTTGTCTCCATCATATTAGGATTAGTAGTCAGAGTCTATTAGGGTATGGGTTACTGACAGGGATTCAGTATTTCGAATGGAAAATTGGAAAATGAATCCAATGTGTATGTAAATATGTGCTACACAAAAATCTTCCCACTCTCATCCAGAACAATACCTTGACAACACCTTCACCCCATGTAAGACACAATTAGAGGAGAAGAGTTAGAAAATCCATGAATACATATCTGGAATGGAATGCGATCAGGAGTTCACAACCTTGGAAGTGTTAGAGGAGTTTCCAAAAGTAAGGGACAGGGTAAACACTTCAAAAACATGGAGGTCTGTTGTCCTAGAGACTTCTTGAGATACTGCCTGTGAGGTTGGGCACTTGAAATATATGTTGTTGTCAAGTGCTTTAGCTTCCTTTCTAGTGAAACAATAAACCTGGGTCTGCATCTATGTGACCTGGAGGACATGGTTTCTTATTTTCCAATGAACATGAGACTCCAGTGCTGAATTCTCCCTTTGAAGGTAAACTGTGGCCCCTTGGGGCTAAATGTCTCTAGTGTGGACTATGAAGCCATATGGTCATCCTCTATTTTCGTGGTGTTTCTTGGTGCTGCACTGGAAGTTTGGTATTTGCTTCATGAAATACAAGGAGTTCAACGGGGACACAGTGCGTGAGGGATTTCTGTCACATGTGGTGGGTCAGGGTCTGTAGGAGAATACAAGAACCAGGCTTCTATTCCACATAACTTGCCCTCTTGAACATAGCAACCTGATTCTGAACAATGTCCTGAATCCTCTCCATGTAACAAGATGCCTTTACATATAAGGGTCTGCTGGCTTCACCATGTCAGTCACAAGCCATTTGGAAGCCAATGGCAGATCCACATGGTCCCACCACTGATGTTTTATCACACACATGCCCACCATTGCTCTTGGCCCACTAATCAGCACGATCCAACTTTCTGGCATCTCTGTTAAACACCATTTTCGTAAAAACCAGTCAATCAAGGCACTGTCTGGTATACTCATTGTTGGGAAAAGTATAAACGGCAGCCATACCCCAGAAAAAAAAACCCAACATGGCGCCTTAGCACTTCTTCTTCCTACATTCTTCTTTTCTGCAGTGGTGCGAAATGTTCCCGCCCGTGTGAACTCTTCTGCTGGCGCCAATTTCAAATCTTGCTGGCCGGGAATCTTAGCCCCAATAAGAACTAATTCCTGGGCTCCGGAGCTGATATCTGAAAGAACTTGCCAATAAACGGATTGCCTGCCATTTATCTAAGCCCTCCCATCTCCTCCTTAGTTCTATATAAGCACACAGCTTTTTGCAATAAAATTGGAATTCTCCAGGTGAAGTGCCTTTGCGTGGGGAGTTCTTTCATTCTGGTGCCCCGTGTGAGGATATGGGTGAGCTCTTTCCAACAAGAGCCCCGTCCACTGCTCCACCGTGGCACTCTGCCCTGGTCTGCTCTTTTCAGACGCAGGCTTCCTGCACTCACCACTGATTTGTTGTATGTAAGCCTCCCCTGACCCCGGCTCGCCAACTCCCTTCGGGCTACCGCTGGCTTTGTGACCATGATCCTCTGTCACACTCTAGATGCCTGGTAGGGGGGAGGTAATTCCTCCCACTAAGACCTTTACTGGTTGCAGTGGACCCTCTGGTGATCCGTTTCCCTTTGGGGTGTGAGGCTTCTGAGTTTACATGAGAGGCTCTGTGGTTTTTCCTCCTCTGCTGCTGTTGCCGCTGCAGGCTAGAGTTGCTGTTTCCTGCGGGCCTGCTGTGTCTGGCTGAAGCTGCCTCTCTGCTCGGGGAAAACTGAACTCCCATCCTGGAACTGCATTCTGCTGGAGCCGGAGTTCTGTTTTCATTACTTACTTCTTCTGCTGCGTTCGAAAACTTTCCTGATGTCAGGTTGCCCGTGGCTCCGAACTTATTGGGTCTCACAGATCGCACTTCACTGGTGACGATCAGGTAGTGCCCTCTGTATTTCCTCATGACGGCTGGTCATTTTGGGGATGCCCACCTGACCCCCATTCGCCCTGAGCGCTTCCCGGAGTCCGTTCCAGGCCGGGTTTTCTCTTTGTCTCTCTTGCTTACACTTATTCATTCTCTCTCTCTCTCTCTCTCTCTCTCTCTCTCTCTCTCTCTCTCTCTCTCTTCCATCTCTCCCTGTGACTGTGGGCACCTCTTTATCTGTACCTGAAACCTCACCTCTCAAAAGTTTAATAAAAAATCTGGCCACACTCTCCCTCACACCAGACATCAAGCCCAAACTTCTAATCAAATTCTGTACCCAAGATTGGCCTACATATCCACTGGATAATGGCAATCATTGGCCTCCAGAAGGCTCCTTAGATCCAAACCTCCTCTTGGACCTTTTTAATTACTGCCAGCATCTGAAAAAGTGGAGTGAGATTCCCTGTATTGAATGTTTTAGCCTTCTCGCACAGCACCCTGTCTCTGCTCCTCCTGCCCTCCCTCTCAGGTCCTTCTTGCTTGCAAACCCCTCTCTTCCCCTAGTTCTACTCCTGACTTCGCAGATTCTTCCTCATTTGACCCAGCAGATCAACCCCCACCTTATCCCCCAGCCCCAACTGACCCTTCTCTCGCGCAAAATCCTCCTCTTCCTCTGCCTGATTCCACGGATCCTCAACCTTCCATTTCATCCCCCTCCCTTCCCCACTCTTCTGCCTGCTCCACCTCCTCCTCTTCCACAGAGACATTCCATTCCCCTCCCTCTCCTTCCTGTCCACCGCCTGCCTCTTTCAGTCCTCCTGTTACCAGGTCTAAGGGACTCCTTCCCACCCCCAAGACAATCGCACCTCTTCGTGAGGTAGCTGGTCCCAAGGGTGTCATCAGAGTCCACGTGCCCTTCTCCATGTCGGACATTACTCAGCTAGAGAGGAAGTTAGGCTCTTTCACCACTGACCCCACCACTTACATTCGGGAGTTTCAATGGGTACTGCAAGCATATAGCCTCACTCATCATGACATCTACATGCTCTTGGCCAATAAACTTCTCCCCAAGGAAAGGCAATGGTTCTGGGAGCTAGCCCAAGCCCATGCTGATGAAAATCATAGGACCAATCATAACCACCCACAGGCCCTCATTCTGTCCCAGAGCAGGATCCCCTATGGGCTTACAGTCTAGTGACCTTTTTACATCCTGCCTCTTGGCGGGACTGAAAAAGGCCACCCGCAAGGCTGTTAACTTTCAAAAGATGCAGGAGGTCATTCAAAGGAAGGAGGAAACACCTTCAGAATTCCTGGATAGACTAACCAAGTCCCTTCAGCAGTACACAAACCTCGACCCAGAAACCCCTGATGGCTGTCATGTCTTAATGACATATATTCTGGCCCAAAGCTGCCCTTCCATTAAAGCCAAGCTTAAAAAGTTTGAACAGGGCCCTGCTACTCTTCAGACCAAAATCCTCGCTGTCACTTTCAAGGTTTTTCATGGTAGAGAGGATGAAAGTGAATTCCGTAGGCAGAGGGCTGAAAATGCCAAATTCCAAATGTTGGCCCAGCTCATTCAGAGAAGGCCATCACCATGCCGTCCCAATATGACCCCCCCTGGAGCTTGCTTCAAATGAGGTAAGGAGGGACATTGGACCAGGAATTGTTCTTCGCCGAGGACACCCTACAACCCCTGCGCAAAATGCCATCAAAGTGGACACTGGGGGCAGACTTTCCAACAACCCAGAAGGGAGGTTGGTCTGCTGCCCAGCAACCCCAGCCTCACCTGGGCTTGGCAGAGGAGGATTGACGGAGTCCTGGGCCTTCCCTCCAGACTATTACCATCAAGAATCAAGAGCCTAGGGTCACCTTCCTGGTGGATGGACGCTTCATTAACTTCCTCTTGGATACTGGTGTCGCTTTTTTGATTTTGAGGGAGTATTAGGGTCCTACCACACCCTCAAAAACTCCTATTGTCAGGGTAGGAGGTAAAAAGATTTTTCCTCAAACCCCCCCCCCCAATCATGTTATATGCAGCGATCCCTTTTGTCCTTCACTCACTCCTTTCTTGTTATGAGCCATTGCCCCATTCCCTTTCTGGGAAGGGACATACTCTCACTATTAAAAGTCACTATTCACTTATCACCCCACACCTCTCCTACCTCTCATTTCCTCATGATATTCCTAGGGGCAGATACACCTCCTTCATGCACTCTCCCACGACTATCTAAACCATTTAACCCTGAGGTTTGGGACACAATTACACCCTTTATGGCTAAATGCAGTCCTATTCATATTGTCTTACGGGACCCTTCAAGATATGTTAGTCAACCACAATATCCACTCACAACCACATCCCTCTTTGGATTAGAACCCATCATCCAGGATTTATTATGAAAGGGGTATCTTAGGCCTACACACTCTCCTTTCAACACACCCATTCTGGCAGTTAAGAAACCTAACGTGTCCTACAGGCTGGTTCAAGAACTTCGCCTTGTCAACTCCTCTGTGGACCCCATCCACCCGCTAGTGCCCAACCCTTACACCCTCCTCTCTCAGATCCATGCCACTACTACTCACTTCTCAGTCCTCGATTTAAAAGATGCATTCTTTTCTATTCCCTTGTTCTCAGAATCTCAGGATATCTTTGCTTTTTCATGGACTGACTCTCACACCCGCCATTCTCATCAGCTTACCTGGACTGTCCTCCCACAGGGATTCAGGGATAGCCCCCATCTCTTTGGCCAATTTCTTGCCCAGGACCTCACATCCTTTCACCTGACCTGTCCTGACTCTACTCTACTTCAATATGTCTATGACCTTCTTCTATGTAGTCTTTCTGGGAACACTCTCAATCCCACACCGCTCAGCTTCATAAATTCCTAGAAGACAAGGGATATAGGGAGTCTCCCCACAAGGCCCAGGTTTCCCAGTCTTCGGTCACCTATCTTGGTTTTTGCCTTACACCCGGGAAAAAGGAAATAACACTGGATAGGAGGCAACTCCTCTGTGATCTTTCAGTGCCCTATACGAAAGCCAAAATACTTTCATTCCTAGGATTAGCAGGTTATTTTAGGGCCTGGATCCCAAATTATTCTCTTCTCTCCAAACCCCTGTTTGACCTAGCAAAGGGACCCCCTAGTGAATCTCTTGCCTCCTTTCCCATCTACCACTTCTGCAGGCTTCAGCAACTCCTCTTAAAGGCACCTGCCCTTCACCTTCCAGATCTTTCAAGAACATTTCATCTATATGTCCATGAAAAAGGGGGGCAAGCACTTGGGGTCTTAGGTCAAAACTATGGGTGTACATTTGCACCTGTGTCATATTTGTCCAAGCAACTAGACCCTACCATCCGTGGGTGGGCCCCTTGCTTAAGAGCTCTGGCTACTGGACAAATTTTACACAAAGAAGCCTCTAAGCTGACTTTTGGGGCCCTTGAACTATCCACTCCCCACATCACTTGAAGGATCTTTTAGCTTAAAAGGGCCTTCAAACTCTCCCTACATCCAGATTTCTGTCGCCCCTCACTTCCTTTCTGGAAAACCCTAATATTATTTTCCTCCCCTGCTCTGCACTGAACCCTGCCTCACTGCTCCCAATGACTCCCATGTCTCACATACCAACTCATAATTGCTTGGAAACCTTAGATGATTTCCTCCCCTGTCATTCTTCCATTTCTGAGAGACCACTCAGCAAGCCTGACCTTATCTGGTTTACTGACAGCAGTTCCTTTAGGGAGAACGGAACTCATTACTCTGGATACGCTGTATTTTCAGCCACTGAGATTATAGAGGCCAAAGTTTTGCCTTCAGGAACTACAGACAAGTAGGCTGAACTTATAGCATCCACTCATGCCTGCCTTCTAGCACAAGGCAAATCCCTCACCCTCTAAACTGATTCAAAATATGTCTTCCATATCTTATTATCCCATGCTGATATTTGAAAGTAGCAAGGCCTACTTACCACCAAAGGTAATGCGATCACAAATTCAGCTTTTATAAACAATATAATAGAGGCCACTTACCCACCCAGTTGGGAGTTGTCCATTGTAGGTCCCATCAGAAGGACGGCTTTCTTATCACTGAGGGCAATGCCAAAGCTGACCAGGCGGCACGAATGGCTGCTACCACTTTCAATTATGGCCTCCATGGGGGACATATAATGGCCACTTTAGACAGCTCATCTGAAGCCCCTACTTCTTTCAGTAAGAACAAGCATCTTTTCAAGTTCCTTCATACTCTATTCCTTTCCAATTCTCAGTCTTTGACCCTCTTTTTACAGAGTTTCTTTTCCCTCACCCCCTCTGACAAGCCATGCTACAGAATATAGCCTCTAATTGTCAGATCTGTCAGCGGACCAACCCTCATACTCCTTTAAGGCCCAAAACTTTCCCTTTCCACCAAGCCCGGGGACACATTCCCGCTGCTGACTGGCAGGTAGACTTCACCAACATGCCCACAGTATGGCGCACTAAATACCTCCTTGTCTTTGTGGACACTTTCTCTGGTTGGGTTGAGGCATTTCCCACTTCCAATAAAAAGGCTTCCACTGTAGCTTCAATCTTACTGACAGACATCATCCCCAGGTTTGGTATGCCCACTTCCCTACAATATGACAATGGCCCTGAGTTTACTTCTAGGATCACACAAAAGGTCTCTCAAACCCTCTCCTTCAAGTGGCATTTCAACTGTCCATATTTCCCCCAGGCTTCAGGGAAAGTGGAAAGGGTAAATCGTACTCTAAAGGAAGTCCTTACCAAATTGACAATGGAATTAAACATAGACTGGTTCAAACTCCTTCCCTTGGCTTTGCTTCGAATCAGAGCTCTCCCTAAGAAACCATCTTTACTGTCTCCTTTTGAGATAATGTATGGAAGACCTCTTATAACCCCTGGGTTGGTCATTTCACAAGGACCTCTCACCCGAGATTTGTCTTTGCCTCTCTTGCTCCATCTCCGCTAGGAACTCTGGAAATATCAGGACTGGCTTCTTCCGGACCCAGTCTCCTCTCCAAACACTCCTCCCTTAACACCTGTTAGTCTAGTCTATTATAATACCCCAGAGGAGAAAGGGACTCTTGCCGCAAAATGGGAAGGCCCCTATCCTGTCATTCTCTTTACCCTTACCGCCGCCAAACTCTCCTTACCAGACAACTGTCTCACTCCCTGGATTCACATGTCTAGGTTGAAGCCACATCACCAGGAGGCCCCACCTACTGAAGACAGGGCCACCCCAGAGGAACTCCAAGAATCACCTACTGAACCTCCCCTTTACTCCTGCTCTCCACACCCATATCACCCATTTTAGTTGTGGCTCACACGGTTTTCCTTGCAGCCCAATTCCTCTTAAAGAAGGCACAATGAGCTCTCCCAACACCCTAGTCTTCTCTAACTGCTTGTTTTTTGTGCTCTGCTTATTTTCTGTGCTCTGTCAGGACTGGTCTTTACCCTCCTCACCTACCATGCATTTATTCACTTTTCGGGAACGATACTCAGAACATGGCATGCAGAAGGTCTGCGCAGTGGATGCAACTACTTGCTTCATCCACAACTGCTCCTCTATTTCCCTAAAATTGTCACCTTCAAGGACCTTCGTCCCTGGTAGCTGGAACTGGCCTTTCATTTGCTTCCTTTTTGATCAAACAAAAGACTATTGTCATTGGTGGCCTGAGATATATAATGGGTGCCCCTATTGGTCATGCATGTTCCATGATGAACGTGGTAGCTATTCTTACCACTCATTTGGTTACCCTGAAGGGTGGACTTCTAGTTACATAAAGTGTCATAAAGGCTCTTCATCCAGTAACAATGGATGGTATACTTTAGATAAACCTGACCCCAAGGCCAAACGATGGGACTATGTTGAGTTTGCTGTCTATGCTCGGACAACCTCAGTCAGACCCACAGGGTGGATGACTATTGGCCGCACCCTGATTACACAACCTAAGGCAACCATCCAGGTAGTCGAACACATTAAGGACTCAGAATCAAAACTTCGAGATCATATCCATAGCTCATCCAAAGAGAATTCAGAGCCTTCAACCCTCTCAGGTCCCCCTCCCACATGGCTCAATTTGCTACACCAAACTTTTTGATTATTAAACTCCACCCCTCTTTCTGTGCCTACTTCTCAGTGCTTTCTCTGTGCTTCACTTAGTCGTCCACTTCTAGCAGCAGTCCCATTAGCGGCAGGAAATATTCCAGCAAAACCCTACAATTTCTCTAAAAAGGACAACCCCTACATGTGACATGTATCCCACTGTGGGAAAGTTATTCCACCAATACTTTATTTCCTTTCATCTCTTTCCACCTGCCAATAATGAATCCTTTACCCATTTGTTCCTTGAGCTACAGCACCCCATAGAGCCCTGTGTTTATGCAACCTGGACATTTCCTCTGGTGTAAGGGGTCTTTAAGTACCTCAACCGTCAATGTCTCTGGCGCCTGTTTCTTGGTTACTGTAGTTCCTCAGCTATCTTTGTATACTCCCACCGAATTCTGACAGTTGGCCCTACCTTCCCGCACCCGTAGGGTAGTCTTTCTGCCGGTTCTGGTTGACCTCATTTTAACAACCTCAGTGACGGGTCTCGGACTCTCTGCTGGAGCTATAGGTCATGCTCTATGGGATCCAATGACCTTCAACAAAAACTTCAGGAAACACTCAATACCATGGCTGAGTCTCTGGGTTCCTTGCAGTGGCAGGTTACTTCATCGGCACAAGTGGCTTTACAGAACCAAAGGGCAATTGATCTTCTCACTGCAGAAAAAGGGGTTACATGCCTATTCCTCAGAGAGGAATTTTGCTATTATGTTAATGAATCTGGGCTAATAAAAAAAAATGTTGTTAAATTGCAGGAATTATCCACCCAATTGCTCAAACCTACCTCCTCCAATCCCATAACGGGGTTCTTCCAATCCTATCTTGCCATGTACTTACTACATATCTTGGGGCCCCTTATTTGGATGCTCCTGTTTTGTGCTCTCTTGCCCTGCAAAATGAAGTGCCTTCAAACCCAACTGCATAAAATTCCTAATCAAACTTTCAACCAGCTTTTGCTTAGTCACTACCAGCCTCTGATGACCGATGAATCCCCAACATCTCCAAGAGAACAGTTCACTCAGTGATGAAGCTCACTACCAGGCATGATGGAATGCAACGGGTATTAGACAGCGGGAGACAACGAGCTCAGAGAACCTCTTAATCTGCCATCCTGGATTCATAGTCTTTACCACCTTCTAAGCTTTCTCATGGCCCTTGGCCTCTTCTATGTCAGTCCCCCCACATGGAACTTCTGCCAAAAATTGACATTTGCTTTAATTTTTATCTTCATTCTGTTTTTATTCGCTCTGATCTTCTTCAGGTGCTGGGGACACCATGTCCAGGCAACGCTTCCAGTATTTCCTTGAGTCTCTGTTACAGGACCAGTGGCTGATACCAACAATCTCTTCCATCCAGGACTGGTTCCATGCCATCGACATCTTTGGCTTCAGGGAACATTCATTGACTTCACCCCTATGAAAATAGCTGTCTATAGCCACTGGGTTTTATTTCTGGCTGCCATGATATCCCCATACCTGCCCCCTGAGCATTCCTCCACTTCTCTTTCTAGGCCCCACACCACCCCCACACAGGAGGAAGCAGCCAGATCTGACAAACGACGCCCCACTTCCTAAGAAAACAAAAAGGGTGGAATGTTGGGAAAAGAATAAATGGCAGCCATACCCCAAAGAAAAACCCCAACATGGCGCCTAAGGACTTCTTCTTCCTACCTTCTTCATTTCTGCAGTGGCGCAAAAAGTTCCCGCCCTTGTGAACTCTCCCGCCAGCGCCAATTTCAAATCTCACTTGTGGGGAACCTTAGCCCCAATGAGAACTAATTCCTGGGCTCTGGAGCTGATATTTGAATGAACTTGTCAATAAACGGGTTGCTGCCATTTATCTAAGCCATACCATCTCCCCCTTAGTTCTATATAAGCACACAGCTTTTAGCAATAAAATTGGAATTCTCCCGGTGAAGTGTCATTGCGTGGGGAATTATTTCACTCATGTTCAGCAACAGGATATCCAAAGGTTCTCCAGTGCCACCTGGTAATGGGAATTTCAGAAATTTGATAGTATTTATTTAGCCATTTTTAAAGGATGAAGTTGGAGTCACTGTGCGTTTCAATTAATGCAGGAACCATTATGTGGTGAGGAAGCTCATTTAAATGAAATCTCTGGAGAAATCTCACAGGCAAGGCTTCCCAAAAAGTGGCCAAAAGGTCACATGAAGCCAGGATCATTGAGGTCTACAATATGAGTTCCATTTGTGTTTAGACTCTCAATTATGGCTGCCAAGTCTTTCAAAATAAAATCATGTGATATCCTGGCTGAGATTCTCACTGCACTGTGGAAAGACACCCTGGCCCTCGATCTCAGTTTTCAAGGTCGCATCTCATGTGTGGCCTCCTAAAATCCCAACACATTTCATGGCAATACTTCTTTGAGGTAAATTCCAGAACTCAGTCTCTAAGAGGAATCATGCCAGAATTCAAGTCCAGGTGGATCCAGTTATCTCTTCCAACCGCCAAACAAATGACCACAATTAAAACCAAACACTCCCAGATGGCCCTCATCATCTTCCATATAGACACTTATCATAACCTCTGGCTGGAGTTTTTCATGAGGGGTGCAGCCCAAGACAGTGTCAAAAATAAGCTCCCTTGCCCCTCATTTGTCTAAAGTCAAGGTGGCCTGGACACCCATCCGGTGAACCAGGAGTGATCAGATAGGCCAGCTGTTAATACTACTCTGCATCTCCAATTTGAGGCCTACTGACTGTCAGGTATAGATTCTTTATATGATTTGGAGCCATGAGAAAACCCAAAAACCTATGGGTTAGCCTCTGCAGGGCTGTGCATAACTCATTTGAACCAAAGGATCCGTATTCTCACTTGATGGTGGTCAGGAACCTTACAAATGAATGCGAGAGACTTCATTCACAATAATTGCTCTTTTGGCCATTTTGGTTTTGGATGCACACATGGGATCTCTCTTTACATCCATCAGGTGCTGACAATCTAAGCCACAACCTCACACAGGGCCAAGAGGCTGATTCAGACACATCCCTTTCCAAAGCAATTAAGCAAAGAGCCACAGGTGATGCCCATTCATTTCCATTTGAAAACTGTTTTCTTCAGGCTTCACAAAGGGGTGGCCTGAGGCAAAGACCTTCCTGACATTCAGGGAAACAGAACAATTGATAAGCAAAAGGCCGAAAGCATGGTTTCTCCACTGAGACTTTCTTGGTCACACTGATATCTGAGTTTTCTGAGATGCTCGCCATTCACTTCAGCTATCCAGGACATGGCAATGTCACAGAGCTTGGAGGTGGTACATATTTTGGACACAAAACCATGAGACTATTCTGGAGAGTGGTGAGAATTCTGGAAGAAACAGGAACTTAGGAAGGTAGCAGGTGTTGCCCATGGATAAGGCAAGCTGCAGTCCATTCATAAATTGGGCAGGATGAATGCCGGGAATCTTTCTACTATACAGGACATATCAATTGTTGCATTCTATTTTCTAATGTCTACAACCACGGACACAGTGGGATACACAGAAATAGAAACACTTGCCTTGTCCAACGACTTACTAGAAGAAGACCACTCCAAATCAAACAAACCGTCTTTCCTACCTATTCTCAGATCATGGGACAAAACCACAAAATCACACCCACCCCACAAAGACACCTCCTTCCCCCATGTAACTCTGTGACTATCCGGAGTTTCCTCTGAGTGGTGGGCCATACTATGTTCCCCCAAAATGGCCTGTCCTATCTCAGATCTGGTCTCCTTGGCCAAATCTGTGAAGTTGTCAGGAGCCTGCGGTGAACCACTACCTACTTTCTCAGGAAAGGCCCCTATGCAGAGCTCTCCTCGTATTTGGCCATCCTCACATATGTAGGTACCAAGAAAGACTGACACTCTCCTTGGTAAATTCAAACAAGTGAGCCTACTGGGTCTGGGACTGCACTGGCTCCGGGTGCCTGGCTTCCTGGATCCCAAGTTAAGAGAGTTCCATCACCAAGGAAGTGAGGTAGATCACTTCTTCAGGAACTGAATGAGGTCATTGCCTTGACAACCACTTTGTCCTAACAGTTGCTTTCAAGAGTCCCATGAGATGGAGGCTGCCCCTACTTCCTGTGACACTTTCACAAGTTAGAATGGTATATAAACCATGGGCACCCGGGAACAGCTCTCCACCTAGGACTGGTTTGGTCCATATTCTCTACATTAAGAAGAGAGAGGCTGATTCATACACATCCCTTCATGCTGACAAGGTTGTTTGCCATAGAAGATGACTTTTCTCTCTCAGGTCTTTCGTAGCTGCCTACATCTTCTCAAGGGATCATTTCTGCATGGACCTTTGATGTTCTCAACAGGTGGAACATGCCCTACATTCCTGTATTTTAAGAGCAACCCTGTCCCTGCTGTTCTTTAAAGTTCGATTGAGAGAACAGTGTATGGTTTGGGTTAGTAACATGTTCAATTTGGGGTTAGGAATCCTTCTGCATGACGAATAATGGTATTGGGAAACTATGATATTTACAAGAATATATAGGTGAAATATAAGTATAAAAACAGAAATCTAGGGAAGATATGAAGTTCAGAAGGGCATTGGGCCCTTAATTGGTACACTTAGCTTTGAATTATTTTCTGCAAAAATGTCTCAGATAAATCTATATACAATGGCATAGGAGCTTGTACCTTGGATGATTGAATGTCGAATAGAACATCCACTCAAAAAGGGATTGTCGGTAGGATTAGAAAGATAGTCAGTAGGTTTACAAAGAAGAGTGAGAATAGGATTTAGACCAAAAGTTCTTAAGCAATAGGGTTTCAGGTAGACAGTGAATGTAAATGTCAGCACAAGTGAAGAGTCAGTCACAATGATGAACAGGGGAAAATATGTAGGAAAATTGATATAAATAGAGACATTACTAAATCAGGCAAAGAATAAAGTGAGTGATAGGATTAGACATTTTCAACAGGCTTGAGGTTGAATATATAATCTTAGGAAGAAAGAAAAATGTAGTCACCAATAAGATTGACATTTGAGAGCATTAGGCCACCTGGACATGGAAGGTTTTAGTAATCCATGCTCACTTTCCATTTAGGCTTTGGTACAACCTTAAGGGTGACCTTTGATTTTTTTGTCCAGAATATTACTGTGATAAAATGTATATATAGATCAGGTGACATGAGTATTTCTTCAACAATTTTTTGAGGAATATTTTGAAAACGTATAAATTAGTATTGAGGGTAAAAATAGGTGTACCCTGTGTCTATGAATATAGAGATAATGCATGAATAGACCATACAGTTAATAAATAATATAACTGGTTCCACTTTAAATAATGTATTGAATTGATATCTGAAAATACATAAGAAATCATATATTGATATATAATCATTCATAACAACTAGTTATACGTCTAATTGTAATCCTAGGGTTATGGTTTATCATGAAGAGTGTGTGAATTTTGCTTCAAAAGTGATTATGGAAATCAAAAATAATGTGTTTGGAAAGAAGTCTCATGAAAAGACCAGTTTGAAACATGGCGGAACACGTGTTTTCTGAAGCAGAAAGTGATTGAAAGTGAAATAAATGCCTATAAATTTGTGAACTTGTGGATGAAATATATATCCAATAATGTCCATAAACTGAAGAAATAGTAATGTACTAGTTTTGAATAAAAATGAACTTCAAAATACTTATCATGTCCCATAGGAATCTACTTGCATTGATGTGAAAATGGAACAGTTACTGTAGAAATATTAGGATTTATATGCACCATTCACTGAAGTTAGTTTTCAATACTAGGAAAAAAATACGTATATCAGGTGAATGAATATTTCTGAGAATAATCTTGTGAAAAGTTGATTATAAATCCACATACATAATCATAAATGAATTTAGGGAGTGTATAATAAGACACATATATTAAATATTTTGAAATATCTGGAGAGAATATATATATATATATATATATATATATATATATATATATATATATATCTCCACACACAGATTTTAAAAATTAGCAATATATATGCCAATCGAATTACACCGTGAAATATGTATCATCCACAGATCCAAAAATATTCATTTTACTGGATATGGATTTATGTATAACTTTTTTCAACTAGGAAGCTCACCCATAGGTTGAATTTTCAGGTCAAACAGCGTTTAAGAGGAGTGATCTCTTCTCACACTTTGTATCTGCCAAGTCATGTAACTCACAAGAATGTACGTGTGATACCAGGTAGGATTCTATATGTGCATATAAAAATACATGTGCTGAATAGAATACAGAGAAAGGGAGACAGGAATTCACATATTTGTTAACTTTAAAAGCACAAGGAAAACTATTTCAACAAAAAATTGACTAGATTTATAACTCCTACCTTATATAATGCAAAAGGCAAGTCCAAGTATACAACATGTCTCCTCTGAACTGCTTGTATTTCTATTCTGTTTCCGTTATTTTTCTCCATCATATTAGGATTAGTATTCAGAATCTAGCAGGGCATGTGTTAGTGTCAGGGATTCAGTATTTCAAATGTAAAATAGAAAAATGAATCCAATGTGTATGCAAATATATGCTAAACAAAATCTTCCCACTCTCATCCAGAACAATTCCTTGACATTTTTTTCGCCCAAAGTAAGACACAATTAGAGGAGAAGAGTAATAAAATCTGTGAATAATATGCTCAGGAGTTTACAACCTTGGAAGTGGTAGAGGAGTTTCCCTAGTATGGGACAGGGTAAACACTCCATAAACATGGAGCTCTGCTGGCCTAAATACTTCTTGAGAAACTGCCTCTGAGTTTGGGCACTTGAAATATATGTTGTTGTCAGGAGCTTTAGCTTCTTTTTAGTGAGACTATGAAAGCTGTGTCTGCATCTATGTGACCTGGAGGACATGGTTTCTTATTTTCCAATGAACATGAGGCAGCAGTGCTGAATTCTCTCTTTGTAAGTAAACTGTGGGCACTGGGGGCTAAGGGTATTCCCATGTGGACTGGGAAGCCATTTGGTCATCCTCCACTTTTCGTGGTGTTTTTTGCTGCTGCACTGGGACTTTGGCATTTGCTTCATGAAATAAAAGAAGTTCAACTGGGACACAGTTCTGGAGGCAATTCTTTCATGTGTGGTTGGTCAGGGTCTGCAGGAGAATGCACCAACCAGGCTTCTATCCCACATAGCTTGGCCCCATGTCCATAGTAACCTGATTCTAAACATTGCCCGGAAACATCTCCATATAACCAGAAGCCTTTACATGGAAGGGTCTGCTGGCTGCACCATGTAAGTCACAAACCATTTGGGATCCAATGGCAGATCCACATGGCCCCACCACAAATTTTTTATCACACACCTGCCTACCACTGCTCTAGGCCCACTACTCAGCAGGTTCCAACATACTGGCATCTCTGTTCTACACCATTTTCATGAAACCCACTCAATCAAGGCAGTGTCTTGCATATTTACGATCAGCAACAGGACATCCAAAGTTTCTCCAGTGCCACCTGGTCATGGGAATTTCAAAAATTTCATGGTATTTATCTAGGCATTTTTCAAGGATGACGTTGCAGGCACTGTGGGTTTCAATTCATTCAGGAACCTTTTAATGGTGAGGAAGCTCATTTCAATGAATGCTCTGTAGAACTCTCACAGGCAAGGCTTCCCAAAGAGTGGCCAAAATGTCACATGAAGCCAGGCCTATTGAGGTCTACAATGTGACGTCCATGGGTGTTGTGACTCTCAACAATGGCTGACAAGTCTTTCAGAATTAAATCATGTGATCTTCTGGCTGAGATACCCAGGGCTCTGTGGAAAGCCACCCTGGGCCTAGATCTCAGTTTCCAAGGGTGATTCTCATGGGTGGACTCCTAAAATCCCAACAAAATTCATGGCAATACTTCTCTGAATTCAGTCTCTAAGGGGAATTACACCAGAGTTCAAGCCCAGGTGGTCCCAGTCATGTCTTCCAACCGGACACAAATGACCAAAATTAAAACCAAAACCCTCCCATATGGCCCTCATCTTCTTCCATATAGACACTAATCACAACCTCTGGCTGAAGGTTTCCATGAGTGGCGGAGTCCAAGAGAGTGTCCAAAATAACTCCCTTGCCCCTCATTGGCGTAAATTCAGGGTGGTCTGGACACCCTTCATGTGAAACAGGAGTGATCAAATATGCTAGACGTTAATACTTCTATGCTTCTCCAGTTTGTGGAAAACTGAGTGTCAGGTATATATTTTTATGTGATTTGCAGTCATGAGAAAACACAAGCTCCTCTGCAGGTCTTTGAAGAACCCATTTGACCCAAAGAATCCCTATTCTCACTTGATGGAGTTCAAGAACTTTAAAGAGGAAGGCGACAGACTTCATCCACAAGGACTGCTTTTTGGCCATTTTGGTTTTGGATGCACACATGGGATCTCTCTTTACATCCACCAAGTGCTGAGTATGTAAGCCACAACCTCACACAGGGCCAAGAGGCTGATTCAGACACATCCCTTTTCAAAGCAATTAAGCAAAGAGCCACAGGTGATCCATATTCATTTCCATTTGAAAACTGTTTTCTTCAGGCTTCACAAAGGGGTGGCATGAGGCAAAGACCTTCCTGACATTCAGGGCAACAGAACATTAGGTTAGCAAACGGCCCAAAGCAGTGTTTCTCCACTGAGACATTCCTGGTCACACTGATATCTGAATTTTCTGAGATGCTCGCCATTCCCTTCAGCTATCCAGTACATGGCCATATCACAGAGCTTGGAGGTGGTACATAACTTGGTCACAAAATCATGAGCCTATTCTGGAGAGTGGCCAGAATTCAGGAAGAAAAGAGGAACTTAGGAAGATAGCAGGTGTTACCCATCCATAAGGCAAGCCGCATTCCTTTCATACATTGGGCAGAAAGAATTCTGGTAAGCTTTCTACTAGCCTGGACACATCCTTTGATGCATTCTCTTTTCTAATATCTACAACCATGGACACAGTGGGATACACAGACATAAAAACACTCGCCTTGTCAAATCACTTGTTAGAAATCGTCCACTCCAAACCAAACAAACTGCCTTTCCTACCTATTCTCAGAACATGAGACAAAATCACAAACACACACTCATACCCACAAATTCACCTCCTTTCCCAAAGTAGGTCTCTGACTATCGGGTGTGACCTCTGACTGGTGGGCCGTACTATGTTCCCATCAAATGGCCTGTTCTGTCTCAGATCTGGTTTCCTTGGCCAACTCTGTGAAGTTGTCAGGAGACAACGGTGAGCCACTTCCTGCTTACTCAGGAAAGGCCACTCTTCAGAGCTTTCCTGGCATTTGGCCATCCTCACATCAGTAGATACCAAGAAAGACTGACTCTGTCTTTGGTAAATCAAAAGAAGTGAGACCACTGGGACTGGGCCTGGGACTAGATTTGTGTGCCTGGATGCCTGGATCCCAAGTTCAGAGAGTTCCATCACCAAGAATGTGAGGTGAGGTCACTTCCTTCAGGAACTGAATGAGGTCAATGCCTTGGCAAGCACGTTGTCCTAACATTTGCTTCCAAAGGTGCCATGAAATGGAGGCTGTCCCTAATTCCTTTGACACTTTCACAAGTTAGAATGGTATATCAAACATTGGTAACCGGGAACAGCTCTCCACAGAGGCCTCGTTTGGTCCTTCTTCTCTACATAAAGAAGAGAGAGGCTGATTCAGACACATCCCTTCATGCTGACCAGGTTGTTTGCAATGAAAGATGACTTTTGCTCTCTCAGTTCCTTCATAGGTGCCTACAACTTCTCTAGGGATCATTTGCGCATAGACCTTTGAGTTTCTCAGCAGTTGAAAGATCCCCTAAATTCCTGTATTTTAAGACCAACTCTGTCCTTGCTCTTCTCTAAAGTTAGATTGAGGGAACAGTGTATGGTTAGGGTTAATAACAGGTTTGATTTGGAATAGAAATCATTCTGCTGGATGAATAATGGTATTGGGAATCTGCGATATTTTCAAGAATATATAGGAATCTGAAAACAGAAATCTAGGTAAGATTTGAAGCCCAGAAGGGCATTGGGCCCTTGATTGCGGTATTAAGCATAGGACCTTGTAACTTGGATGATTGATTTTCAAAGAGAACTTCCAGTCAAAATGGATAGTCAGGAGTATTAGGAAGATAGTCGGTATGTTTATAAAGGAGAGTGAGTATAGGATTTGGACCAAAAGTTCTTTAGCTATAGGGTTTCGGGTATTGAGTGAATGTAAATGTCAGCACATGTGAAGAATTAATCACAATGATGAACTGGGGAAAATATGTAGGAATGCAGATATCAATAGAGACTTTAGGAAATCTGGCAAAGTATAGTCGGTAGTGAAATGTTAATAAAATAGATTCTTGTCACTTCCTGTTTTTCTGTATGCTTAATAAAACACTGTTGAAATCTTGAGAAGTGTTTTCTAATCTTTTTCCCAGAATGTGCTGTCCCCAACTGCCAAACTTCAGAATGTACTCCCTCACCCAGTTGCACGCAAACTGCTCACCCGCCCAGGCCCATCAATAAACTTTCCTCCCTGCCCTCTTCAAGGAAAGTATATAAGCTCTGCTTAAGCTGTTCTCAGGGTTCTCTGCTCTATTCAAATGAGCTCTGAGCCCCAGCATGCTGGACCCCCAATAAACCCTTTGTTTTTGCATGAGAGAGTCTCTTAGTGGTCTCTTCCCCCAATGCTCTTCCGATCTTTATATATGGAGGTTCCACCGAAATCCAGCAGCGGTGAATGAGAGACCCCAATGGGCTACTCTCAGGGTAAGTAAGGCGCCTCTTTCTGGTTACAGGTTTCAGGTTAATGCTTGGCAAAATGGCTGTCCATGAAGTGTGTGAGCTCTCTTTGATGGTGGCTGGCAGACGTGTCACAGAGCCACAAGTCAAGTCCCTGGGGGACGCCACAGAGGACTCGGGAATCGAGGAATAATAGTCCCCTCGACTCAGTGATACTTTGTTTCAGATTCGGTATTGCCAGCCCATCGGGTTTTGCCGCCTGCTCAGTCTTGGTCTCAGTGTTGGACGTCCATTGCCTGTCTTTATTGTTTTCTCTTGTCTGTGTCCTGTGTCGTTGCTTTTACTGTTTGTGTATCTTTCATTATGGGACAGATCACTTCAATGCCTCTGTCCCTGACCCTTGATCTATGGACCAAAGTCCGCTTAAGGGCTCAGAATGTTTCTTTTTCAGTAAAACGCTGGACCTGGCAGACTCTGTGTGCCTCAGAATGGCCCACCTTTGGATTCGGATGGCCCCTAGAAGGATCTTTCTACTTCCCACTAATTTAAAAAGACAGAGATATTGTCTTACAGCCAGGGCCACATAGCCATACTGATAAACAGGAATATACCTTAACTTGGCAGGACCTCTGCAAATCTCCTCCTCCGTGGGTGAAGCCTTTCCTTGCTGTGTCCCCGTTCCTACTCCTTCCCCCACGATCTCTCAACCCCTCTGCTCCTCCTCCTCCTCCACCCTCTGTTCTCCCTGAGTCACAAGATTTGACTCTACTGGACTCTCCTCCCCTTCCTTATCTTCTACCCTTGTCCCACAACCCCCAACACCCTCTAAGTGATTCTCCAGCTGCTGACTCAGCCTCTCCGCAATTGGAGGACGCTAAGCCAGCCCAGGGCCCTCCAGATAACTCCCCTGCGTCACACACAGCCCCTCCTCCCCTGGAGGAAGCTGGACTTGCTAAAGGAACTCGCCGGTGGCAAATGATTGAAAACCCTGGAACTCCCGTGTTGCTACCCTCCATCCCTAAGGACCAATGATTGACGATGGCCATGGGGAAAAAAATGGAAGCCTACCAGTATTGGCCTTCTCCTCTTCAGACCTATATAAATGGAAAAATAACAATCCCCCTTTTACCGAGGACCCAACCTGGCTCTCAGGTCTGGTGAAGTCATTGATGTTTTCACACCAACCTACTTGGGATGACTGCCAACAACTCCTAGGGACTCTCTTCATGACAGAGGAACAAAAGAGAATCCTCCTGGAGGCTAGAAAAAAGTATCCTCGGACCAAATGCGTGACCGACACAACTTCCCAACATATTCAAAGCCGGCTTTCTCTTGAAACGACCCAACTGGGACCCCAACACCTTTGAAGGTAGGGAGCATCTGTCCACTTATCGCCGGGCTCTAATAGTGGGTATCTTAGTGGCCGCTAGGTGACCAACTAATTTGGCCAAGGTAAGAGAGATTATTTAAGGGCCTGATGAATCTCCCTGTATGTTCCTAGAGATAATTATGTAGGCATATAAGAGACATACTCCTTTCGATCCTCAGGCAGAGGATCAAAAGGCATCTGTCACAATGGCCTTTATTGGGAAAGCTGCCCTGGATATTAAAAGAAAGTTACAATGCTTAGATGGATTACAAGATATGACTTTGAGGGATTTAGTCAGAGAACCCGAGAAGGTATACTTTAAGAGAGAAACTGAGGAAGAGAAGGGAGCTGAGTGAGGATAAAAGAAACAAAAGACAGACTAAGGCATTGACTAAGGTCCTGGTCACAACAACAAATAGGCCAGAAACTAAGAAACAGAGAGACAGGAAGGGATACCTGGGCACACACTAGAGGCCACCCCTGGCCTCAGATCAATGTGCCTACTCTAAAGAAAAAGGACACTGGGCCAAAGAGTGCCCTAGAAAGAGACAGCCATGCCAGCCAGATATTCTGACTCTGGAGGAATACTAAGAAAGTCCGGGCTCAGATCCTCTCCCTGACCTCAAGGTAACTTTTGAAGTGGAGGGGAACACAATAAACTTTGAAGTAGATACAGGGGCAATATACTCAGCCCATAAGGCCCATTGGGCCCTCTACCGAATAAAAGGTCTCTAATTCAAGAGTCTAACAGAAGTAAATATCGGGCTTTGACAACTAAGAGGACCATGGACCAGGGAAAAGGAAAAATCCATCACTCCTTCCTAGTAATCCCAGAATGCCTGGCCCCATTGATGGGCAGAGTTCTGCTCACCAAGCTCTGGGCCAAAATAACCTTTAAGCCTGAAGGCCCTCAAGTGGAATTTTTTAATCCTTCAGTAACTACTCCTATAATCATGGCTCTAACTATGTCAGTAGCAAATGTTCATCAACTCACTCACCTTTGTTCAAAGAAACTACATTCATTCGTGAAGGATCAAGAACACAGTTTTCCACTAACCTACTCACAGCAAAAGGAAATAACTGAATGGGTAACAAAAGCCTGTCAGGTCCATTAATTGGTTAAAGCTTACACTTCCAAGCTTCCTGCAGGAAAGCACCTATGAGGAACCAGACGAGGACAATTCTGGGAAGTGGACTTTACTGAAATTAAGCCAGTAAGGTATGGACTTAAATAACTCCTAATCTTTGAACATACATTTTCAAGATGTATTGAAGCCTTCCCCACACACACACAAAAAAAGAAATAAAAAAGAAGAAAAAAGAAACATCGCAAATGGTTGTAAAGAAGATCCTGGAAGATATTTATTCTCCCCTTGACGACCAGTAGTCTTAACCCTCATCAGCCCCTTAAGCTGCGATGGCTGATCACAAATCCTACTGGACACGAAGTATGGCCTATCTCGAATACAGCCCCCTTATGAACCTGGTGGCCATGTCTCCACCCAGTCATTTGTCAGCTGGCTATAGGTCTTTCCTATTGGGATATCCCTGATTAACAGGATCCCACTAAAATTCCATTAAATCCCTTCCGTACCATAGATAATGGAAACAAACATTATAGATGTAGGGACACGTGAGCCAGATGCAGGTTGGCTAGCCTAGATTACTATGTTTGCCCGGCAGACTATCAAAGCCACAAACAGTCATGGCTGTGGGGGGGGAGAGCAGACTTCTATTGTAAGTCATGGGGATGTGAGCATACAGGGACTGTCAGATGGAACCCAAACTCCTCATCAAATTCTGTACACAGCATTGGCCATATTACGAATTAGATAACCAAAACCAATGGCCCCCAGAGGGGTCTCTAGATCCTCAAATTCTGTGTGACCTTTTTAACTTCTGCAAGTGCTCAAAAGGGTGAAAGGAGATTCCGCTATGTGGAGGCCTTCTCTCTCCTTTGCTCACATCCTGAACTATGCTTCTCCAATAGATGCTCACCCTCAGCCTTGTGCTCCAGACTCTCTGCTGTCACTCCCACCTCAGCAACTTGATTTCTCCCCTCCAATATCTAGAACAAAAACCCAAATCTCGACTGGTTATCAGACCATTGCTCCCTTGCTGAGGTTGCAGGTACTGAGGTACCACTCCATTCACTCACTCCTCTCCTCTCCTGTCAGTGCCCGCACCGGGTCCCACACAGTCCTCTTACCACCTAATGCAAAGCTCAAACCCGCTGAGAAGAATCCTCAGACCCTAATACAAGATGTAATAAAAATGGCCTTTAATGTTGCTTTGTCATCACTAAAAACAGGTTACTAAGAATTTAAAGTCCCTCACAGGCTTTTTGGAGTTCACTGTAGATAAACTTCCTATTTTTGTGTTGCCCTGGTCTCCTTGGCAACTGGCTAATAAATTCAGCACTCCTGATCTAGACACACCCTTACTAGTTTTTCACAAAATATTTGAAAAAAAGGCCTCTGGCCTTGAGCTGGGGCTTCACAGAGATGGCTACATTTCTAAGATAAAGAAGTTACAAACTGGGCTGTATGGAAACAGCTGGAAGGGGGAAAAAAAGAAAGGGAAGACACCCCCACCCAGGTGTCCTTGAAAAGTTAACTTGCCCAAACTGAGGAAAAAACAGAAACAAAAACTGCTTTTTGTGAACTTCTGCAGACTGTGAACTTCTGAGCCCCTTCCCTTACGTGTTGGGTACAAAATTCTGAAACTACGTAACTTGGGTTTCAGGGGATTAATTGATTACAACAGAAGCAATGCCCTCTGAATCTGGTTGAAACCAAAAAAGACTGTTTCCGTGTCTTTGGTGCTATCTTAGGTGCCTTGCCTTGTCCGTCCCTACAACAGTATAATTCTATATACTTAAACATTGTTTATGTTTTCATGAAATGGTCAACAGATGTGATTAATTGTGAAATGGTGCAGATGTTTCCCAGAGTGCTCTATCATGACGCAGGTTCATTTGAAGATCAAAGAGGGGGACATACAACCCGGTTCCGCTGGGAACATATGTCCCTCACCTTAGCCATTCTATTACGAATAGGAGTTGCTGCAGGGTTGGGCACAAGAACCACTGCTCTGGTCCATGGGACACAACAAGTGACCCAATTAGAAGCAGCAATAGATCAAAACTTAAAGATTTTAGAAACCTCCATCACAGCTTTGCAGGAATCTTTAACCTCTCTCTCTGAAGTTGTTTTACAGAAAAGGCGAGTGTTGGACCTCCTTTTCATGACAGAAGGGGGCCTTTGTGCTTCATTGAGGGAAGAATGTTGTTTTTATGTCGACAATACTGGAGTTGTAAAAAAATCTATGAGTAAATTAAAAAGATGCCTTGAAGAGCAACAACGAGAGAGAGAGGCACAAAAAGGGTAGTTTGAGTCTTTTTTTACACAGTCCCCCTGGTTAATTACGTTTTTATCAACCCTGGCCGGTCCAATAATAATACTCATAGTATTACTAACTATAAAACCCTGTTTCCTCAATAATGTAATTTCTTTTCTCCAAGCTCAAATTGGACAAATTAAAATTATGGTAATACCCCACTAGCAGACATAGAATGTGACACCCCACAACGATCACTTTTATGATTAAAAGTAGCCAGAAAAAGAAGTGGGGAATGAAAGGTTAATAAAATATGTACTTGTCACTTCCTGTTTTTCTGTATGCTTAACAAAACACTGTTGAAATCTTGAGAACTCTTTGCTAATCTTGTTGCCAGAATGTGCTGTCCCCAATTGCCAAACTGCAGAATCTACTCCCTCACCCGGTTGAATAGAAACCTGAACTGTACTTGGATCATTGAATGTAGAAGAGAACATCCATTCAAAAAGTTATAGTCAGTTGGATTAGAAAGATAGTCGGTAAGTTTAGGAAGAAAAGCGAGTATAGGATTTGGAACAAAAGTTCTTTAGCAATAGGGTTTTGGTTAGAGAGTCAATGTAAATGTCAACACAAGTGAAGAGTCAGTCACAATGATGCACAGGGCAAAATATGTAGGAAAGCAGATATCAATAGAGACATTAGGAAATCAGGAAAAGAATAAAGTGAGTGATGGGATTAGATATTTTCAACAGGGTTGAGGATGAATATGTGAGCTTAGGATAAAACAAATATGAAGTCAACAATAGGATTGACATTTGATAGCATTAGCATAGCCCAAGACAGTGTCCAAAATAAGCTCTGTTGCCCCTCATTTGCCTAAATTCCTAGTGGCCTTTACACCCTTCCTGTGTACCAGGAGTGATCAAATAGGCCTGCCCTTAATACTGCTCTGCTTCTCCAATTTGAGTCCTACTGAGTGTCGGGTACAGATTCTTTATGTGAATTGGAAAGATGAGAAAACTCAAGCACCTATTGGATAGCCTCTGAATAGATTTGAAGAACTCATTTGAGTTCTTCTCACTTGATGGAATTCAGGAACCTTATTCCCTATTCTCACTTGATGGAATTCAGGAACCTTACAGAGGAGGCAAAATACTTCATCAACAATGATTGCTCTTTTTGCCATTTTGGATTTTATGCACCCATGGGATCTTTCTTTAGATCCATCAGGTGCTGAGAATCTAAGTCAAAGAATCACACTGGGCCAAGAGGCTGATTCACACACATCTCTTTCCAAATCAATTAAGGAAAGAACCAAAGGTAAAGCATATTCATTTCCATTTGAAAAATCTTTCCTTCAGGATTCACGAAGGGTTGGCCTGAGACAAAGACCTTCCTGACTCTCAGGGCAACAGAACAATAGGTAAGCGAATGGCCCAAAGCAGGGATTCTCCACTGAGACTTTACTGGTCACACTGATATCTGAGTTTTCTGAGATGCTCGCCATTCCATTCAGCTATCCAGTACATGGCCATGTCACAGAGCTTGGAGGTAGTACATATCTTGGACACAAACCCATGAGCCTATTCTGGAGATTGGCCATAATTCAGGAAGAAAACAGCAACTTAGGAAGGTAGCAGGTATCGCCCATCAATAAGGCAAGCCACAGTCAATTCATAAATTGTGCTGGATGAATGCTGGGAAGCTTTCTATGAGACAGGACACATCCATTGATGCATTCTCTTTTCTAATGTCTACAAGCACGGACACAGTGGGATACACAGACATAGAAACACCTGCATTGTCAAACGACTTACTAGAAACAGTTCACTCCAAACCAAACAAACTGCCTTTTCTACCTATTCTCAGAACATGAGACAAAACCACAAACCCAAACCCGCAATGGCACCTCCTTCCCCCAAATAGGTCTGTGACTCTCCGGAGTGTGCTCTGACTGATCGGCCATACTATGATCCTCCGAAATGGCCTGCCCTGTCTCAGATCTGATCTTCTTGGCCAACACTGTGAAGTTGTTAGAAGCCAGGAGTGAGCCACTATCTGCTTTCTCAGGAAGAGCCCCTCTTCCGAGCTTTCCTGGCATTTGGCCATCCTCACATCAGTAGGTATCAAGAAAGACTGACTCTCTCCTTTGTAAATCCATAAAAGTGAGACCACTGGGACTAGGACTGGGACTGGCTCTGGGTGCCTGGCTTTCTGTATACCAAGTTCAGAGAGTTCCATCACCAAGGAAGTGAGGTGAGATCTCTTCCTTCAGGAACTGAATGAGATCACTGCCTTGGCAACCACTTTGTCATAACAATTGCTCCCAACGGTCCCATGAGATGAGGGCTGCCCCTACTTCCTGTGACACTTTCACAAGTTAAAATGGTATATCACCCGTAGGCAAAAGGGAACAGCTCTCCACACAGGCCGGGTTTGGTCCATCTTCTCTACATTAAGAAGAGATAGGCTCATTCTGACGCAACCCTTAATCCTGACCAGGTTGTTTGCCATGGAAGATGATTTTTGCTCTCTCAGGTCTTACATAGCTGCCTACATCTTCTCCAGAGATCATTTCTGCATGGAGCTTTGAGGTTCTCAACAGATGGAAGATCCACTGCATTCCTGTATTGTAAGACCAACACTGTCCCTGCTCTTCTGTAAACATAGATGTGAATTGGAGTCATGAGAAAACCCACGAACCTATGGGATAGCCTCTGCAGGGCTTTAAAGAATTCACTTGACCCAAATGATCCCTATTCTCACTTAATGGAGGTCAGGAACCTTACAGAGGAAGGCAAGAGACTCTATCCACCATGACAGTTCTTTTGTCCATTTTGGTTTTGGATGCACACATGGGATTTTTCTTTAGACCCATCATGTACTGTGAATCTAAGCCACAGCCTCACATAGGGCCAAGAGGCTGATTCAGACACATCCATTTCCAAAGCAATTAACCGAAGAGGCACAGGTAATGACCATTCAATTCCATTTGAAAACTATTTTCTTCAGGCTTCACAAAGTGTGGCCTGAGGCAAAGACCTTCCTGACATTCAGGGCAACAGAATAGGTAAGCAAAAGGCCCAAAGCAGGGTTTCTCCACTGAGACTTTCTTGGGCATACTGATATCTGAGTTTTCTGAGATACTCACCATTCCCATCAGCTATCCAGTACATGGCCAAGTCACAGAGATGGAGGTGGTACATATCTTGGACACAAAATCATGAGCGTATTCTGGAGAGTGTCCAGAATTCAGGAAGAAAACAGGAATTTAGAAAGATGGCAGGAATTGCCCATCCATACGGCAAGCTGCAATCCATCCATAAATTGCACAGGATGAATGCTTTGAAGCTTTCTCGTAGACAGGACACATCCATTGATGCATTCTCTTTTCTACTGTCTACAATCACGGACACAGTATGATATATAGACACAGAAACACTCACGTTGTCAAAGGACTTACTAGAAACAGTTCACTCCAAAACAAACAAACCAGCTTTCCTAACTATTCTCAGAACATGAGACAAAACCACAAACTCACACTCACACCCAAAATGGTACCTCTTTCCCCAAAGTAGGTCTGTGTCTATCCGGAGTGTCCTCTGACTTGTGGGCCATACTATGTTCCCCAAAAATGGCGTGTCCTGTCTTCAATCTTGTCTCTTTAGCCAACTCTGTGAAGTTGTCAGGAGCCCGTGGTGAGAAACTACCTGCTTTCTCTGGAAAGGCCAGTCTTCATAGTTTCCAGGCATTTGGCTGTCCTCACATCAGTAGGTACCAAGAAAGAGTGACTCTGTCTTGTTAAATCCAAACAAGTGAGCCCATTGGGACATGGAGTGGGTTTGACTCTGTGTGCCTGGTTTCCTGGATCCCAAGATCACAGACTTTCATCACCAATAATGTAAGGTGAGGTCACTTCCTTCAAGAACTGAATGAAGTCACTGCCTTGGAAACCACTTTGTTTTAACAGTTGCTTCCAAGGTTCTCAAAAGATGGAGTCTGCCTCTACTTGCTGTGACTCATTCATAAGTTAGAATGGTATATCAACCATAGGCACCGGGGAACAGCTCTCCACACAGCCATGGTTTGGTCCATCTTCTCTACATTAGGAAGAGAGAGGCTAATTCAGACACATCCCTTCAACCTGACCAGGTTGTTTGCCATGGAAGATGACTTTTGCTCTCTCAAATCCTTCATACCTGCCTACACCTTCTCCAGGGATTATTTCTGCAGGGACTTTTGAGGTTCTCAGCTGGTGGATGATACGCTACCTTCCTGGATTTTAAGACCAACTCTATCCCTGCTCTTCTGTAAAGTGAGATTGAGGGAACAGTGTATGGTTAGTGTTAATAGCATGTTCAATTTGGGTTAGGAGTCATTCTGCTGGATGAATTATGGTATTGGGAACCTGTGATATTTATAAGAATATAAATGTCAAATATATGTATGAGAACAGAGATCTAGGAAAGATTTGAAGCCCAGAAAGGCATTGGGCCCTTGATTGGTATACTTAGATTGAATCATGTTCTGCACCGAGGTCTCAGATAAATCGATATACAATGGCATAGGACCCTATACCTCGGATGATTGAAAGTAGAAGAGAACATCCAGTCAAAAGGGATAGTCTGTAGGATTAGGAAGATAGTAAGTAGGTTTAGGAAGAAGAGTGAGTCTCGGAGTTGGACCAAAAGTTCTTTAGCAATTGGTTTTCAGTTAGAGGGTGAATGTAAATGTCAGCACATGTGAAGAGACAGTCACAATGATGAACTGGGAAAAATATGTAGGAAAGCAGATATCAATAGGGGCATTAGGAAATCAGGAAACGTATAAAGTGGGTGATAGGATTAGATATTTTCAAAAGGCTTGAGGTTAAATATATAATCTTAGGAAGAAACAAATATGTAGTAACCAATAGGATTGACATTTGAGAGCAGTAGGCACCCTGGACATAGATGCTTTTAGTAATCCATGGTCACTTCCCATTTAGGCTTTGGTACAATCATATGTGTGACCTTTGCATTTTGTGTACAGAATACTACTGTGGTAAAATGTATATGTAGATCAGGTGACATGAGTATTTCTTGCACCATAAAGGGGAGTAATATTCTGGAAACTTATAAATTAGTACTGGGGATACAAATAGGTGTACCTTGTGTTGATGATTATTGAGATGATGCATGAATAGACCATATTGTGAATAAAGTATGTAACTGGATCCAACATTAAATAATGGTTTGAGTTTGCATCTGAAAATATATTGGAAATCTTATATTGATATATATACCATCATTCCAACGAGTTATATATGCAATGGTATTATTAGGGTTACAGTTTATCGTGAAGAGTGAGTTTTGCTTCAAAAATGATTATGGAATCGAAAATAATGTGTTTAGAAAGAAGTCTAGTGAAAAGATCAGTAAAGAAACATGGAGGAATACATGTGTTCTGAAGTAGTAAGTAATTGAAAGTGAACCAAATGCCAAAAAATTTGTGAAGTTGTGGATGAAAAAATACATCCTATGATGTCCATAAACTGAAGAAATAGTAATGTACCAGTGTTGAGTAAAAATGAACTTCAAATTACACATTATGTCCCATAGCAATCTACTTGCATTAATGTTAAACTGGGTCAGTTACTGTAGAAATATTAGGATTTTTAAGCACCATCCACTGAACTTAGTTTTCAGTAGTAGGAAACCAAAATATATTTCAGGTGTATGAATATTACTGAGAATAATCTTGTGAAAATTTGAATTTAAATGAACATAAATGAATATGAATGAATTTAGGGAGTGTATAATAAGACACATATTTTTCATATTTTTTTAAAATCTGGAGAATATACACACACACACACACACACACGCACACACACACAGACACACGCACACACACACACATTAATATTTAGCAATATATATGCCAATCGATATTCATCATGAAATATAATTCATTCACAAATCCAAAAATATTCATTTTACTGAACATGGATTTATGTATAGTGTTTTTCACTAGGAATCTCACCCATAGGTGGAATTTTCAGTTCCATCATTATTTAGGGAAAGTCATCTCTTCTCACAATTTTTATATTCCAAAGCCAGTGATCTTTCAGGAATGTACGTGTGATACCAGGTAGGATATTGTATATGCATAAAAAAATTACATGTGCTGAATAGGATAGAGAGAAAGGGAGACAGGAATTTACATATGTGATAACTTTAAAAAATCATGGAGAAATATTAAAATGAAAAGTTTACTAAATTTAAAACACATACTCTTGATAAAGCAGAAGACAAATACAAATATACACCATGCTTCCTATGAAAGGACTGTACTTCTATTCAGTTAGGTTTTTTTTTCTCCATGATATTAGGATTAGTAGTCAGAGTCTAGTAGGGTATGGGTTAGTGTCAGGGATTCAGTATTTCAAATGGAAAATAGGAAAATGAATCTAATGTGTATGCAAACATGTGATACACAAAAATCTTCCCTCTCTTATCCAGAACAATGCCTTGACATAACCATCGCTAAAAGTAAGACACAATTAGAGGAGAGGAGTTAGAAAACCTGTGAATACATATGTGGAATAAAAAATGCTCAGGAGTTCACAACACTGGAGGTGGTAAAAGAGTTTACAAAAGTATGGGAGAGGGTAAACATTCCAGAAACATGGAGCTGGGCTGACCTAAAGACTTATTGAGAAACTTCCTCTGAGGTTAGGCACAAGAAATATATGTATGGCAATATGTAAATCAATGGTTCTGCAACTGATGTGATTCTGCAATCTGTATATGGAGTAAAAATGGGAGCTCATATCCCACTTGAATCAAAGTGTGAAATATCCCACTTGAATCAAAGTGTGTAATATGATATATCAAGAAGTATGTAATGTTTTGAACAACCTACAATGAAAATTAATTAAAAAAAGAAAAAGAAATATATGTAATTGTCAGGAGATTTAGCTTCGTTTATAGTGACACCAAAAATCTGGGTCTGCATCTATGTGACCTGGAGGACATGGTTCTTTATTTTGTAATGAACATGAGGCAGCAGGTCTGAATTCTCCCTTTGTAGGTAAACTGTTGCCACTGGGAGCTAAGTGTCTTCCCGTGTGGTCTGTGAAGCCATTTGGTCATCCTCCACTTTTCAGGGTGTTTCTTACTGCTGCACTGGGAATTTGGTATTTGCTTCATGAAATACAATATGTTCAACTGGGACACAATGCTGGAGGGAGTTCTGTCATGTGTGGTTGGTCAGGGTCGGCAAGAGAATGTACGAACCAGGCTTCTATCCCACATAGCTTTCCCCTTGACTATAGCAACCTGATTCTGAACATTGCCCTGAAACCTCTACATATAACAAGATGCCTTTACATATAAAGGTCTGCTGCCTGCACCATGTCAGTCGCAAGTTTTGGAAGCCAATGGAAGATCCAGGTGGTCCTACCAAAAATATTTATTTACACACCTACAGTCCACTGCTCTACACCCACTACCCAGCAGGCTCCAACTTACTGGCATTTCTGTTCTACACCATTTTCACGAAACTCAGTCAATCAAGGCACTGTTTGTTATACTCATGATCAGCAACAGGATATCTAAAGGTTATCCAGTGCCACCTGGTCATGGGGATTTCAAAAATTTCATGGTATTAATCTAGTCATTTTTCAAGGATGGAGTTGGAGGCACTGTGGGTTTCATTTAATTCAGGAACCATTAAATGGTGAGGAAGCTCATTTCAATGAAAGCTCTGGAGAACACTCACAGGCAAGCCTTCCCAAAGAGTGGCCAAAAGGACACATGAATCCAGGCCCATTGAGGTATACAATGTGAGGTCCATGTGTGTTTGGACTCTCAACTATGGCTACCAAGTCTTTAAGAATTAAATCATGTGATATCCTGGCTCAGAATCCCTGAGCTCTGTGGAAAGCCATCCTGGGCCTAGATCTCAGTTTCCAAAAGCGATTCTCATGCGTGGTCTCCTAAAATCCCAACACTATTCATGGCAATACTTCTCTGAGGTCAGTTCCAGAACTCAGTCTCTAAGGGGAATCACACCAGAGTTCAAGCCCTGGTGGACCCAGTCATCTCTTCCAACTACCACACAAATTACCACAATTAAAACAAGAACCCTCCCATATGGCCCTCATCTTCTTTCATATAGACACTCATCATAATCTGGCTGGAGGTTTCCATGAGGGGCGCAGACCAAGATAGTGTCCCAAATAAGCTCCTTTGCCCCTCATTTGCCTAAAGTCAAGGTGGCCTGGACACCCATCCTGTGAACCAAAATTGATCAAATAGGCCTGCCATTAATACCGCTCCAATTTGAGGACTACTGTCTGTGGGGTTTAGATTCTTTATGTGAATTATAGTCATGAGAAAACCCAAGCACAATGGGCTAGCCTCTGCAGGTTTTGTAGAACTCTTTTGACCCAAAGGATCCCATTCTCACTTGATGGAGGTCAGGAACCTTACAGAGGAAGTCCAGAGACTTCATCCCAATAATTGTTCTTTTGGCGAATTTTCTTTTGGATGCACACATGGTAACTTTCTTTAGATCCATCAGGTGCTGAGAATCTAAGCCACAGCCACACACAGGGCCAAGGGCCTGATTCAGACACATCCCTTTCCAAAGCAATTAAGGAAAGTGCCAGAGGTATGCCCATTCATTTCCATTTGAAAAATGTTTTCTTCAGGCTTCACAAAGGGGTGGCCTGAGGCAAAGACCTTCCTGACATTCAGGGCAACAGAACAATAGGTAAGCAAAAGGCCCAAAGCAGGATTTCTCCTCTGAGACTTTCCTGGTCACACTGATATCTGAGTTTTCTGAGATGCTCGCCATCACCTACAGCTATCCAGTACATGGCCATGTCACAGAGCTTGGAGGTGGTACATATCTTGGACACAAAACCATGGGCCTATTCTTGAGATTGGCCGGAATTCAGGACGAAAATAGAAACTTAGGAAGGTAGCAGGTGTTGCTCATCGATAAGGCAAGCTACAGTCCATTCATAAACGGGGCAATATGAATGCTGAGAATCTTTCTACTAGACACGACACATCCATTGATGAATTCTCTTTTCTAATGTCTACAACCACGGAAACAGTGGAATACACAGACATAGAAACACTCGCCCTGTGAAAAGACTTACTAGAAACAGTCCACTTCAAATGAAACAAACCGACTGTCCTACCTATTCTCAGAAAATGAGACAAAACCACAAACCCAAAACCACACCCACAAAGGCACCTCCTTCCCCTAAGTAGGTCTGTGACTATCCAGAGTGTCCTCTGACTTGTGGGCCATAATATGTTCCCCCAAAATGGCCTTTCCTGTCTCAGATCTTGTCTCCTTGGCCAACTCTGTGAACTTCTTAGGAGCCAATGTTGAGCAACTACCTGCTTTCTCATGAAAAACCCTGCATCCGAGCTTTCCTGGCATTTGGCCTTCGTCACATCTGTAGGTACCAAAAAATACTGACCCTGTCCTTGGTAAATCCAAACAAGTGAGACCACTGGGACTGGGACTTGGATTGGCTCTGTGTGCCTGGCTTCCTGGATCCCACGTTCAGAGAGTTCCATCACCAAGAAAGTGAGGTGAGGTCACTTCCTTCCTGAACTGAATGAGGGCACTGTCTTGGCAGCCACTTTGTCCTAACTGTTGCTTCCAAGGGTCCCAAGAGATTGAGGCTGCCCCTACTTCCTGTGACATTTTCACAAGTTAGAATGGTATATCAACCAAAGGCACCCAGGAATAGATCTCCACACAGGCCTGGTTTGGTCCATGATCTCTACATTAAAAAAAATCTGATTCAGACACAACCTTTTATCCTGACCGGGTTGTTTGCCATGGAAGATGACTTTTGGTCTCTCAGGTCTTTTATTGCTTCCTACATCTTCTCCAGGGATCATTTCTGCATGGACCTTTGAGGTTCTCAGCAGGTGGAAGTTTTTCTACATTTCTGTATTGTAATATCAACTCCTTCCCTGCTCTTCTGTAAAGTTAGATTGAGGGAACAGTGTCCGGTTATGGTTAAAAACATGATCGATTTGGGTTAGAAATCATTTTGCTGGATGAATGATCGTATTGAGAACTTGCTATTTGTAGAAGAATATATAGGTGAAATATATGTATGAAAAAAGAAATCTAAGTCTGATTTGAAGCCCAGAAGGGCATTGGGCCCTTGATAGGGATACGTGGTGTTGAATTACGTTCTGCAGAGTTGTCTCAGATAAATCGATATACAATGGCATAGCACCTTGTACGTTGCATGAATTAATGTAGAAGGAACATCAAGTCAAAAAGGCATAGTCGGTAGTGAAAGGTTAATAAAATTAATAAAATAGGTACTTGTCACTTCCTGTTTTTCTGTATGCTTAACAAAACACTTTTGAAATCTTGAGAAATGTTTGCTAATCTTGTTCTAGAATGTACTGTTCCCAACAGCCGAACTGCAGAATGTACTCCCTCACTCGGTGTCATGCAAACCGCCCACTCGCCCTTACCCATCACTAAACTTCCCTCTCTTCCCTCTCCAAGGAGAGTATATAAGCTCTGCTTAAGCTGTTCTCAGAGGTCTCTGCTCTATTTAATTTAGCTCTGAGCTCCAGCATGCTGGACCACAAATAAACCCTTTGCTGTTGCATGAGACAGTCTCTTGATAGTATCTTCCTCTGACACTCGCCTGACCTTTACATATTGAGGTTCCACCGAGTTCCAGCAGTGGCGGACAAGAGACCCCAACGGGCTCCTCTTGGAGCAAGTAAGGCGCCTCTTTCCGGTTTCAGGTTTCTTGTTAGGACTTGGCAAAATTGCTGGCGATGAAGAGCCTGGGCTCTCTCCGACGGTGGCTGAGAGACGTGTCACAGAGAAAAAGGGCACCTCTCTGGAGGACCCCGCAGAGAACTCGGGAAATCAAGGAACAATAGTCTTCTCGACTCAGTGATATTTTCTTTTAGATTCGTTATTGCCATACCATTGGGTTTTGCCGGCTACACATTCCTGGTCTCAGTGTTGGACGTTCATTGCCTGTCTTTATGGTCTTGTCTTATCTGTGTCGTGTGTCCTTGCTTTTACTGTTTGTGGAACTTTCATTATGGAACAGAGCACGTCAATGCCTCTGTCCCTGACCCTTGATCACTGGACCAAAGTCCGCTTAAGGGCTCAGAATCTTTCTTTTTTTAGTAAAACGCTGGACCTGGCAGAATCTCTGTGCCTCAGAATGGCCCATCTTTGGAGTCGTATGGCCCCTAGAAGGATCTTTCTACTTCCCACTAATTTAAAAAGTCAGAGGTATTGTCTTTCAGCCAGCGCCACATAGCCATCCGGATCAACAGCCATATATCTTAACTTGGCAGGACCTCTGCAAATCTCCTCCTCCATGGGTGAAACCTTTCCTTGCCCCTACCTCTGCTCCTACTCCTTCCCCCATGATCTCTCAAACCCTCTCAACCTCCTCCTCCTCCACCCTCTGTTCTCCCTGAGTCACAGATTTGACTCTACTGGACTCTTCTCCCCCTCCTTATCCCCTGCCCTCGTCCCCTAACACACAACACACTCTAAGTGATTCCGCTGCTGCTGACTAAGCCTCTCTACCATTGGAGGAAGCTAAGCCGGTAATAGGATCTGACAATGGACCGATGTTCATGGCACAGGTAAGACAGGGGTTAGCCAGGAACCTGGGGATTAATTGGAAGTTAAATTGTGCTTATAGACCACAGAGTTCAAGACAAGTAGAAAGAATGAATAGAACCATTAAAGAGACCTTAACGAAATTAAGCTTAGAGACCAGCATAGGATTGGACTATGCTCCTGCCTTATGCAATGTTTCATGCAAGAAAAAATCCCTTTGTTTCTTTGAGTAACCTTACCACGTGTGAAATTCTTTATGGTGGCCCTCCTCCAGTAGGGGACCTAAGCCCAACTGTAAGACCTAAAGATCCTTTCCACACCCCCTTGCTTGACAGACTTAAAGATCTTGAAAAAACTCAGTAATACCTGTGAAAACAGCTGGCCACTGCCTACCCAACTGGGAACCAGGGGATTCCACATCCATATCAAGTAAGAGATTTCATCTATGTAAGATGATATCAGGTGTCATCCCTGGTACCCCGCTGAAAAGGACCATACCAGGTGCTTTTATAACACCTACAGTGGTAAACGTAAACAGAATCACTTCCAGGATCCATGCCTCTCATCTCAAGCCTGCTCCCTGTACAGAATCTTTCTGGAAACTGAAAAAGACTGGTAACAGTTTCAAATTGTGTATTCGCAATGTGAATAAGGTTATATACTCTCCCCTTGGCTACAAGTAGTCCTAACCCTCATCAGCCCATTAAGCAGTGATGGCTGATCACAAATCCTACTGGAAAAGAAGTATGGTCTATCTCACATACAGCCCCCTTAGGGACCTGGTGGCCATCTCTCCACCCAGACATTTGTTAGCTGGCTATAGGTATTTCCTATTGTGATATCACTGATGAAGAGGATCCCACTAAAATACCATTAAATCCCTTCTGTACCATAGATAATGGAAACAAACATTATGGATGTAGGGACACGCGAGCCAGATGCAGGTTGGCTAGTCTAGATTACTAAGTTTGCCTGGCAGACTATCAAAGCCACAAAGAGTAACGGCTGTGTGGGGGAAAAGCCGACTTTTTCTGTATGTCATGGGAATGTGTGCATACAGGGGCTGCCTGATGGAACCCCAATTCTTCATCAAATTCAGTACACAGCATTGGCCACATTACCAATTAGACAACCAAAAACTATGGCACCCAGAGGGGTCTCTAGATCCTCAAATTTTGCGTGACCTTTTTGACTTCTGCAAGTGCTCAAAAGAGTGAAAGGAAATTCCCCTATGTGGAAGCCTTTTCCCTCCTTCACTCACATCCTGAACTATGCTTCTCCAATAGATCATTATCCTCAGCCTTCTGCTCCAGACCCTCTGCTGTCACTCCCATCTCAGCAACTTGATTTCTCCCCTCCAATAACTAGATCAGAAACCCAAAGCTCCACCAGTTCTCTGACCATCGCCCCCTTGCTGAGGTAGCAGGTACATAGGTACCGCTCCACCGACTCATTCCTCTCATCTCCTGTCAGTGCCCTCACCGGGTCCCACCAGGTCCTCTTACCAGCTAACCCAATGCTCAAACGAGCTGAGGAGAGCCCTGAGACCCTTATCCAAGATGTAATATAATTGGCCTTTAAAGTTGCTTTGTCATCACTGAAAACAGGTTACTAAAATTTAAAGTCCCTGACAGGATTTTGGGATCCTCACTCCCTTCTTTCACTCTACTCTACCTGATCTACTGCTCAAGTTTGCTGCTAGGAAATTCCCAATACCCTTTTGCATTATTCTTTTACATCTCTCTTTTCCCTCATTCTCAGATCCTCAGAGGTGCTCTCAGCCCCAACTTCCCCGTATTTCCCCCTCTGTACCAGGGCCACAGAAAAGTCTTAAATGACCTTCTTCAGAAGTCTTCACCATGGCTGAGTTTTGAACTTTCAGCCAAACAGTCCCAATAAAGACTTTAATGTAGATAAACATTCTCTTTTGTATTGCCCTGTTCTACTTGGCCACTGGCTAAAAATCTCAGTACTTCTAAGCTAGACAACCCCTAACTAGTTTTTCACAAAATATGTGAACAAGTCCTCTGGCCTTCAGCTGGGGCTTCACAGAGATGGCTACATTTCTAAGATAAAGAAATTACCAACCGGGCTCCATGGTAACAGCTGGCAGGGGGAAAATAAGAAAGGGAAGAAAAAGCTCTCCTCATCCCAGGTGTCCTTGAAAAGTTAACTTGCCCAGAACAGAAGGAAAAACAGAAACAAATACTGCTTTTTTAAACTTCTGAAGACTGTGAAATTCTGAGCCCCATCCCTTATATGTTGGGTACAAAATTCTGAAACTACCTAAACTTGAGTTTCAGGGGATTAATTGATTACAATACAAGCAATGCCCTCTGAATCCGGTTGCAACCAAATAGGACTGTTTCCCTCTCTTGAGTGCTATCTTAGGTGCCTTGCTTTGTCAGTGCCTACAACAGCATAATTCTATATACTTAAACATCGTTTATGTTTTCATGAAATGATCAAGATATGTGATAAATTGTGTAATGGTGCAGATGTTTCCCAGTGTGCTCTATCATGACGCAGGTTCATTTGAAGATCAAATAGGGGGGGCATACAACCGGTTCCACTGGGAACATATATCCCTCACTTTAGCCACCCTATTAGGAATAGGAGTTGCTGCACGGGTGGGCAGAGGAACCAGTGGCATTGTCCATGGGACACAAAAGATGACCCAATTAGAAGCAGCAATAGAGCAAAAGTAAGATATTAGAAACCTCCTTCAGGGCTTTGCATGAAACTTTAACCTCTCTCTCTGAAGTTGTTTTACAGAACAATTGAGGGTTGGACCTCCTCTTCATTAGAGAAGGGGGCCTTTGTGCTGCATTGAGGGAAGAATGTTGTTTTTATGCTGACTATACTGGAGTTGTAATAAAATGTATGAGTAAATTTAAAAGACACCTTGAAGAGCATCAACAAGTGAGAGAGGTCCAAAAAGAGTGGCTTGAGTCTTGGTTCACACAGTCCCCCTGGTTAACTACGTTTTTATCAACCCTGGCCGGTCCAATAATAATCCTCATATTATTGCTAACTATAAAACCCTGTTTGCTCAACCGTGTAATGTCTTTTCTCCAGGCTCAAATTGGACGAGTTAAACTTGTGGTAATACCCCACTAGCAGACATTGAATGTGACACCCTCCAATGATCATTTTTATGATTAAAATTAGCCAGAAGAAGAAGTGGGGAATGAAATATTAATAAAATAGGTACTTGTCACATCTTGTTTTTCTGTATGCTTAACAGAACACTGTTGAAATCTTGAGAAATGTTTGCAAATCTTGTTCCCAGAATGTTCTATCCCCAGCTGCCAAATTGCAGAATGTACTCCTTCTCCCAGTTGCATGCAAACCGCCCACTCGCCCTGACCCATCAATACAATTCCCTCCCTTCTCTCTCCAGGGAAAGTATATAAGCTCTACTTCAGCTATTCTCAGGGCTATCTGCTCTATTCAGGTGAGCTCTGAACCCCAGCATGCTGGACTCCCAATAAACTCTTTGATGTTGCATGAGATAGTCTGTTGGTAGTCTCCTCCTCTGAAGCTCGCACCACATTTACTTGGATGATTAAATGTAGAAGAGAACATCCAGTCAAAAAGGGATAGTCTGTAGCATTAGGACGATAGTCAATAAGTTTAGGAAGAAGGGTGAGTATAAGATTTGAAACAAAAGTTTCTTAGCAATAGGATTTCGATTAGAGAGTGAATGTAAATGTCAGCACAGGTGAAGAGTCAGTCACAATGATGAACTGGGGAAAATATGTAGGAAAGCATATATCAATATAGACATTACAAAATCAGGCAGAGTATAAAGTGAGTGATAGGATTAGACATTTTGAACAGGGTTGAGTTTAAATATATAACCTTAGGAAGAAACAAATATGTAGTAACAAATAGGATTGACATTTGAGAGCATTGGGCAAATTTCAGGTGGATGAATATTTCTGAGAATAATCTTGTGAATAGTTGATTATAAATCCACATACATGAACATGAATGAATATAGGGAGTGAATATAAGACACATATATTTCATATTTTGAAAAATCTGGAGAGTGTATATATATATATATATATATATATATATATATATATATATATACACATATATATATATACATATACATAAAACACACACACAGACAAAAAAGTAGCAATATATATGTCAATCAAAATTCATTATAAAATATATACCATCCACAGATCTAAAAATATTCATTTTAATGAACATGGATTTATGTATAATGCTGTTCAACTAGCAAGCTCACCCATGGGTTGAATATTCAGTTCCAACAGGGTTTAGTAGGAGTGATCTCTTCTAACAATTTGTATCTGCCAAGTCAGCCACCTCACAAGAATGTACGTGTGGTACCAGATAGGAATCTATATGTGCATATAAGAATACAGAGAAAGGGAGACAGGAATTCACATATTTGTTAACCTTAAAAATACAAGGACAACTATTTCAACAAACAATTGACTAGATTTATAACTCCAACTCTGTATCATGCAAAAGGCAAGTCCATCTATACACCATGCCTACTCTGAACTGCTTGTATTTCTATTCTTTATGGGTTATTTTTCTCCATCATATTAGGATTAGTAGTCAGAGTCTGGTAGGGTATGGGTTAGAGTCAAGTATTCAGTATTTTGAATTGAAAATAGGACACTGAATCCAATGTGTATGCAAATATATGCTACGGAAAAATCTTCCCACTCTCCTCCAGAACAATGCCTTGACATTACCTTCGCCCCAAGTAAGACACAATTAGAGGAGAAGAGTTAGAAAATCTGTGAATACATATCTAGAATGGAAAATGCTCCAGATTTCACATCTTTGGAGGTGGTAGAGGAGTTTCCAAAAGTAAGAGACAGGGTAAACACTCCACAAACATGGAGCTCTGCTGGCCAAAAGACTTTTTGAGAATCTGCCTCTGAGGTTGGGCACTTGAAATATATGTTGTTGTCAGGAGCTTTAGCTTTATTTGTAGTGAAACCATCAAAGCTGGATCTGCATCTATGTGACCTGGAGGAAATGGTTACTAATTTTCAAATAAAAATGAGGCAGCAGTGATGAATTCTCTTTTTGTAGGTAAACTGTGGCAACTGAGGGCTAAGGGTCGTACCAGTGTACCAGTGTCGAATACAAATGAATGACAAATTACATATCATGTCCCATAGGATTCTACTTGCATTGATGTTAGACTGGGTCAGTTACTGTAGAATAATTAGGATTTGTATGCACCATTCACTGAAGTTAGTTTTCAGTACTAGGAAACAAATATGTATTTCAGGTGGATGAATATTTCTGATTATATTCTTGTGAAAAGTGGATTATAAATCCACATACATGAACATGAATGAATTTAGAGAGTGTATATTAGACACATATATTTCATATTTTGAAAAATTTGGAGAGTATATCTATATCTATATCTACATCTATACACACACACACACACACACACACACACACACACACAACACTGACAGACATTAAAATGTACCAATATAAATGCCAATCGAAATTCATCAGTAAATATATATCATCCACAAATGCAAAAATATTTATTTTACTGAACATGAGTTAATGTATAATGTTGTTCTACTAGGACGCTCTCCTACAGGTTGAATTTTCATTTCCAACAGCATTTAGGAGGAGTGAACTCTTCTCACAATTTGTATCTGCCAAGACAGCCACCTCACAAAAATGTACGTGTGATACCTGGTAGGATTCTATATATGCATATAAATATACATGTGTGAATAGGCTACAGAAAAGCGAAACAAGAATTCACATATTTGTTAAGTTTAAAAACACATGGAGAATATTTCAATTAAAATTTGACTAGATTTATAACTCCTACCTTATATAATGCATATGTCAAGTCCAACTATACAACATGTCTCCTCTGAAGTGCTTGTATTTCCATTGTGTTGGGTTAATTTTCTCCATTATATTAGGATGAATAGTCTGAGACTACTAGGTATGGGTTAGTGTCAGGGATTCAGTATTTCGAATGGAAAATTGGAAAATGAATCCAATGTGTATGTAAATATATGCTGCACAAATATCCTCCCGCTCTCATCCAGAACAATGCCTTGACATTACCTTCACCCCAAGTAAGACACAATTAGAGGAGAAGAGTTACAAAATCAGTGAATACATATCTGGAATGGAAAATGCTCAGGAGTTCACAACCTTGGAGGTGGTAGAGGAGTTTCCAAAACTAAGGGACAGGGTAAACACTCCACAAACATGGAGCTCTGCTGGCCTAAAAACTTTTTGAGAAACTGCCTCTGAGCTTCCACACTTGAAATATATGTTGTTTTCAGGAGATTTGGCTTCCTCTGTAGTGAGACCATCAAAGCTGGGTCTGCATCTATGTGACCTGGAGGACATGGTTTCTTATTTTCCAATGAACAAGATGAAGCAGTGCTGAATCCTCTCTTTGTAGGTAAACTGAGGCCACTGGGGACTAAGTGTCTCCCCGTGTGGACTGTGAAGCCATTTGGTCCTCTTCCACTTTTTGTGGTGTTTTTGCTGCTGCACTGTGAGTTTGGTATTAGTTTCACGAAATACTAGGAGCTAAACTGGGACACAGTGCTGGAGGGAGTTCTGTCACGTGTGGTGGGTCAGGTCTGCAAGAGAATGCACCAACTAGGCTCCTATCTCTCACAGCTTGCCCCATTGCCCCCTTGTCCATATCAACCTGATTCTTAATTTTCCTCTGAAAACTCTCCATATAACAAGATGCCTTTACATATAAGGGTCTGCTGGCTGCACCATGTCAGTTACAAGACATTTGGAATCCAATGGTAGATCCACATGGCCCTAACACGGATGTTTTATCAAACACCTCCCCACCACTGCTCTAGACCCACTACTAAGCAGGCTCCAACTTACTGGCATCTCTGTTCTACACCATTTTCATGAAACTCAGTAAATCAAGGCACTGTCTGGTATACTCATGGTCAGCAACAGGACATCCAATGTTTCTCCAGTGCCACCTGGTCATAGGAATTTCAAAAATTTCATGGTATTTATCTAGCCATTTTTCAACATGAAGTTGGAGGCACTGTGGGTTTCAGTTCATTCAGCAAACATTAAATGGTGAGGAAGCTCATTTCAATGAAATCTCTGGAGAACTCTCACAGGCACGGCTTCCCAAAGAGTGGACAAAGGGTCACATTAGGGCAGGCCCATTGAGGTCTACAATGTGAGGTCCATGTGTGTTTTGACTCTCAACTATGGCTGCCATTTCTTTAAGAATAAAATCATGTGATATCCTTGCTGAGATTCCCAGGACTCTGTGGAAATCCACCCGGGGCCTAGGTCTCAGTTTCCAAGAGCGACTTTCATGTGTGGCCTCTTAAAATCCCAACAAAATTCATAGCAATGCTTCTCTGAGTTCAGTTCCATAACCCAGTCTCTAAGGGGAATCACACCAGAGTTCAAGCCCACGTGGACCCAGTCATTTTTTCCAATGCCACACAAATGACCAAAATTAAAACCAAAACACTCCCACATGGCCCTCATCTTATTCCATATAGTCAATCATCTTAACCTCTGGCTGGAGGTTTCCTTGAGGGGCGCAGCCCAAGACAGTGTCCAAAATCAGCTCGTTTGCCCCTCATTAGCCTAAAGTCAGGGTAGCCTGGACACCGTTTCTGTGAACCAGGAGTGAACAAATAAGCCTGCCGTTAATACTTCTGTGTTTCTCCAATTTGAGGCCTACTGATTTTAGATATCGATTCTTTAGGTGATTTAGAGTCATGCGAAAACACAAGCACCTCTGCAGGGCTTTGAAGAACTCATTTGACCCAAAGAATCCCTATTCTCATTTGATGGAGTGCAGGAACCTAACAGAGGAAGGCAAGAGACTTCATCCACAATGAATGATATTTTTTGCCATTTTGGTTTTGGAAGCTCACATGGGATCATTCTTAAGATCCATCAGGTGCTGAGAATCTAAGTCACAGCCACACACAGGTCCAAGAGGCTGATAAAGACACATCCCTTTCCAAAGCAATTAAGCAAAGAGCCACAGGTGAGGCCCATTCATTTCCATTTGAAAACTGTTTTCTTCAGGCTTCACAAAGGGGTGACCTGAGGCAAAGGCCTTCCAGACATTCAGTGAAACACAACAATAAGTAAGCAAAAGGCCCAAAGCAGGGTTTCTGCACTGAGACTTTCCTGGTCACACTGATATCTGAGTTTTCTGAGATGCTCGCCATTCTCTTCAGCTATCCAGTACATGGCCATGTCACAGAGCTTGGAGGTGGTACATATTTTGGACACAAATCCATGAGCCTATTCTGGAGAGCGGCCAGAATTCAGGAAGAAAACAACAACTTAGAAAGATAGCAGGTGTTGCACATCGATAAGACAAGCTGCAGTCCATTCATATATTGAGAAGGATGAATTATGGGAAGATTTATACTAGACAGGACACATTCATTAATGCATTCTCTTTTCTAAAGTCTACAACAACAGACACAGTGGGATACACAGAAACACTCGCCGTGTCAAATGACTTACTAGAAACTGTCCACTCCAAACCAAACAAACCACCTTTCCTATCTATTCTCAGAACATGAGACAAAACAACAAACCCACACCCACTCCCACAAAGGCACCACCTTCCCCCAAGTAAGTCTGTGACTATCCGAAGTGTCCTCTGACTGGTGGCCCATACTATGTTCCCCCGAAATGGCCTGTCTTCTCTCAGATCTTGTTTCCTTGACCAACTCTGTGAAGATGTCAGGAAAAAGTGTTTAGCCACTACCTGTTTTCTCAGGAAAGGTCCATCTTCAGAGCTCTCCTGGCATTTGGCCATCCTCACATCATTAGGTACCAAGAAAACTGACTCTGTCCTTGGTAAATCCAAACAAGTGAGCCCACTGGGACTGGGACTGGGACTGCCTCTGGGTGCCTGGCTTCTTGGATACCAAGTTCAGAGAGTTCCATCACCAAGGAAATGAGGTATGTCACATTCTTTGGAACTGAATGAGGTCACTGCCTTGGCAACCACTTTGTCCTAACAGTTGCTTAAAAGGGTAACATAAGATGGAGGTTGCCCCTACTTCCTGTGACACTTTCATAAGGTAGAATGTATATCAACCATTGGCACCCGGGAACAGCTCTCCACTCAGGCCTGGTTTGGTCCATCTTCTCTACAATAAGAAGAGAGAGATTCAGATTGAGACACATCCCTTCATCCTGACCAGGTTGTTTGCCATGGAAGATGACTTTTGCTCTCTCAGGTGCTTCATACCTGCCTACAACTTCTCCAGGTATCATTTGTGCATGGACATTTGATGTTCTCATCAGGTGGAAGGTCCCCAACTTTCCTGTATTGTAAGAACCACTCTGTCCCTGCTCTTCTGTAAAATGATTGAGGGAACAGTGTATACTTGGGGTTAAAAACAGGTTTGATTTGGGTTACGTGTGATTCTGTGTGATGAGTAATGGTATTGGGAACCTGCAATATTTACAAGAATATAGAGGTGAAATGTAAGTAGGAAAACAGAAATCTAGGTATGATTTGAAGCCCAGAAGGGTTTTGCCCTTGATTGGGATACTTAGCTTTGAATTATGTTCTGCAAAGATGCCTCAGATAATTCGATATACAATGGCATAGGACCTTGTAAATTGGATGATTGAATTTAGAAGAGAACATCCAGTCAAAAAGGGATATTCAGTAGGATTAGGAAGATAGTCGGTAGGTTTAGGAAGAAGAGTGAGTATAGGATTTGGACCAAAAGTTCTTTAGCAATAGACTTTCGGTTGTAGAGTGAATGTAAATGTCAGCACATATGAAGAGTCAGTCACTATGTTGAACTGGGGAAATTATGTAGAAAAGCAGATATCAATAGAAACATTACGAAATCAGGCAAAGTATAAAGTGAGTGATAGAATTAGACATTTTCAACAGGGTTGAGTTTGAATATATAAATTAGGAAAAAAACAAATATGTAGTCACCAATAGGATTGACAATTGACAGCATTAGGCAACCTGGACATGGATGTTTTTAGAAATCCATGTTCACTTTCCATTTAGGCTTTGGTACAATCATAAGTGTGACCTTTCCATTTTTTGTCCAGAATATTACTGTGATAATGAGGTGACATGAGTATTTCTTTCACCATTTCTGGGAGCAATATATTGAAGATGTAAAATGAGAATCGGGGGTACAAAGAGGTGTACCCTGTTTCTAGGAACAGAGAAAAAGCATGAATAGACCATACTGTGAATAAATAATATAACTTTTTTGAACTTTAAATAATGAATTGAACTGATATCTGAAAAATTAAAGGAAATCGTATATTGATATACAATCATTCATTCCAACCAGGTATATATGTAATGGAAATATTAGTGTTTTGGTTTATCATGAAGAGTGTGTGAGTTTTGCTTCAAAATGATTATGGAAATTCAAAATAATGTGTTTGGAAAGAAGTCTCATGAAAAGACCAGTCAAGAAACCCTGACAATACATGTGTTCTGAAGCAAGAAGTGGTGAAAGTTGAAACAAATGCTTATTAATTTGTGAACTTGTCGATGAAATGTATATCCTGTGATGTGCAAAAACTGAAGAAACAATAATGTACCAGTGTCGAATACAAATGAATGACAAATTACATATCATGTCCCATAGAAGTCTACTTGCATTGATGTTAGACTAGGTCAGTTACTGTAGAATAATTAGTATTTGTATGCACCATTCACTGAAGTTAGTTTTCAGTACTAGGAAACAAATATGTATTTCAGGTGGATGAATATTTCTGATTATAATCTTGTGAAAAGTGGATTATAAATCCACATACATGAACATGAATGAATTTAGAGAGTGTATATTAGACACATATATTTCATATTTTGAAAAATTTGGAGAGTATATCTATATCTATATCTATATCTATACACACACACACACACACACACACACACACAACACTCACAGACATTAAAAAGTACCAATATAAATGCCAATCGAAATTCATCAGTAAATATGTATCATCCACAAATGCAAAAATATTTATTTTACTGAACATGAGTTAATGTATAATGTTGTTCTACTAGGACGCTCTCCTACAGGTTGAATTTTCATTTCCAACAGCATTTAGGAGGAGTGAACTCTTCTCACAATTTGTATCTGCCAAGACAGCCACCTCACAAAAATGTACGTGTGATACCTGGTAGGATTCTATATATGCATATAAATATACATGTGTGAATAGGCTACAGAAAAGGGAAACAAGAATTCACATATTTGTTAAGTTTAAAAACACCTGGAGAATATTTCAATTAAAATTTGACTAGATTTATAACTCCTACCTTATATAATGCAAATGTCAAGTCCAACTATACAACATGTCTCCTCTGAAGTACTTGTATTTCTAATGTGTTGGGTTAATTTTCTCCATTATATTAGGATGAATAGTCTGAGTCTACTAGGTATGGGTTAGTGTCAGGGATTCAGTATTTCGAATGGAAAATTGGAAAATGAATCCAATGTGTATGTAAATATATGCTGCACAAATATCCTCCCGCTCTCATCCAGAACAATGCCTTGACATTACCTTCACCCCAAGTAAGACACAATTAGAGGAGAAGAGTTACAAAATCAGTGAATACATATCTGGAATGGAAAATGCTCAGGAATTCACAACCTTGGAGGTGGTAGAGGAGTTTCCAAAACTAAGGGACAGGGTAAACACTCCACAAACATGGAACTCTGCTGGCCTAAAAACTTTTTGAGAAACTGCCTCTGAGCTTCCACACTTGAAATATATGTAGTTTTCAGGAGATTTGGCTTCCTCTGTAGTGAGACCATCAAAGCTGGGTCTGCATCTATGTGACCTGGAGGACATGGTTTCTTATTTTCCAATGAACAAGATGAAGCAGTGCTGAATCCTCTCTTTGTAGGTAAACTGAGGCCACTGGGGACTAAGTGTCTCCCCGTGTGGACTGTGAAGCCATTTGGTCCTCTTCCACTTTTTGTGGTGTTTTTGCTGCTGCACTGTGAGTTTGGTATTTGTTTCACGAAATACTAGGAGCTAAACTGGGACACAGTGCTGGAGGGAGTTCTGTCACGTGTGGTGGGTCAGGGTCTGCAAGAGAATGCACCAACTAGGCTCCTATCTCTCACAGCTTGCCCCATTGCCCCCTTGTCCATATCAACCTGATTCTTAATTTTCCTCTGAAACCTCTCCATATAACAAGATGCCTTTACATGTAAGGGTCTGTTGGCTGCACCATGTCAGTTACAAGCCATTTGGAATCCAATGGTAGAACCACATGGCCCTAACACGGATGTTTTATCAAACACCTCCCCACCACTGCTCTAGACCCACTACTCAGCAGGCTCCAAATTTCTGGCATCTCTGTTCTACACCATTTTCATGAAACTCAGTAAATCAAGGCACTGTCTGGTATACTCATGGTCAGCAACAGGACATCCAATGTTTCTCCAGTGCCACCTGGTCATAGGAATTTCAAAAATTTCATGGTATTTATCTAGCCATTTTTCAAGCATGAAGTGGGAGGCACTGTGGGTTTCAATTCATTCAGCAAACATTAAATGGTGAGGAAGCTCATTTCAATGAAATCTCTGGAGAACTCTCACAGGCATGGCTTCCCAAAGAGTGGACAAAAGGTCACATTAGGCCAGGCCCATTGAGGTCTACAATACGAGGTCCATGTGTGTTTTGACTCTCAACTATGGCTGCCATTTCTTTAAGAATAAAATCATGTGATATCCTTGCTGAGATTCCCAGGCCTCTGTGGAAATCCACCCGGGGCCTAGGTCTCAGTTTCCAAGAGCGACTTTCATGCGTGGCCTCTTAAAATCCCAACAAAATTCATGGCAATGCTTCTCTGAGTTCAGTTCCAAAACCCAGTCTCTAAGGGGAATCACACCAGAGTTCAAGCCCACGTGGACCCAGTCATTTTTTCCAATGCCACACAAATGACCAAAATTAAAACCAAAACACTCCCACATGGCCCTCATCTTATTTCATATAGTCAATCAGCTTAATCTCTGGCTGGAGGTTTCCATGAGGGGCGCAGCCCAAGACAGTGTCCAAAATCAGCTCGTTTGCCCCTCATTTGTCTAACGTCAGGGTAGCCTGTACACCGTTTCTGTGAACCAGGAGTGAACAAATAAGCCTGCCGTTAATACTTCTGTGTTTCTCCAATTTGAGGCCTACTGATTTTAGGTATCGATTCTTTAGGTGATTTAGAGTCATGCGAAAACACAAGCACCTCTGCAGGGCTTTGAAGAACTCATTTGACCCAAAGAATCCCTATTCTCATTTGATGGAGTGCAGGAACCTAACAGAGGAAGGCAAGAGACTTCATCCACAATGAATGAAATTTTTTGCCATTTTGGTTTTGGAAGCTCACATGGGATCATTCTTAAGATCCATCAGGTGCTGAGAATCTAAGTCACAGCCACACACAGGCCCAAGAGGCTGATAAAGACACATCCCTTTCCAAAGCAATTAAGCAAAGAGCCACAGGTGAGGCCCATTCATTTCCATTTGAAAACTGTTTTCTTCAGGCTTCACAAAGGGGTGGCCTGAGGCAAAGACCTTCCTGACATTCAGTGCAACACAACAATAAGTAAGCAAAAGGCCCAAAGCAGGGTTTCTGCACTGAGACTTTCCTGGTCACACTGATATCTGAGTTTTCTGAGATGCTCGCCATTCTCTTCAGCTATCCAGTACATGGCCATGTCACAGAGCTTGGAGGTGGTACATATTTTGGACACAAATCCATGAGCCTATTCTGGAGAGTGGCCAGAATTCAGGAAGAAAACAACAATTAGAAAGATAGCAGGTGTTGCACATCGATAAGACAAGCTGCAGTCCATTCATATATTGGGCAAGATGAATTATGGGATGAATTATACTAGACAGGACACATACATTAATGCATTCTCTTTTCTAATGTCTACAACAACGGACACAGTGGGATACACAGAAACAGAAACACTCGCCGTGTCAAATGACTTACTAGAAACTGTCCACTCCAAACCAAACAAACCGCCTTTCCTATCTATTCTCAGAACATGAGACAAAACAACAAACCCCCACCCACTCCCACAAAGGCACCTCCTTCCCCCAAGTAGGTCTGTGACTATACGGAGTGTCCTCTGACTGGTGGGCCATACTATGTTCCCCCGAAATGGCCTGTCTTCTCTCAGATCTTGTTTCCTTGACCAACTCTGTGAAGATGTCAGGAAAAAGTGGTTAGCCACTACCTGTTTTCTCAGGAAAGGTCCATCTTCAGAGCTCTCCTGGCATTTGGCCATCCTCACATCATTAGGTACCAAGAAAACTGACTCTGTCCTTGGTAAATCCAAACAAGTGAGCCCACTGGGACTGGGACTGGGACTGCCTCTGGGTGCCTGGCTTCTTGGATACCAAGTTCAGAGAGTTCCATCACCAAGGAAATGAGGTATGTCACATTCTTTGGAACTGAATGAGGTCACTGCCTTGGCAACCACTTTGTCCTAACAGTTGCTTCAAAGGGTAACATAAAATGGAGGTTGCCCAAGCTTCCTGTGACACTTTCATAAGGTAGAATGTATATCACCATTGGCACCCGGGAACAGCTCTCCACTCAGGCCTGGTTTGGTCCATCTTCTCTACAAGAAGAAGAGAGAGATTCAGATTGAGACACATCCCTTCATCCTGACCAGGTTGTTTGCCATGGAAGATGACTTTTGCTCTCTCAGGTGCTTCATACCTGCCTACAACTTCTCCAGGTATCATTTGTGCATGGACATTTGAGGTTCTCATCAGGTGGAAGGTCCCCAACATTCCTGTATTGTAAGAACCACTCTGTCCCTGCTCTTCTGTAAAATGATTGAGGGAACAGTATATACTTGGGGTAAAAAACAGGTTTGATTTGGGTTACGAGTGATTCTGTGTGATGAATAATGGTATTGGGAACCTGCAATATTTACAAGAATATAGAGGTGAAATATAAGTAGGAAAACAGAAATCTAGGTATGATTTTAAGCCCAGAAGGGTTTTGCCCTTGATTTTGATACTTAGCTTTGAATGATGTTCTGCAAAGATGCCTCAGATAATTCAATATACAATGGCATAGGACCTTGTACATTGGATGATTGAATTTAGAAGAGAACATCCAGTCAAAAAGGGATATTCAGTAGGATTAGGAAGATAGTCGGTAGGTTTAGGAAGAAGAGTGAGTATAGGATTTGGACCAAAAGTTCTTTAGCAATAGACTTTCGGTTGTTGAGTGAATGTAAATGTCAGCACATATGAAGAGTCAGTCACTATGGTGAACTGGGGAAAATATGTAGAAAAGCAGATATCAATAGAAACATTACGAAATCAGGCAAAGTATAAAGTGAGTGATAGAATTAGACATTTTCAACAGGGTTGAGTTTGAATATATAAATTAGGAAAAAAAAAATATGTAGTCACCAATAGGATTGACAATTGACAGCATTAGTCAACCTAGACATGGATGTTTTTAGAAATCCATGTTCATTTTTCATTTAGGCTTTGGTACAATCATAAGTGTGACCTTTCCATTTTTTGTCCAGAATATTACTGTGATAATGAGGTGACATGAGTATTTCTTTCACCATTTCTGGGAGCAATATATTGAAGATGTAAAATGAGAATCAGGGGTACAAAGAGGTGTACCCTGTTTCTAGGAACATAGAGAAAAAGCATGAATAGACCATACTGTGAATAAACAATATAACTTTTTTGAACTTTAAATAGTGAATTGAACTGATATCTGAAAAATTAAAGGAAATCGTATATTGATATACAATCATTCATTCCAACCAGGGATATATGTAATAGAAATATTTGTGTTTTGGTTTATCATGAAGAGTGTGTGAGTTTTGCTTCAAAATGATTATGGAAATTCAAAATAATGTGTTTGGAAAGAAGTTTCATGAAAAGACCAATCAAGAAACCCTGACAATACATGTGTTCTGAAGCAAGAAGTGGTTAAAGTTGAAACAAATGCTTATTAATTTGTGAACTTGTCGATGAAATGTATATCCTGTGATGTGCAAAAACTGAAGAAACAATAATGTACCAGTGTCGAATACAAATGAATGACAAATTACATATCATGTCCCATAGGAGTCTACTTGCATTGATGTTAGACTGGGTCAGTTACTGTAGAATAATTAGGATATTAATGCACCATTCACTGAAGTTAGTTTTCAGTACTAGCAAACAAATATGTATTTCAGGTGGATGAATATTTCTGATTATAATCTTGTGAAAAGTGGATTATAAATCCACATACATGAACATGAATGAATTTAGAGTGTGTATATTAGACACATATATTTCATATTTTGAAAAATTTGGAGAGTATATCTATATCTATATCTATATCTATACACACACACACACACACACACACACACACACAACTCACAGACATTAAAAATACTATATAAATGCCAATCCAAATTCATCAGTAAATATGTATCATCCACAAATGCAAAAATATTTATTTTACTGAACATGAGTTAATGTATAATGTTGTTCTACTAGGACGCTCTCCTATAGGTTGAATTTTCATTTCCAACAGCATTTAGGAGGAGTGAACTCTTCTCACAATTTGTATCTGCCAAGAAAGCCACCTCACAAAAATGTACGTGTGATACATGGTAGGATTCTATATATGCATATAAATATACATGTGTGAATAGGCTACAGAAAAGGGAAACAAGAATTCACATATTTGTTAAGTTTAAAAACACATGGAGAATATTTCAATTAAAATTTGACTAGATATATAACTCCTACCTTATATAATGCAAATGTCAAGTCCAACTCTACAACATGTCCCCTCTGAAGTGCTTGTATTTCTATTGTGTTGGGTTAATTTTCTCCATTATATTAGGATGAATAGTCTGAGTCTACTAGGTATGGGTTAGTGTCAGGGATTCAGTATTTCAAATGGAAAATTGGAAAATGAATCCAATGTGTATGTAAATATATGCTGCACAAATATCCTTCCACTCTCATCCAGAACAATGCCTTGACATTACCTTCACCCCAAGTAAGACACAATTAGAGGAGAAGAGTTACAAAATCAGTGAATACATATCTGGAATGGAAAATGCTCAGGAGTTCACAACCTTGGTGGTGGTAGAGGAGTTTCCATGACTAAGGGACAGGGTAAACACTCCACAAACATGGAGCTCTGCTGGCCTAAAAACTTTTTGAGAAACTGCCTCTGAGCTTCCACACTTGAAATATATGTTGTTTTCAGGAGATTTGGCTTCCTCTGTAGTGAGACCATCAAAGCTGGGTCTGCATCTATGTGACCTGGAGGACATGGTTTCTTATTTTCCAATGAACAAGATGAAGCAGTGCTGAATCCTCTCTTTGTAGGTAAACTGAGGCCACTGGGGACTAAGTGTCTCCCCGTGTGGACTGTGAAGCCATTTGGTCCTCCTCCACTTTTTGTGGTGTTTTTGCTGCTGCACTGTGAGTTTGGTATTTGTTTCACGAAATACTAGGAGCTAAACTGGGACACAGTGCTGGAGGGAGTTCTGTCACGTGTGGTGGGTCAGGGTCTGCAAGAGAATGCACCAACTAGGCTCCTATCTCTCACAGCTTGCCCCATTGCCCCCTTGTCCATATCAACCTGATTCTTAATTTTCCTCTGAAAACTCTCCATATAACAAGATGCCTTTACATATAAGGGTCTGCTGGCTGCACCATGTCAGTTACAAGACATTTGGAATCCAATGGTAGATCCACATGGCCCTAACACGGATGTTTTATCAAACACCTCCCCACCACTGCTCTAGACCCACTACTCAGCAGGCTCCAACTTACTGGCATCTCTGTTCTACACCATTTTCATGAAACTCAGTAAATCAAGGCACTGTCTGGTATACTCATGGTCAGCAACAGGACATCCAATGTTTCTCCAGTGCCACCTGGTCATAGGAATTTCAAAAATTTCATGGTATTTATCTAGCCATTTTTCAAGCATGAAGTTGGAGGCACTGTGGGTTTCAGTTCATTCAGCAAACATTAAATGGTGAGGAAGCTCATTTCAATGAAATCTCTGGAGAATTCTCACAGGCACGGCTTCCCAAAGAGTGGACAAAAGGTCACATTAGGCCAGGCCCATTGAGGTCTACAATGTGAGGTCCATGTGTGTTTTGACTCTCAACTATGGCTGCCATTTCTTTAAGAATAAAATCATGTGATATCCTTGCTGAGATTCCCAGGCCTCTGTGGAAATCCACCCGGGGCCTAGGTCTCAGTTTCCAAGAGCGACTTTCATGCGTGGCCTCTTAAAATCCCAACAAAATTCATGGCAATGCTTCTCTGAGTTCAGTTCCAAAACCCAGTCTCTAAGGGGAATCACACCAGAGTTCAAGCCCAAGTGGACCCAGTCATTTTTTCCAATGCCACACAAATGACCAAAATTAAAACCAAAACACTCCCACATGGCCCTCATCTTATTCCATATAGTCAATCATCTTAACCTCTGGCTGGAGGTTTCCATGAGGGGCGCAGCCCAAGACAGTGTCCAAAATCTGCTCGTTTGACCCTCATTTGCCTAAAGTCAGGGTAGCCTGGACACCGATTCTGTGAACCAGGAGTGAACAAATAAGCCTGCCATTAATACTTCTGTGTTTCTCCAATTTGAGGCCTACTGATTTGAGGTATCGATTCTTTAGGTGATTTAGAGTCATGCGAAAACACAAGCACCTCTGCAGGGCTTTGAAGAACTCTTTTGACCCAAAGAATCCCTATTCTCATTTGATGGAGTGCAGGAACCTAACAGAGGAAGGCAAGAGACTTCATCCACAATGAATGATATTTTTTGACATTTTGTTTTTGGAAGCTCACATGGGATCATTCTTAAGATCCATCAGGTGCTGAGAATCTAAGTCACAGCCACACACAGGTCCAAGAGGCTGATAAAGACACATCCCTTTCCAAAGCAATTAAGCAAAGAGCCACAGGTGAGGCCCATTCATTTCCATTTGAAAACTGATTTTTTCAGGCTTCACAAAGGGGTGGCCTGAGGCAAAGACCTTCCTGACATTCAGTGCAACACAACAATAAGTAAGCAAAAGGCCCAAAGCAGGGTTTCTGCACTGAGACTTTCCTGGTCACACTGATATCTGAGTTTTCTGAGATGCTCGCCATTCTCTTCAGCTATCCAGTACATGGCCATGTCACAGAGCTTGGAGGTGGTACATATTTTGGACACAAATCCATGAGCCTATTCTGGAGAGCGGCCAGAATTCAGGAAGAAAACAACAACTTAGAAAGATAGCAGGTGTTGCACATCGATAAGACAAGCTGCAGTCCATTCATATATTGAGCAGGATGAATTATGGGAAGATTTATACTAGACAGGACACATTCATTAATGCATTCTCTTTTCTAATGTCTACAACAACGGACACAGTGGGATACACAGAAACACTCGCTGTGTCAAATGACTTACTAGAAACTGTCCACTCCAAACCAAACAAACCACCTTTCCTATCTATTCTCAGAACATGAGACAAAACAACAAACCCACACCCACTCCCACAAAGGCACCACCTTCCCCCAAGTACGTCTGTGACTATCCGAAGTGTCCTCTGACTGGTGGCCCATACTATGTTCCCCCGAAATGGCCTGTCTTCTCTCAGATCTTGTTTCCTTGACCAACTCTGTGAAGATGTCAGGAAAAAGTGTTTAGCCACTACCTGTTTTCTCAGGAAAGGTCCATCTTCAGAGCTCTCCTGGCATTTGGCCATCCTCACATCATTAGGTACCAAGAAAACTGACTCTGTCCTTGGTAAATCCAAACAAGTGAGCCCACTGGGACTGTGACTGGGACTGCCTCTGGGTGCCTGGCTTCTTGGATACCAAGTTCAGAGAGTTCCATCACCAAGGAAATGAGGTATGTCACATTCTTTGGAACTGAATGAGGTCACTGCCTTGGCAACCACTTTGTCCTAACAGTTGCTTAAAAGGGTAACATAAGATGGAGGTTGCCCCTATTTCCTGTGACACTTTCATAAGGTAGAATGTAAATCAACCATTGGCACCCGGGAACAGCTCTCCACTCAGGCCTGGTTTGGTCCATCTTCTCTACAATAAGAAGAGAGAGATTCAGATTCAGACACATCCCTTCATCCTGACCAGGTTGTTTGCCATGGAAGATGACTTTTGCTCTCTCAGGTGCTTCATACCTGCCTACAACTTCTCCAGGTATCATTTGTGCATGGACATTTGATGTTCTCATCAGGTGGAAGGTCCCCAACTTTCCTGTATTGTAAGAACCACTCTGTCCCTGCTCTTCTGTAAAATGATTGAGGGAACAGTGTATACTTGGGGTTAAAAACAGGTTTGATTTGGGTTACGTGTGATTCTGTGTGATGAGTAATGGTATTGGGAACCTGCAATATTTACAAGAATATAGAGGTGAAATGTAAGTAGGAATACAGAAATCTAGGTATGATTTGAAGCCCAGAAGGGTTTTGCCCTTGATTGGGATACTTAGCTTTGAATTATGTTCTGCAAAGATGCCTCAGATAATTCGATATACAATGGCATAGGACCTTGTAAATTGGATGATTGAATTTAGAAGAGAACATCCAGTCAAAAAGGGATATTCAGTAGGATTAGGAAGATAGTCGGTAGGTTTAGGAAGAAGAGTGAGTATAGGATTTGGACCAAAAGTTCTTTAGCAATAGACTTTCGGTTGTAGAGTGAATGTAAATGTCAGCACATATGAAGAGTCAGTCACTATGTTGAACTGGGGAAAATATGTAGAAAAGCAGATATCAATAGAAACATTACGAAATCAGGCAAAGTATAAAGTGAGTGATAGAATTAGACATTTTCAACAGGGTTGAGTTTGAATATATAAATTAGGAAAAAAACAAATATGTAGTCACCAATAGGATTGACAATTGACAGCATTAGGCAACCTGGACATGGATGTTTTTAGAAATCCATGTTCACTTTCCATTTAGGCTTTGGTACAATCATAAGTGTGACCTTTCCATTTTTTGTCCAGAATATTACTGTGATAATGAGGTGACATGAGTATTTCTTTCACCATTTCTGGGAGCAATATATTGAAGATGTAAAATGAGAATCGGGGGTACAAAGAGGTGTACCCTGTTTCTAGGAACATAGAGAAAAAGCATGAATAGACCATACTGTGAATAAATAATATAACTTTTTTGAACTTTAAATAATGAATTAACTGATATCTGAAAAATTAAAGGAAATCGTATATTGATATACAATCATTCATTCCAACCAGGTATATATCTAATGGAAATATTAGTGTTTTGGTTTATTATGAAGAGTGTGTGAGTTTTGCTTCAAAATGATTATGGAAATTCAAAATAATGTGTTTGGAAAGAAGTCTCATGAAAAGACCAGTCAAGAAACCCTGACAATACATGTGTTCTGAAGCAAGAAGTGGTGAAAGTTGAAACAAATGCTTATTAATTTGTGAACTTGTGGATGAAATGTATATCCTGTGATGTACAAAAACTGAAGAAACAATAATGTACCAGTGTCGAATACAAATGAATGACAAATTACATATCATGTCCCATAGGAGTCTACTTGCATTGATGTTAGACTAGGTCAGTTACTGTAGAATAATTAGGATTTGTATGCACCATTCGCTGAAGTTAGTTTTCAGTACTAGGAAACAAATATGTATTTCAGGTGGATGAATATTTCTGATTATAATCTTGTGAAAAGTTGATTATAAATCCACATACATGAACATGAATGAATTTAGAGTGTGTATATTAGACACATATATTTCATATTTTGAAAAATTTGGAGAGTATATCTATATCTATATCTATATATCTATATATCTATATATCTATATATCTATATATCTATATATCTATATATCTATATATATATATATATATATATATATATATATATATATATATACACACACACACACACACACACACACACAACACCCACAGACATTAAAAAGTACCAATATAAATGCCAATCGAAATTTATCAGTAAATATGTATCATCCACAAATGCAAAAATATTTATTTTACTGAACATGAGTTAATGTATAATGTTGTTCTACTAGGACTCTCTCCTATAGGTTGAATTTTCATTTCCAACAGCATTTAGGAGGAGTGAACTCTTCTCACAATTTGTATCTGCCAAGACAGCCATCTCACAAAAATGTACGTGTGATACCTGGTAGGATTCTATATATGCATATAAATATACATGTGTGAATAGGCTACAGAAAAGGGAAACAAGAATTCACATATTTGTTAAGTTTAAAAACACATGGAGAATATTTCAATTAAAATTTGACTAGATTTATAACTCCTACCTTATATAATGCAAATGTCAAGTCCAACTATACAACATGTCTCTGGAGAACCTTTGGATGTCCTGTTGTTTATCATGAGTATACTAGACAGTGCCTTGATTGACTGTGTTTCATGAAAATGATCTAGAACAGACATGCCAGTAAGTTGGTGCCTCCTGACTAGTGTGCCTAGAGCTGTGGTGTGTATGTGTGTCATAATACATCTCTGATGTGGCCATATGGATTTGCCATTGGCTTCCAAATGGCTTGTGACAGACATGGTGAGGCCAGCAGACACTAATATGTAAGGGCGTCTTGTTATATGGAGAGGTTTCATGGCAATGTTAAGAATCAGGTTACAATAGACAAGGGAAAAAGCTATGTGGGATAGAAGCCTGGTTGGTGCATTCTCCTGCAGACCCTGACCCACCACATGTGGCAGAACTCCATCCAGCACTGTGTCCTTTTTGAACTCCTTGTATTTCGTGAAGCAAATACCAAACTCCCAATGCAGGAGAAAGAAAAACCAGGAAAAAGTGGAGGATGACCAAATGGCTTCACAGCCCAGATGGGGAGAGACTTAGCACGCACTGGTCACATTTTACTTAAAAGAGAGAATTCACCACTGCTGCCTCATGTTCATTAGAAAATAAGAAACCATGTCCTCCAGGTCACATAGAATCAGACCCAGCTTTGATGGTCTCACAACAAATGAAGCTAAAGCTCCTGAAAACAACATATATTTCAAGTGCCCAACCTCAGAGGCAGTTTATCAAGAAGTCCTTTAGGCCAGCAGAGCTCCATGTTTGTGGAGTTTTTAACCTGTCCCTTACTTATGGAAACTTCTCTACCACATCCAAGGTTGTGAACTCCTGAGCATTTTCCATTCCAGTTATATATTCACAGATTTTATAACTCTTCTCCACTAATTGTGTCTTACTTGGGGCAAAGGTAATGTCAAGACATTGTTCTGGATGAGAGAGGGAAAATATTTTGTGTAGCACATATTTGATAGACATTGGATTCTTTTTCCTATTTTCCATTCAAAATACTGAATCCCTGACACTAACACATACCCTACTAGACTCTGACTACTAATCCTAATATGATGGAGAAAAATAACCCAAATAGAACAGAAATACAAGCAGGTCAGAGGAGGCATGGTGTATTTTTGAACTTTTCTTTTGCATAATAAATGGTAGGTGTTATAAATCTAGTGAATTTTTATTTGGAATAGTTTTTCATGTGTTTTTAAAATTAACAAATATGTGAATTCCTGCCTCCCTTTCTCTGTAGCCTATACAGCACATGTATTTTTATATGTACATATAGAATCCTACCTGGTATCACACATACATTTTTGTGAGGTTGCTGACTCGGCAGATATAAATTGTGTGAAGAGACTACCCCTCTTAAACGCTGTTGGAACTAAAAATTCAACCTATGGGTGAGCTTCCTAGTACAATAACATTATACATAATTCCATGTTCAGTAAAGTATATATTTTTGCATCAGGAGATGTTATATATTTCATTATAAATTTCATTTGGCATATATTGCTACTTTTTTATGTTTCTCTGTGTGTTTTTTTGGTATATATATATATATATATATATATATATATATATATATATACTCTCCTGATTTATCAAAACATGAAATATATGTGTCTTATATACACTCTCTACATTCATACATTCATTCATGTTCATGCATGAGGAAATATAATCAACTTTTCTCAAGATTATTCTTGGAAATATTCATCCACCTGAAATACATATTTGTTTCCTTGTACTGACAACTCACTTCTGTGAATGGTGCATACAAATCCTAATAATTCTACAGTATCTGACCCAGTTTAACATCAATGCAAGTAGATTCCTATGGGACATGATGTGTATTTTGACGTTCATTTATATTCAACACTGCTACATTAATATTTCTGCAGTTTTTGCACATCATAGAATATATATTTCATCCACAAGTTCACAACTTTATAGGTATTTTTTCACTTTTAATCATTTCCTGCTTCAGAACACATGTATTCCTCCCGGTTTCTTGACTGGTCTTTTCATGAGACTTCTCTGCAAACACATTTTTTTTTTTAATTTCATAATCAGTTTTGAAGCAAAACTCACACACTTTTCATGATAAACCATAAATCTAATATCACCATTAGATGCATAACTGTTTGGAATGAATGATTGTATATCAATATTAGGTTTCCTGTATATTTTCAGAAATCAATTCAATCCATTATTTAAAGTTCGAACCAGTTATATTATTTATTCACAGTATGGTCTATTCATGCATTATCTCTATATTCATAGGCACAAGGTACACATATTTGTACCCCCAATTAATTTATATGTCTTCAAAATATTGCTTTCCTACATATTTTACCCAGTTCATCATTGTGACTGACTCTTCACATGTGCTGACATTTACATTCACTCTCTACCTGAAACCCTATTGCTAAAGAACTTTTGGTCCAAATCCTATACTCACTCTTTTATCTAAACCTACCGACTATTTTCCTAATCCTACCGAATATCCCTTTTTGACTGGATGTTCTCTTCCACATTCAATCATCCAAATTAGAAGGTCCTATGCCATAGTATATTGATTTAACTGAGACAACTGTGCAGGACATAAATCAATGCTAAGTATCCCAATCAAGGGCCCAATGCCCTTCTGGGCTTCAAAACTTACCTAGATTTCTGTTTTCATACTTATATTTCACCTATATATTCTTATAAATATCGCAGGTTCCTAATACAAATATTCATTCCAGAGAATGATTCCTAACCCAAATTGAACATGTTATTAACCCTAACTGTACACTTTTCCCTCAATCTAATTTTACAGAAGAGCAGGGACAGAGTTGGTCTTACAATTCAGGAATACAGGAGATCTTCCAGCTGCTGAAAACCTAAAAGGTCCATGCTGAAATGATCCTTGGAGAAGATGTAGGCAGCTATGAAGGACATGAGAGAGCAAAAGTCATCTTCCATGGCAAACAACCTGGTCAGGTTGATGGGATGTGTCTGAATTAGCCTCTCTCTTCCTAATGTAGAGAAGATGGACCAAACCATGCCTGTGTGGAGAGCTGTTCCCCGGTGCCTATGGTTGATATACCATTCTAACATATGAATGAGTCAGAGCAAGTAGAGGCAGCCTCCATCTTTTGGGAACCATGGAAGCAACTGTTAAAACAAAGCGGTTTCCAAGGCAGTGACTTCATTCAGATCTTGAAGAAAGTGACATCACCTTACAGTTTTGGTAATGAAAGTCTGTGATCTTGGGATCCAGGAAACCAGGCACACAGAGTCAAACCCACTCCATGTCCCAGTGGGCTCACTTGTTTGGATTTAACAAGACAGAGTCACTCTTTCTTTGTACCTACTGATGTGAGGACAGCCAAATGCCTGGAAACTATGAAGACTGGCCTTTCCAGAGAAAGCAGGTAGTTTCTCACCATGGGCTCCTGACAACTTCACAGAGTTGGCCAAAGAGACCAGATTGGAGACAGGACACGCCATTTTGGGGGAACATAGTATGGCCCACAAGTCAGAGGACACTCCGGATAGTCACAGACCTACTTGGGGAAAGGAGGTGACTTTTTGGGTGTGAGTGTGAGTTTGTGGTTTTGTCTCATGTTCTGAGAATAGTTAGGAAAGCTGGTTTGTTTGTTTTGGAGTGGACTGTGTCTAGCAAGTCCTTTGACAAGGTGAGTGTTTCTGTGTCTATATATCATACTGTGTCCGTGATTGTAGACATTAGAAAAGAGAATGCATCAATATATGTGTCCTGTCTACGAGAAAGCTTCAAAGCATTCATCCTGTGCAATTTATGAATGGACTGCAGGTTGCCGTATGGATGGGCAACTCCTGCCATCTTTCTAAATTCCTGTTTTCTTCCTGAATTCTGGACACTCTCCAGAATACACTCATGATTTTGTGTCCAAGATATGTACCACCTCCATCTCTGTGACATGGCCATGTACTGGATAGCTGATGGGAATGGTGAGTATCTCAGAAAACTCAGATATCAGTATGCCCAAAAAAGTCTCAGTGGAGAAACCCTGCTTTGGGCCTTTTGCTTACCTATTCTGTTGCCCTGAATGTCAGGAAGGTCTTTGAATCAGGCCACACTTTGTGAAGCCTGCAGAAAATAGTTTTCAAATGGAAATGAATGGTCATTACCTGTGCCTCTTTGCTTAATTGCTTTGGAAATGGATGTTTCTGAATCAGCCTCTTGGCCCTATGTGAGGCTGTGGCTTAGATTCACAGCACATGATGGGTCTAAAGAAAAATCCCATGTGTGCATCCCAAACCAAAATTGACAAAAGAGCTGTCAGAGTGGTTCTTACAATACAGGAAAGTTGGGGACCTTCCACCTGATGAGAACCTCAAATGTCCATGCACAAATGATACCTGGAGAAGTTGTAGGCAGGTATGAAGCACCGGAGAGAGCAAAAGTCATCTTCCATGGCAAACAACCTGGTCAGGATGAAGGGATGTGTCTGAATCTGAATCTCTCTCTTCTTATTGTAGAGAAGATGGACCAAACCAGGCCTGATTAGAGAGCTGTTCCCGGGTGCCAATGGTTGATATACATTCTATCTTATGAAAGTGTCACAGGAAGTAGGGGCAAACTCCATCTTATGTTACTCTTGGAAGCAACTGTTAGGACAAAGTGGTTGCCAAGGCAGTGACCTCATTCAGTTCCAAAGAATGTGACATACCTCATTTCCTTGGTGATGGAACTCTCTGAACTTGGTATCCAAGAAGCCAGGCACCCAGAGGCAGTCCCAGTCCCAGTCCAAGTGGGCTCACTTGTTTGGATTTACCAAGGACAGAGTCAGTTTTCTTGGTACCTAATGATGTGAGGATGGCCAAATGCCAGGAGAGCTCTGAAGATGGACCTTTCCTGAGAAAACAGGTAGTGGCTAACCACTTTTTCCTGACATCTTCACAGAGTTGGTCAAGGAAACAAGATCTGAGAGAAGACAGGCCATTTCGGGGGAACATAGTATGGCCCACCAGTCAGTGGACACTCCGGATAGTCACAGACCTACTTGGGGGAAGGAGGTGCCTTTGTGGGAGTGGGTGTGGGTTTGTTGTTTTGTCTCATGTTCTGAGAATAGATAGGAAAGGCGGTTTGTTTGGTTTGGCGTGGACAGTTTCTAGTAAGTCATTTGACACGGCGAGTGTTTCTGTTTCTGTGTATCCCACTGTGTCCGTTGTTGTAGACATTAGAAAAGAGAATGCATTAATGTATGTGTCCTGTCTAGTATAAATCTTCCCATAATTCATCCTGCCCAATATATGAATGGACTGCAGCTTGTCTTATGGATGTGCAACACCTGCTATCTTTCTAAGTTGTTGTTTTCTTCCTGAATTCTGGCCACTCTCCAGAATAGGCTCATGGATTTGTGTCCAAAATATGTACCACCTCCAAGCTCTGTTACATGGCCATGTACTGGATAGCTGAAGAGAATGGCGAGCATCTCAGAAAACTCAGATATCAGTGTGACCAGGAAAGTCTCAGTGCAGAAACCCTGCTTTGGGCCTTTTGCTTACTTATTGTTGTGTTGCACTGAATGTCATGAAGGTCTTTGCCTCCGGCCACCCCTTTGTGAAGCCTGAAAAAAACAGTTTTCAAATGGAAATGAAGGGGCCTCACCTGTGGCTCTTTGCTTAATTGCTTTGGAAAGGGATGTGTCTTTATCAGCCTCTTGGACCTGTGTGTGGCTGTGACTTAGATTCTCAGCACCTGATGGATCTTAAGAATGATCCCATGTGAGCTTCCAAAACCAAAATGGCAAAAAATATCATTCATTGTGCATGAAGTCTCTTGCCTTCCTCTCTTAGGTTCCTGCACTCCATCAAATGAGAATAGGGATTCTTTGGGTCAAATGAGTTCTTCAAAGCCCTGCAGAGGTGCTTGTGTTTTCGCATGACTCACCTAAAGAATCGATACCTAAAATCAGTAGGCCTCAAATTGGAGAAACACAGAAGTATTAACGGCAGGCTTATTTGTTCACTCCTGGTTCACAGAAACGGTGTCCAGGCTACCCTGACTTTAGGCAAATGAGGGACAAACGAGCAGATTTTGGACACTGTCTTGGGCTGCGCCCCTCATGGAAACTTCCAGCCAGAGGTTAAGATGATTGACTATATGGAATAAGATGAGGGCCATGTGGGAGTGTTTTGGTTTTAATTTTGGTCATTTGTGTGGCATTGGAAAAAATGACTGGGTCCACTTGGGCTTGAACTCTGGTGTGATTCCCCTTAGAGACTGGGTTTTGGAAATGAACTCAGAGAAGCATTGCCATGAATTTTGTTGAGATTTTAAGAGGCCACACATGAAAGTCGCTCTTGGAAACTGAGACCTAGGCCCCGGGTGGATTTCCACAGAGGCCTGGGAATCTCAGCAAGGATATCACATGATTTTATTCTTAAAGAAATGGCAGCCATAGTTGAGAGTCAAAACACACATGGACCTCACATTGTAGACCTCAATGGGCCTGCCCTAATGTGACCGTTTGTCCACTCTTTGGGAAGCCGTGCCTGTGAGAGTTCTCCAGAAATTTCATTGAAATGAGCTTCCTCACCATTTAATGTTTGCTGAATGAACTGAAATCCACAGTGCCTCCAACTTCATGCTTGAAAAATGGCTAGATAAATACCATGAAATTTTTGAAATTCCTATGACCAGGTGGCACTGGAGAAACATTGGATGTCCTGTTGCTGATCATGATTATACCAGAAAGTGCCTTGACTTACTGAGTTTCATGAAAATGGTGTAGAACAGAGATGCCATGTGGATCTACCATTGGATTCCAAATGGCTTGTAACTGACATGGTGCAGCCAACAGACCCTTATATGTAAAGGCATCTTGTTATATGGAGAGTTTTCAGATGAAAATTAAGAATCAGGTTGATATGGACAAGGGGGCAATGGGGCAAGCTGTGAGAGATAGGAGCCTAGTTGGTGCATTCTCTTGCAGACCCTGACCCACCACACGTGACAGAACTCCCAAATCTCCTGAAAACAACATATATTTCAAGTGCAAAAGCTCAGAGGCAGTTTCTCAAAAAGTTTTTAGGCCAGCAGAGCTCCATGTTTGTGGAGTGTTTACCCTGTCCCTTAGTTTTTGAAACTGCTCTACCACCTCCAAGGTTGTGAACTCCTGAGCATTTTTCATTCCAGATATGTATTCACTGATTTTGTAACTCTTCTCCTCTAATTGTGTCTTACTTGGGGTTAAGGTAATGTCAAGGCATTGTTTTGGATGAGAGCAGGAGGATATTTGTGCAGCATATATTTACATACACATTGGATTCATTTTCCAATTTTCCATTCGAAATACTGAATCCCTGACACTAACCCATACCTAGTATACTCAGACTATTCATCCTAATATAATGGAGAAAATTAACCCAACACATTAGAAATACAAGTACTTCAGAGGAGACATGTTGTATAGTTGGACTTGACATTTGCATTATATAAGGTAGGAGTTATAAATCTAGTCAAATTTTAATTGAAATATTCTCCATGTGTTTTTAAACTTAACAAATATGTGAATTCTTGTTTCCCTTTTCTGTAGCCTATTCACACATGTATATTTATATGCATATATAGAATCCTACCAGGTATCACACGTACATTTTTGTGAGGTGGCTGTCTTGGCAGATACAAATTGTGAGAAGAGTTCACTCCTCCTAAATGCTGTTGGAAATGAAAATTCAACCTATAGGAGAGCGTCCTAGTAGAACAACATTATACATTAACTCATGTACAGTAAAATAAATATTTTTGCATTTGTGGATGATATATATTTACTGATGAATTCGATTGGCATTTATATTGGTACTTTTTAATGTCTGTGAGTGTTGTGTGTGTGTGTTTGTGTGTGTGAGTGTGTGTATATATATAGAGAGATATAGATATAGATATAGATATAGATATAGATATAGATATAGATATAGATATACTCTCCAAATTTTAAAATATGAAATATATGTGTCTAATATACACTCTCTAAATTCATTCATGTTCATGTGTGTGGATTTATAATCAACTTTTCACAAGATTATAATCAGAAATATTCATCCACCTGAAATACATATTTGTTTCCTAGTACTGAAAACTAACTTCAGTGAATGGTGCATACAAATCCTAATTATTCTACAGTAACTGACCCAGTCTAACATCAATGCAAGTAGACTCCTATGGGACATGATATGTAATTTGTCATTCATTTGTATTCGACACTGGTACATTATTATTTCTTCAGTTTTTGCACATCATAAGATATACATTTGCCAAGGCCGTGACCTCATTCAGTTCCAAAGAATGTGACATACCTCATTTCCTTGGTGATGGCACTCTCTGAACTTTGTATCCAAGGAGCCAGGCACCCAGAGGCAGTCCCAGTCCCAGTCCCAGTGGGCTCAGTTGTTTGGATTTACCAAAGATAGAGTCAGTTATTCTTGGTACCTACTGAAGTGAGGATTACCAAATGCCTTGAGAGCTCTGAAGAGGGAGCTTTCCTGAGAAAGCAGGTAGTGGCTCTCCACTTTTTCCTTACAACTTTACAGAGTTCGCCAAGGAAAACAGATCTGAGAGAGGACAGGCCATTTCGGAAGAACAGAGTATGGCCACCAGTCAGAGGACACTCTGGTTAGTCACACACCTATGGGGAAGGAGGTGCCTTTTTGGGAGTGGGTGTGGGTTTGTGGTTTGTCTCATGTTCTGAAAATAGGTAGGAATGGCGGTTTGTTTGTTTTGGAGTGAACTGTTTCTGGTAAGTCGTTTGAAGAGGTGAGTGTTTCCATGTCTGTGTATCCCACTGTGCCTGTGGTAGTAGACATGAGAAAAGAGAATGCAGCAATGGATGTGTCATGTCTAGTATAAAGCTTCCCAGCATTCATCCTGCCCAATTTATGAATGGAGTGTGGCTTGCCTTATGCACGGGGCAACACCTAATAACTTCCTAAGTCCCTGTTTTCTTCCTGAATTCTGGCCACTCTCTAGAATAGGCTCATGGTTATGTGTCCAAGATATGTACCAAATCCAAGGTCTTTGACATGGCCATGTACTGGATACCTGAATGGAATGGCCAGCATCTCAGAAAACTCAGATATCAGTGTGACCAGGAAAGTCTCAGTGGAGATACCCTGCTTTGGGCCTTTTGCTTACCTATTGTTCTGTTGCCCTGAATATCAGGAAGGTCTTTGTCTCATGCAACCCCTTTGTTAAGCCTGAAGAAAACAGTTTTCAAATGGAAATGAATGTGCATCACCTCTGGCTCTTTGCTTAATTTCATTGGAAAAGGATGTGTCTGATTCAGGCCCTTTGCCCTGTTTTAGGCTGTGACTTAGATTCTCAGCACCTGATGGATGTAAAGAAAGATCCCATATGTGCATCTAAACCAAAATGGAAAAACGTTCAATCAATGTGCATGAATTATATTGCCTTCCTTTGTTAGGTTTCTGAAATCCATCATGTCAGAATAGGGATTCTTTGGGTGAAATGAGTTCTTCAAATCTCTGCAGAGGTGCTTGGCTTTTCTCATGACTCCAATTCACAAAAAGAATCTAGACCCCACAGTCAGAGAGCCTCAAATTGGAGAAGCGAAGCAGTATTAAGGGCAGGCCTATTTGATCACTCCTGGTTCACAGGAAGGGTGTCCAAGCCACCCTGACATTCGGCAAATGAGGGGCAAGGGAGCTTATTTTGGACACTGTCTTGGGATGTGCCTCTCATGAAAACCTCCATCCAGATGTTATGATGAGTATCTTTATGGTAGAAGATGAGGGCCATGTAGGAGTGTTTTGGTTATAATTGTGGTCATTTGTGTGGCAGTTGGAAGAGATGACTGGGTCCACCTGGGCATGAATTCTGCTGTGATTCCCCTTAGAGACTGAGTTCTGGAACTGACCTCAGAGAAGTATTGACATGAATTGTGTTGGGATTTTAGGAGGCCAGGAATGAGAGTTGCCATTGGAACCTGGGATCAAGGCCCAGAGTGGCTTTCCACAGAACACTGGGAATCACAGCCAGGATATTACATGATTTTATTCTGAAAGACTTGGCAGGCATAATTGAGATTCAAAACACACTTGGACCTCGCTTTGTAGACCTCAATGGGCCTGGCTTCATGTGACTTTTTGGCCACTCTTTGGGTAGACTTGCCTGTGAGAGTGCTCCAGAGATTTCCCTGAAATTAGCTTCCTCACCATTTAATGGTTCCTGAATGAATTGAAACCAACATTGCCTCCTAATGCATCTGTGAAAAAATGCTAGATAATTACCATGAAATTTTAGAAATTCCGATGACCAGCTGGCACTGGAGGACCTTTGATGTCCTGTTGATGATCATGAGTATAACAGACAGGGCCTTGATTGACTGGGTTTCATGAAAATGGTGTAGAACAGAGATGCCAGTAAGTTGGGGCCTGGTAAGTAGTGGGCCTAGAGCTGTGTTATGCAAATGTGTGATAAAACATCTGTGGTGGGGCCATGTGGATCTTCCATTGGCTTCCAAATGGCTGTGACTGACATGGTGCAACCATCACACCCATATATGTAAAGGCATATTTTTATATGGAGAGGTTTCAGGGCAATATTCAGTATCATGTTGCTATTGTCAAGGGGGCAAGCTACTTGAGATAGAACCCTGGTTGGTGCATTCTCCTGGAGACCCTGCCAACCACACCTGACAGAACTCCCTTCAGCACTGTGTCCCATTTGAAATCGTTGTATTTCATGAAGCAAATACCAAACTCCCAGTGCAGCAGCAAGAAACACCACGAAAATTGGAGGATGACCAATGATTTCACAGTCCACACGGGAAGACCATTAGCCCTCAGTGGCCACAGTTTACCTACAAAAAGAGAATTCATCACTGCTGCCTCATTTTTATTTGAAAATAAGTAACCATTTTCTCCAGGTCACATAGATGCAGATCCAGCTTTGATGGTTTCACTACAAATAAAGCTAAAGCTCCTGACAACAACATATATTTCAAGTGCCCAACCTCAGAGGCAGATTCTCAAAAAGTCTTTTGGCCAGCAGAGCTCCATGTTTGTGGAGTGTTTACCCTGTCTCTTACTTTTGGAAACTCCTCTACCACCTCCAAAGATGTGAAATCTGGAGCATTTTCCATTCTAGATATGTATTCACAGATTTTCTAACTCTTCTCCTCTAATTGTGTCTTACTTGGGGCGAAGGTAATGTCAAGGCATTGTTCTGGAGGAGAGTGGGAAGATTTTTCCGTAGCATATATTTGCATACACATTGGATTCAGTGTCCTATTTTCAATTCAAAATACTGAATACCTGACTCTAACCCATACCCTACCAGACTCTGACTACTAATCCTAATATGATGGAGAAAAATAACCCATAAAGAATAGAAATACAAGCAGTTCAGAGTAGGCATGGTGTACAGATGGACTTGCCTTTTGCATGATACAGAGTTGGAGTTATAAATCTAGTCAATTGTTTGTTGAAATAGTTGTCCTTGTATTTTTTAGGTTAACAAATATGTGAATTCCTATCTCCCTTTCTCTGTATTCTTATATGCACATATAGATTCCTATCTGGTACCACACGTACATTCTTGTGAGGTGGCTGACTTGGCAGATACAAATTGTTAGAAGAGATCACTCCTACTAAACCCTGTTGGAACTGAATATTCAACCTATGGGTGAGATTGTTAGTTGAACAGCATTATACATAAATCCATGTTCATTAAAATGAATATTTTTAGATCTGTGGATGGTATATATTTTATAATGAATTTTGATTGACATATATATTGCTACTTTTTTGTCTGTGTGTTTGTTTTATGTATATGTATATATATGTGTATATATATATATATATATATATATATATATATATATATACACTCTCCAGATTTTTCAAAATATGAAATATATGTGTCTTATATTCACTCCCTAAATTCATTCATGTTCATGTATGTGGATTTATAATCAACTATTCACAAGATTATTCTCAAAATATTCATCCACCTGAAATTTGCCCAATGCTCTCAAATGTCAATCCTATTTGTGACTACATATTTGTTTCTTCCTAAGATTATATATTTAAACTCAACCCTGTTCAAAATGTCTAATCCTATCACACACTTTATACTTTGCCTGATTTTGTAATGTCTCTATTGATATATGCTTTCCTACATATTTTCCCCAGTTCATCATTGTGACTGACTCTTCACCTGTGCTGACATTTACATTCACTCTCTAATCCAAATCCTATTGCTAAGAAACTTTTGTTCCAAATCTTATACTCACCCTTCTTCCTAAACTTACTGACTATCTTCCTAATGCTACAGACTATCCCTTTTTGACTGGATGTTCTCTTCTACATTCAATCATCCAAGTAAACGTGGTGCGAGCTTCAGAGGAGGAGACTACCAATAGGCTATCTCATGCAACATCAAAGGGTTTATTGGGTGTCCAGAATGCTGGGGTTCAGAGCTCACCTGAATAGAGCAGATAGCCCTGAGAATAGCTGAAGTAGAGCTTATATACTTTCCCTGGAGAGAGAAGGGAGGGAATTGTATTGATGGGTCAGGGCGTGTGGGCGGTTTGCATGCAACTGGGAGAGGGAGTACATTCTGCAATTTGGCAGCTGGGGATAGAACATTCTGGGAACATGTTTTGCAAACATTTCCCAAGATTTCAACAGTGTTCTGTTAAGCATACAGAAAAACAAGATGTGACAAGTACCTATTTTATTAATATTTCATTCCCCACTTCTTCTTCTGGCTAATTTTAATCATAAAAATGATCATTGGAGGGTGTCACATTCAATGTCTGCTAGTGGGGTATTACAATAAGTTTAACTCCTCCAATTTGAGCCTGGAGAAAAGACATTACACGGTTGAGCAAACAGGGTTTTATGGTTAGCAATAATATGAGGATTATTATTGGACCGGCCAGGGTTGATAAAAACGTAGTTAACCAGGGGGACTGTGTGAACCAAGACTCAAGCCACCCTTTTGGGCCCTCTCTCACTTGTTGATGCTCTTCAAGGTGTCTTTTAAATTTACTCATAGATTTTATTATGACTCCAGTATAGTCAGCATAAAAACAACATTCTTCCCTCAATGCAGCACAAAGGCCCCCTTCTCTAATGAAGAGGAGGTCCAACCCACAACTGTTCTGTAAAACAACTTCAGAGAGAGAGGTTAAAGTTTCATGCAAAGCCCTGAAGGAGGTTTCTAATATCTTACTTTTGCTCTATTGCTGCTTCTAATTGGGTCATCTTTTGTGTCCCATGGACAATGCCACTGGTTCCTCTGCCCACCCGTGCAGCAACTATTATTTCTAATAGGATGGCTAAAGTGAGGGATATATGTTCCCAGTGGAACCGGTTGTATGCCCACCCTATTTGATCTTCAAATGAACCTGCCTCATGATAGAGCACTCTCGGAAACATCTGCACCATTACACAATTTATCACATATCTTGATCATTTCATGAAAACATAAACGATGTTTAAGTATATAGAATTATGCTGTTGTAGGCACTGACAAAGCAAGGCACCTAAGATAGCACTCAAGAGAGGGAAACAGTCCTATTTGGTTGCAACCGTATTCAGAGGGTATTGCTTCTATTGTAATCAATTAATCCCCTGAAACTCAAGTTTAGGTAGTTTCAGAATTTTGTACCCAACATATAAGGGATGGGGCTCAGAAGTTCACAGTCTTCAGAAGTTTAAAAAAGCTGTATTTGTTTCTGTTTTTCCTTCTGTTCTGGGCAAGTTAACTTTTCAAGGACACCTGGGAGGAGGAGAGCTTTTTCTTCCCTTTCTTATTTCCCCCCTGCCAGCTGTTACCATGGAGCCCGGTTGGTAATTTCTTTATCTTAGAAATGTAGCCATCTCTGTGAAGCCCCAGCTGAAGGCCAGAGGACTTGTTCACATATTTTGTGAAAAACTAGTTAGGGATTGTCTAGCTTAGAAGTACTGAGATTTTTAGCCAGTGGCCAAGTAGAACAGGGCAATACGAATGAGAAAGTTTATCTACATTAATGTCTTTATTGGGACTGTTTGGCTGAAAGTTCAAAACTCAGCCATGGTGAAGACTTCTGAAGAAGGTCATTTAAGACTTTTCTGTGGGCCTGGTACAGAGGGGGAAAGACGGGGAAGGTGGGGCTGAGAGCACCTCTGAGGATCTGAGAATGAGGGAAAAGAGAGATGTAAAAGAATAATGCGAAAGGGTATTGGGAATTTCCTAGCAGCAAACTTGAGCAGTAGATCAGGTAGAGCAGAGTGAAAGACGGGAGTGAGGATCCCAAAATCCTGTGAGGGACTTTAAATTTTAGTAACCTGTTTTAAGTGATGACAAAGCAACTTTAAAGGCCAATTATGTTACATCTTTGATAAGGGTCTCAGGGCTCCTCAGCTCGTTTGAGCATTGGGTTAGCTGGTAAAAGGACCTGGTGGGACCCCGTGAGGGCACTGACAGGAGATGAGAGGAATGAGTCAGTGGAGCGGTCCCTATGTACCTGCTACCTCAGCAAGGGGGCGATGGTCAGAGAACTGGTGGAGCTTTGGGTTTCTGATCTAGTTATTGGAGGGGAGAAATCCAGTTGCTGAGATGGGAGTGACATCAGAGGGTCTGGAGCAGAAGGCTGAGGATAATGATCTATTGGAGAAGCATAGTTCAGGATGTCAGTGAGGGAGGGAAAAGGCTTCCACAAAGGGGAATTTCCTTTCACTCTTTTGAGCACTTGCAGAAGTTAAAAAGGTCACGCAAAATTTGAGGATCTAGAGACCCCTCTGGGTGCCATAGTTTTTGGTTGTCTAATTGGTAATGTGGCCAATGCTGTGTACTGAATTTGATGAAGAATTGGGGTTCCATCAGGCAGCCCCTGTATGCACACATTCCCATGACATACAGAAAAAGTCGGCTTTTCCCCCACACAGCCATTACTCTTTGTGGCTTTGATAGTCTGCCAGGCAAACTTAGTAATCTAGACTAGCCAACCTGCATCTGGCTCGCGTGTCCCTACATCCATAATGTTTGTTTCCATTATCTATGGTACAGAAGGGATTTAATGGTATTTTAGTGGGATCCTCTTCATCAGGGATATCACAATAGGAAATACCTATAGCCAGCTAACAAATGTCTGGGTGGAGAGATGGCCACCAGGTCCCTAAGGGGGCTGTATGTGAGATAGACCATACTTCTTTTCCAGTAGGATTTGTGATCAGCCATCACTGCTTAATGGGCTGATGAGGGTTAGGACTACTTGTAGCCAAGGGGAGAGTATATAACCTTATTCACATTGCGAATACACAATTTGAAACTGTTACCAGTCTTTTTCAGTTTCCAGAAAGATTCTGTACAGGGAGCAGGCTTGAGATGAGAGGCATGGATCCAGGAAGTGATTCTGTTTACGTTTACCACTGTAGGTGTTATAATAGCACCTGGTATGGTCCTTTTCAGCGGGGTACCAGGGATGACACCTGATATCATCTTACATAGATGAAATCTCTTACTTGATATGGATGTGGAATCCCCTGGTTCCCAGTTGGGTAGGCAGTGGCCAGCTGTTTTCACAGGTATTACTGAGTTCTTTCAAGATCTTTAAGTCTGTCAAGCAAGGGGGTGTGGAAAGGATCTTTAGGTCTTACAGTTGGGCTTAGGTCCCCTACTGGAGGAGGGCCACCATAAAGAATTTCACATGTGGTAAGGTTACTCAAAGAAACAAAGGGATTTTTTCTTGCATGAAACATTGCATAAGGCAGGAGCATAGTCCAATCTTATGCTGGTCTCTAAGCTTAATTTCGTTAAGGTCTCTTTAATGGTTCTATTCATTCTTTCTACTTGTCTTGAACTCTGTGGTCTATAAGCACAATTTAACTTCCAATTAATCCCCAGGTTCCTTTCTAACCCCTGACTTACCTGGGCCATGAACATCGGTCCATTGTCAGATCCTATTACCGGCTTAGCTTCCTCCAATGGTAGAGAGGCTTAGTCAGCAGCAGCGGAATCACTTAGAGTGTGTTGTGTGTTAGGGGACGAGGGCAGGGGATAAGGAGGGGGAGAAGAGTCCAGTAGAGTCAAATCTGTGACTCAGGGAGAACAGAGGGTGGAGGAGGAGGAGGTTGAGAGGGTTTGAGAGATCATGGGGGAAGGAGTAGGAGCAGAGGTAGGGGCAAGGAAAGGCTTCACCCATGGAGGAGGAGATTTGCAGAGGTCCTGCCAAGTTAAGATATATGGCTGTTGATCCGGATGGCTATGTGGCGCTGGCTGAAAGACAATACCTCTGACTTTTTAAATTAGTGGGAAGTAGAAAGATCCTTCTATGGGCCATACGACTCCAAAGATGGGCCATTCTGAGGCACAGAGATTCTGCCAGGTCCAGCGTTTTACTAAAAAAAGAAAGATTCTGAGCCCTTAAGCGGACTTTGGTCCAGTGATCAAGGGTCAGGGACAGAGGCATTGACGTGCTCTGTTCCATAATGAAAGTTCCACAAACAGTAAAAGCAAGGACACACGACACAGATAAGACAAGACCATAAAGACAGGCAATGAACGTCCAACACTGAGACCAGGAATGAGTAGCCGGCAAAACCCAATGGTATGGCAATAACGAATCTAAAAGGAAATATCACTGAGTCGAGAAGACTATTGTTTTTTGATTTCTCGAGTTCTCTGCGGGGTCCTCCAGAGAGGTGCCCTTTGTCTCTGTGACACGTCTCTCAGCCACCGTCGGAGAGAGCCCAGGCTCTTCATCACCAGCAATTTTGCCAAGCCCTAACAAGAAACCTGAAACCAGAAAGAGGCGCCTTACTTGCTCCAAGAGGAGCCCGTTCGGGTCTCTCGTCCGCCAGGGCTGGAACTCGGTGGAACCTCAATATGTAAAGGTCAGGCGAGTGTCAGAGGAAGATACTACCAAGAGACTGTCTCATGCAACAGCAAAGGGTTTATTTGTGGTGCAGCATGCTGGAGCTCAGAGCTAAATTAAATAGAGCAGAGACCTCTGAGAACAGCTTAAGTAGAGCTTATATACTTTCCTTGGAGAGGGAAGAGAGGGAAGTTTAGTGATGGGTAAGGGCGAGTGGGCGGTTTGCATGACACCGAGTGAGGGAGTACATTCTGCAGTTCGGCTGTTGGGAACAGTACATTCTAGAACAAGATTAGCAAACATTTCTCAAGATTTCAAAAGTGTTTTGTTAAGCATACAGAAAAACAGGAAGTGACAAGTACCTATTTTATTAATTTTATTAACCTTTCACTACCGACTATGCCTTTTTGACTTGATGTTCCTTCTACATTAATTCATGCAACGTACAAGGTGCTATGCCATTGTATATCGATTTATCTGAGACAACTCTGCATTACGTAATTCAACACCACGTATCCCTATCAAGGGCCCAATGCCCTTCTGGGCTTCAAATCAGACTTAGATTTCTTTTTTCATATATATATTTCACCTATATATTCTTCTACACATAGCAAGTTCTCAATACGATCATTCATCCAGCAAAATGATTTCTAACCCAAATCGATCATGTTTTCAACCATAACCGGACACTGTTCCCTCAATCTAACTTTACAGAAGAGCAGGGAAGGAGTTGATATTACAATACAGAAATGTAGAAAAACTTCCACCTGCTGAGAACCTCAAAGGTCCATACAGAAATGATCCCTGGAGAAGATGTAGGAAGCAATAAAGGACCTGAGAGACCAAAAGTCATCTTCCATGGCAAACAACCCTGTCAGGATAAAAGGTTGTGTCTGAATCAGATTTTTTTTTAATGTAGAGATCATGGACCAAACCAGGCCTGTGTGGAGATCTATTCCTGGGTGCCTTTGGTTGATATACCATTCTAACTTGTGAAAATGTCACAGGAAGTAGGGGCAGCCTCAATCTCTTGGGACCCTTGGAAGCAACAGTTAGGACAAAGAGGCTGCCAAGACAGTGCCCTCATTCAGTTCAGGAAGGAAGTGACCTCACCTCACTTTCTTGGTGATGGAACTCTCTGAACGTGGGATCCAGGAAGCCAGGCACACAGAGCCAATCCCAGTCCCAGTCCCAGTGGTCTCACTTGTTTGGATTTACCAAGGACAGGGTCAGTATTTTTTGGTACCTACAGATGTGAGGAAGGCCAAATGCCAGGAAAGCTCGGATGCAGGGTTTTTCATGAGAAAGCAGGTAGTTGCTCACCGTTGGCTCCTAAGAAGTTCACAGAGTTGGCCAAGGAGACAAGATGTGAGACAGGAAAGGCCATTTTGGGGGAACATATTATGGCCCACAAGTCAGAGGACACTCTGGATAGTCACAGACCTACTTAGGGGAAGGAGGTGCCTTTGTGGGTGTGGTTGTGGGTTTGTGGTTTTGTCTCATTTTCTGAGAATAGGTAGGACAGTCGGTTTGTTTCATTTGAAGTGGACTGTTTCTAGTAAGTCTTTTCACAGGGCGAGTGTTTCTATGTCTGTGTATTCCACTGTTTCCGTGGTTGTAGACATTAGAAAAGAGAATTCATCAATGGATGTGTCGTGTCTAGTAGAAAGCTTCTCAGCATTCATATTGCCCCGTTTATGAATGGACTGTAGCTTGCCTTATCGATGAGCAACACCTGCTACCTTCCTAAGTTTCTATTTTCGTCCTGAATTCCGGCCAATCTCAAGAATAGGCCCATGGTTTTGTGTCCAAGAAATGTACCACTTCCAAGCTCTGTGACATGGCCATGTACTGGATAGCTGTAGGTGATGGCGAGCATCTCAGAAAACTCAGATATCAGTGTGACCAGGAAAGTCTCAGAGGAGAAATCCTGCTTTGGGCCTTTTGCTTACCTATTGTTCTGTTGCCCTGAATGTCAGGAAGGTCTTTGCCTCAGGCCACGCCTTTGTGAAGCCTGAAGAAAACAGTTTTCAAATGGAAATGAATGGGCATACTTGTGGCACTTTCCTTAATTGCTTTGGAAAGGGATGTGTCTGAATCAGGCCCTTGGCCCTGTGTGTGGCTGTGGCTTAGATTCTCAGCACCTGATGGATCTAAAGAAAGTTACCATGTGTGCATCCAAAAGAAAATTCGCCAAAAGAACAATTATTGGGATGAAGTCTCTCGACTTCCTCTGTAAGGTTCCTGACCTCCATCATGTGAGAATGGGATCCTTTGGGTCAAAAGAGTTCTACAAAACCTGCAGAGGCTATCCCATTGTGCTTGGGTTTTCTCATGACTAAAATTCACATAAAGAATCTAAACCCCACAGACAGTAGTCCTCAAATTGGAGCGGTATTAATGGCAGGCCTATTTGATCACTTTTGGTTCACAGGATGGGTGTCCAGGCCACCTTGACTTTAGGCAAATGAGGGGCAAAGGAGCTTATTTGGGACACTGTCTTGGTCTGCGCCCCTCATGGAAACCTCCAGCCAGATTATGATGAGTGTCTATATGAAAGAAGATGAGGGCCATATGGGAGGGTTCTTGTTTTAATTGTGGTAATTTGTGTGGTAGTTGGAAGAGATGACTGGGTCCACCAAGGCTTGAACTCTGGTGTGATTCCCCTTAGAGACTGAGTTCTGGAACTGACCTCAGAGAAGTATTGCCATGAATAGTGTTGGGATTTTAGGAGACCACGCATGAGAATCGCTTTTGGAAACTGAGATCTAGGCCCAGGATGGCTTTCCACAGAGCTCAGGGATTCTGAGCCAGGATATCACATGATTTAATTCTTAAAGACTTGGTAGCCATAGTTGAGAGTCCAAACACACATGGACCTCACATTGTATACCTCAATGGGCCTGGATTCATGTGTCCTTTTGGCCACTCTTTGGGAAGGCTTGCCTGTGAGTGTTCTCCAGAGCTTTCATTGAAATGAGCTTCCTCACCATTTAATGGTTTTGAATTAAATGAAACCCACAGTGCCTCCAACTTCATCCTTGAAAAATGACTAGATTAATACCATGAAATTTTTGAAATCCCCATGACCAGGTGGCACTGGATAACCTTTAGATATCCTGTTGCTGATCATGAGTATAACAAACAGTGCCTTGATTGACTGAGTTTCGTGAAAATGGTGTAGAACAGAAATGCCAGTAAGTTGGAGCCTGCTGGGTAGTGGGTGTAGAGCAGTGGACTGTAGGTGTGTAAATAAATATTTTTGGTAGGACCACCTGGATCTTCCATTGGCTTCCAAAACTTGCGACTGACATGGTGCAGGCAGCAGACCTTTATATGTAAAGGCATCTTGTTATATGTAGAGGTTTCAGGGCAATGTTCAGAATCAGGTTGCTATAGTCAAGGGGAAAGCTATGTGGGATAGAAGCCTGGTTCGTACATTCTCTTGCCGACCCTGACCAACCACACATGACAGAACTCCCTCCAGCATTGTGTCCCAGTTGAACATATTGTATTTCATGAAGCAAATACCAAATTCCCAGTGCAGCAGTAAGAAACACCCTGAAAAGTGGAGGATGACCAAATGGCTTCACAGACCACACGGGAAGACACTTAGCTCCCAGTGGCAACAGTTTACCTACAAAGGGAGAATTCAGACCTGCTGCCTCATGTTCATTACAAAATAAAGAACCATGTCCTCCAGGTCACATAGATGCAGACCCAGATTTTTGGTGTCACTATAAACGAAGCTAAATCTCCTGACAATTACATATATTTCTTTTTCTTTTTTTAATTAATTTTCATTGTAGGTTGTTCAAAACATTACATACTTCTTGATATATCATATTACACACTTTGATTCAAGTGGGATATTTCACACTTTGATTCAAGTGGGATATGAGCTCCCATTTTTACTCCATATACAGATTGCAGAATCACATCAGTTGCAGAACCATTGATTTACATATTGCCATACATATATTTCTTGTGCCTAACCTCAGAGGAAGTTTCTCAATAAGTCTTTAGGTCAGCCCAGCTCCATGTTTCTGGAATGTTTACCCTCTCCCATACTTTTGTAAACTCTTTTACCACCTCCAGTGTTGTGAACTCCTGAGCATTTTTTATTCCACATATGTATTCACAGGTTTTCTAACTCCTCTCCTCTAATTGTGTCTTACTTTTAGCGATGGTTATGTCAAGGCATTGTTCTGGATAAGAGAGGGAAGATTTTTGTGTATCACATGTTTGCATACACATTAGATTCATTTTCCTATTTTCCATTTGAAATACTGAATCCCTGACACTAACCCATACCCTACTAGACTCTGACTACTAATCCTAATATCATGGAGAAAAAAAAACCTAACTGAATAGAAGTACAGTCCTTTCATAGGAAGCATGGTGTATATTTGTATTTGTCTTCTGCTTTATCAAGAGTATGTGTTTTAAATTTAGTAAACTTTTCATTTTAATATTTCTCCATGATTTTTTAAAGTTATCACATATGTAAATTCCTGTCTCCCTTTCTCTCTATCCTATTCAGCACATGTAATTTTTTTATGCATATACAATATCCTACCTGGTATCACACGTACATTCCTGAAAGATCACTGGCTTTGGAATATAAAAATTGTGAGAAGAGATGACTTTCCCTAAATAATGATGGAACTGAAAATTCCACCTATGGGTGAGCTTCCTAGTGAAAAACACTATACATAAATCCATGTTCAGTAAAATGAATATTTTTGGATTTGTGAATGAATTATATTTCATGATGAATATCGATTGGCATATATATTGCTAAATGTTAATGTGTGTGTGTGTGCGTGTGTCTGTGTGTGTGTGCGTGTGTGTGTGTGTGTGTGTGTATATTCTCCAGATTTTAAAAAAATATGAAAAATATGTGTCTTATTATACACTCCCTAAATTCATTCATATTCATTTATGTTCATTTAAATTCAAATTTTCACAAGATTATTCTCAGTAATATTCATACACCTGAAATATATTTTGGTTTCCTACTACTGAAAACTAAGTTCAGTGGATGGTGCTTAAAAATCCTAATATTTCTACAGTAACTGACCCAGTTTAACATTAATGCAAGTAGATTGCTATGGGACATGATGTGTAATTTGAAGTTCATTTTTACTCAACACTGGTACATTACTATTTCTTCAGTTTATGGACATCATAGGATGTATTTTTTCATCCACAACTTCACAAATTTTTTGGCATTTGGTTCACTTTCAATTACTTACTACTTCAGAACACATGTATTCCTCCATGTTTCTTTACTGATCTTTTCACTAGACTTCTTTCTAAACACATTATTTTCGATTCCATAATCATTTTTGAAGCAAAACTCACTCTTCACGATAAACTGTAACCCTAATAATACCATTGCATATATAACTCGTTGGAATGATGGTATATATATCAATATAAGATTTCCAATATATTTTCAGATGCAAACTCAAACCATTATTTAATGTTGGATCCAGTTACATACTTTATTCACAATATGGTCTATTCATGCATCATCTCAATAATCATCAACACAAGGTACACCTATTTGTATCCCCAGTACTAATTTATAAGTTTCCAGAATATTACTCCCCTTTATGGTGCAAGAAATACTCATGTCACCTGATCTACATATACATTTTACCACAGTAGTATTCTGTACACAAAATGCAAAGGTCACACATATGATTGTACCAAAGCCTAAATGGGAAGTGACCATGGATTACTAAAAGCATCTATGTCCAGGGTGCCTACTGCTCTCAAATGTCAATCCTATTGGTTACTACATATTTGTTTCTTCCTAAGATTATATATTTAACCTCAAGCCTTTTGAAAATATCTAATCCTATCACCCACTTTATACGTTTCCTGATTTCCTAATGCCCCTATTGATATCTGCTTTCCTACATATTTTTCCCAGTTCATCATTGTGACTGTCTCTTCACATGTGCTGACATTTACATTCACCCTCTAACTGAAAACCAATTGCTAAAGAACTTTTGGTCCAACTCCGAGACTCACTCTTCTTCCTAAACCTACTTACTATCTTCCTAATCCTACAGACTATCCCTTTTGACTGGATGTTCTCTTCTACTTTCAATCATCCGAGGTATAGGGTCCTATGCCATTGTATATCGATTTATCTGAGACCTCGGTGCAGAACATGATTCAATCTAAGTATACCAATCAAGGGCCCAATGCCTTTCTGGGCTTCAAATCTTTCCTAGATCTCTGTTCTCATACATATATTTCACATTTATATTCTTATAAATATCACAGGTTCCCAATACCATAATTCATCCAGCAGAATGACTCCTAACCCAAATCGAACATGCTATTAACACTAACCATACACTGTTCCCTCAATCTCACTTTACAGAAGAGCAGGGATAGAGTTGGTCTTAAAATCCAGGAAGGTAGGGTATCATCCACCAGCTGAGAACCTCAAAAGTCCCTGCAGAAATAATCCCTGGAGAAGGTGTAGGCAGGTATGAAGGATTTGAGAGAGCAAAAGTCATCTTCCATGGCAAACAACCTGGTCAGGTTGAAGGGATGTGTCTGAATTAGCCTCTCTCTTCCTAATGTAGAGAAGATGGACCAAACCATGGCTGTGTGGAGAGCTGTTCCCCGGTGCCTATGGTTGATATACCATTCTAACTTATGAATGAGTCACAGCAAGTAGAGGCAGACTCCATCTTTTGAGAACCTTGGAAGCAACTGTTAAAACAAAGTGGTTTCCAAGGCAGTGACTTCATTCAGTTCTTGAAGGAAGTGACCTCACCTTACATTATTGGTGATGAAAGTCTGTGATCTTGGGATCCAGGAAACCAGGCACACAGAGTCAAACCCACTCCATGTCCCAATGGGCTCACTTGTTTGGATTTAACAAGACAGAGTCACTCTTTCTTGGTACCTACTGATGTGAGGACAGCCAAATGCCTGGAAATTATGAAGACTGGCCTTTCCAGAGAAAGCAGGTAGTTTCTCACCACGGGCTCCTGACAACTTCACAGAGTTGGCTAAAGAGACAAGATTGAAGACAGGACACGCCATTTTTGGGGAACATAGTATGGCCCACAAGTCAGAGGACACTCCGGATAGACACAGACCTACTTTGGGGAAAGAGGTACCATTTTGGGTGTGAGTGTGAGTTTGTGGTTTTGTCTCATGTTCTGAGAATAGTTAGGAAAGCTGGTTTGTTTGTTTTGGAGTGAACTGTTTCTAGTAAGTCCTTTGACAACGTGAGTGTTTCTGTGTCTATATATCATACTGTGTCCGTGATTGTAGACAGTAGAAAAGAGAATGCATCAATGGATGTGTCCTGTCTACGAGAAAGCTTCAAAGCATTCATCCTGTGCAATTTATGGATGGATTGCAGCTTGCCGTATGGATGGGCAATTCCTGCCATCTTTCTAAATTCCTGTTTTCTTCCTGAATTCTGGACACTCTCCAGAATACGCTCATGATTTTGTGTCCAAGATATGTACCACCTCCATCTCTGTGACTTGGCCATGTACTGGATAGCTGATGGGAATGGTGAGTATCTCAGAAAACTCAGATATCAGTATGCCCAAGAAAGTCTCAGTGGAGAAACCCTGCTTTGGGCCTTTTGCTTACCTATTCTGTTGCCCTGAATGTCAGGAAGGTCTTTGCCTCAGGCCACACTTTGTGAAGCCTGAAGAAAATAGTTTTCAAATGGAATTGAATGGTCATTACCTGTGCCTCTTCGGTTAATTGCTTTGGAAATGGATGTGTCTGAATCAGCCTCTTGGCCCTATGTGAGGCTGTGGCTTAGATTCACAGTACATGATGGGTCTAAAGAAAAATCCCATGTGTGCATCCAAAACCAAAATGGACAAAAGAACTGTCATGGTGGATAGAGTCTCTTGCCTTCCTCTGTAAGGTTCCTGACCTCCATTAAGTGAGAATAGGGATCATTTGGGTCAAGTGAATTCTTTAAAGCCCTGCAGAGGCTATCCCATAGGTTCGTGGGTTTTCTCATGACTCCAATTCACATCTATGTTTACAGAAGAGCAGGGACAGTGTTGGTCTTACAATACAGGAATGCAGTGGATCTTCCATCTGTTGAGAACCTCAAAGCTCCATGCAGAAATGATCTCTGGAGAAGATGTAGGCAGCTATGTAAGACCTGAGAGAGCAAAAATCATCTTCCATGGCAAACAACCTGGTCAGGATTAAGGGTTGCGTCAGAATGAGCCTATCTCTTCTTAATGTAGAGAAGATGGACCAAACCCGGCCTGTGTGGAGAGCTGTTCCCTTTTGCCTACGGGTGATATACCATTTTAACTTGTGAAAGTGTCACAGGAAGTAGGGGCAGCCCTCATCTCATGGGACCGTTGGGAGCAATTGTTATGACAAAGTGGTTGCCAAGGCAGTGATCTCATTCAGTTCCTGAAGGAAGAGATCTCACCTCACTTCCTTGGTGATGGAACTCTCTGAACTTGGTATACAGAAAGCCAGGCACCCAGAGCCAGTCCCAGTCCTAGTCCCAGTGGTCTCACTTTTATGGATTTACAAAGGAGAGAGTCAGTCTTTCTTGATACCTACTGATGTGAGGATGGCCAAATGCCAGGAAAGCTCGGAAGAGGGGCTCTTCCTGAGAAAGCAGATAGTGGCTCACTCCTGGCTTCTAACAACTTCACAGTGTTGGCCAAGAAGATCAGATCTGAGACAGGGCAGGCCATTTCGGAGGATCATAGTATGGCCGATCAGTCAGAGCACACTCCGGAGAGTCACAGACCTATTTGGGGGAAGGAGGTGCCATTGCGGGTTTGGGTTTGTGGTTTTGTCTCATGTTCTGAGAATAGGTAGAAAAGGCAGTTTGTTTGGTTTGGAGTGAACTGTTTCTAGTAAGTCGTTTGACAATGCAGGTGTTTCTATGTCTGTGTATCCCACTGTGTCCGTGCTTGTAGACATTAGAAAAGAGAATGCATCAATGGATGTGTCCTGTCTCATAGAAAGCTTCCCAGCATTCATCCAGCACAATTTATGAATTGACTGTGGCTTGCCTTATTGATGGGCGATACCTGCTACCTTCCTAAGTTGCTGTTTTCTTCCTGAATTATGGCCAATCTCCAGAATAGGCTCATGGGTTTGTGTCCAAGATATGTACTACCTCCAAGCTCTGTGACATGGCCATGTACTGGATAGCTGAATGGAATGGCGAGCATCTCAGAAAACTCAGATATCAGTGTGACCAGTAAAGTCTCAGTGGAGAATCCCTGCTTTGGGCCATTCGCTTACCTATTGTTCTGTTGCCCTGAGAGTCAGGAAGGTCTTTGTCTCAGGCCAACCCTTCGTGAATCCTGAAGGAAAGATTTTTCAAATGGAAATGAATATGCTTTACCTTTGGTTCTTTCCTTAATTGATTTGGAAAGAGATGTGTGTGAATCAGCCTCTTGGCCCAGTGTGATTCTTTGACTTAGATTCTCAGCACCTGATGGATCTAAAGAAAGATCCCATGGGTGCATAAAATCCAAAATGGCAAAAAGAGCAATCATTGTTGATGAAGTATTTTGCCTCCTCTGTAAGGTTCCTGAATTCCATCAAGTGAGAATAGGGAATAAGGTTCCTGAATTCCATCAAGTGAGAAGAACTCAAATGAGTTCTTCAAATCTATTCAGAGGCTATCCAATAGGTGCTTGAGTTTTCTCATCTTTCCAATTCACATAAAGAATCTGTACCCGACACTCAGTAGGACTCAAATTGGAGAAGCAGAGCAGTATTAAGGGCAGGCCTATTTGATCACTCCTGGTACACAGGAAGGGTGTACAGGCCACTAGGAATTTAGGCAAATGAGGGGCAACAGAGCTTATTTTGGACACTGTCTTGGGCTATGCTAATGCTATCAAATGTCAATCCTATTGTTGACTTCATATTTGTTTTATCCTAAGCTCACATATTCATCCTCAACCCTGTTGAAAATATCTAATCCCATCACTGACTTTATTCTTTTCCTGATTTCCTAATGTCTCTATTGATATCTGCTTTCCTACATATTTTGCCCTGTGCATCATTGTGACTGACTCTTCACTTGTGTTGACATTTACATTGACTCTCTAACCAAAACCCTATTGCTAAAGAACTTTTGTTCCAAATCCTATACTCGCTTTTCTTCCTAAACTTACCGACTATCTTTCTAATCCAACTGACTATAACTTTTTGAATGGATTTTCTCTTCTACATTCAATGATCCAAGTACAGTTCAGGATTCTATTCAACCGGGTGAGGGAGTAGATTCTGCAGTTTGGCAATTGGGGACAGCACATTCTGGCAACAAGATTAGCAAAGAGTTCTCAAGATTTCAACAGTGTTTTGTTAAGCATACAGAAAAACAGGAAGTGACAAGTACATATTTTATTAACCTTTCATTCCCCACTTCTTTTTCTGGCTACTTTTAATCATAAAAGTGATCGTTGTGGGGTGTCACATTCTATGTCTGCTAGTGGGGTATTACCATAATTTTAATTTGTCCAATTTGAGCTTGGAGAAAAGAAATTACATTATTGAGGAAACAGGGTTTTATAGTTAGTAATACTATGAGGATTATTATTGGACCGGCCAGGGTTGATAAAAACGTAATTAACCAGGGGGACTGTGTAAAAAAAGACTCAAACTACCCTTTTTGTGCCTCTCTCTCTCTCGTTGTTGCTCTTCAAGGCATCTTTTTAATTTACTCATAGATTTTTTTACAACTCCAGTATTGTCGACATAAAAACAACATTCTTCCCTCAATGAAGCACAAAGGCCCCCTTCTGTCATGAAAAGGAGGTCCAACACTCGCCTTTTCTGTAAAACAACTTCAGAGAGAGAGGTTAAAGATTCCTGCAAAGCTGTGATGGAGGTTTCTAAAATCTTTAAGTTTTGATCTATTGCTGCTTCTAATTGGGTCACTTGTTGTGTCCCATGGACCAGAGCAGTGGTTCTTGTGCCCAACCCTGCAGCAACTCCTATTCGTAATAGAATGGCTAAGGTGAGGGACATATGTTCCCAGCGGAACCGGGTTGTATGTCCCCCTCTTTGATCTTCAAATGAACCTGCGTCATGATAGAGCACTCTGGGAAACATCTGCACCATTTCACAATTAATCACATCTGTTGACCATTTCATGAAAACATAAACAATGTTTAAGTATATAGAATTATACTGTTGTAGGGACGGACAAGGCAAGGCACCTAAGATAGCACCAAAGACACGGAAACAGTCTTTTTTGGTTTCAACCAGATTCAGAGGGCATTGCTTCTGTTGTAATCAATTAATCCCCTGAAACCCAAGTTACGTAGTTTCAGAATTTTGTACCCAACACGTAAGGGAAGGGGCTCAGAAGTTCACAGTCTGCAGAAGTTCACAAAAAGCAGTTTTTGTTTCTTTTTTTTCCTCAGTTTGGGCAAGTTAACTTTTCAAGGACACCTGGGTGGGGGTGTCTTCCCTTTCTTTTTTTCCCCCTTCCAGCTGTTTCCATACAGCCCAGTTTGTAACTTCTTTATCTTAGAAATGTAGCCATCTCTGTGAAGCCCCAGCTCAAGGCCAGAGGCCTTTTTTTCAAATATTTTGTGAAAAACTAGTAAGGGTGTGTCTAGATCAGGAGTGCTGAATTTATTAGCCAGTTGCCAAGGAGACCAGGGCAACACAAAAATAGGAAGTTTATCTACAGTGAACTCTTTTATCGGGACTCTTTTGCTGAAAGTCCTAAATCAGCCATGGTGAAGACTTCTGGAGAAGGTCAGTTAAGACTTTTCTGTGGGCCTGGTACAGAGGGGGACAATTTGGAAGGCAGGGATAAGAGCAGCTCTGTGGATCTGAGAATGAGGAAGGAGAGATGTAAAAGAATATTGGGAGAGGGCTTTGGGATCTTAATAGCAACAAAAACTTGAGCAGTAGAACTGATAGAACAGAGGGGGAGACGGGAGTGAGATTCCAAAAAGCCTGTGAGGGACTTTAAATTCTTAGTAACCTGTTTTTAGTGATGACAAAGCAACATTAAAGGCCATTTTTATTACATCTTGTATTAGGGTCTGAGGATTCTTCTCAGCGGGTTTGAGCTTTGCATTAGGTGGTAAGAGGACTGTGTGGGACCCGGTGCGGGCACTGACAGGAGAGGAGAGGAGTGAGTGAATGGAGTGGTACCTCAGTACCTGCAACCTCAGCAAGGGAGCAATGGTCTGAGAACCAGTCGAGATTTGGGTTTTTGTTCTAGATATTGGAGGGGAGAAATCAAGTTGCTGAGGTGGGAGTGACAGCAGAGAGTCTGGAGCACAAGGCTGAGGGTGAGCATCTATTGGAGAAGCATAGTTCAGGATGTGAGCAAAGGAGAGAGAAGGCCTCCACATAGCGGAATCTCCTTTCACCCTTTTGAGCACTTGCAGAAGTTAAAAAGGTCACACAGAATTTGAGGATCTAGAGACCCCTCTGGGGGCCATTGGTTTTGGTTATCTAATTCGTAATATGGCCAATGCTGTGTACAGAATTTGATGAGGAGTTTGGGTTCCATCTGACAGTCCCTGTATGCTCACATCCCCATGACTTACAATAGAAGTCTGCTCTCCCCCCCCACAGCCATGACTGTTTGTGGCTTTGATAGTCTGCCGGGCAAACATAGTAATCTAGGCTAGCCAACCTGCATCTGGCTCACGTGTCCCTACATCTATAATGTTTGTTTCCATTATCTATGGTACGGAAGGGATTTAATGGAATTTTAGTGTTATCCTGTTAATCAGGGATATCCCAATAGGAAAGACCTATAGCCAGCTGACAAATGACTGGGTGGAGACATGGCCACCAGGTTCATAAGGGGGCTGTATTCGAGATAGGCCATACTTCGTGTCCAGTAGGATTTGTGATCAGCCATCGCAGCTTAAGGGGCTGATGAGGGTTAAGACTACTGGTCGTCAAGGGGAGAATAAATATCTTCCAGGATCTTCTTTACAACCATTTGCGATGTTTCTTTTTTCTTCTTTTTTATTTCTTTTTTTGTGTGTGTGTGGGGAAGGCTTCAATACATCTTGAAAATGTATGTTCAAAGATTAGGAGTTATTTAAGTCCATACCTTACTGGCTTAATTTCAGTAAAGTCCACTTCCCAGAATTGTCCTCGTCTGGTTCCTCATAGGTGCTTTCCTGCAGGAAGCTTGGAAGTGTAAGCTTTAACCAATTAATGGACCTGACAGGCTTTTGTTACCCATTCAGTTATTTCCTTTTGCTGTGAGTAGGTTAGTGGAAAACTGTGTTCTTGATCCTTCACGAATGAATGTAGTTTCTTTGAACAAAGGTGAGTGAGTTGATGAACATTTGCTACTGACATAGTTAGAGCCATGATTATAGGAGTAGTTACTGAAGGATTAAAAAATTCCACTTGAGGGCCTTCAGGCTTAAAGGTTATTTTGGCCCAGAGCTTGGTGAGCAGAACTCTGCCCATCAATGGGGCCAGGCATTCTGGGATTACTAGGAAGGAGTGATGGATTTTTCCTTTTCCCTGGTCCATGGTCCTCTTAGTTGTCAAAGCCCGATATTTACTTCTGTTAGACTCTTGAATTAGAGACCTTTTATTCGGTAGAGGGCCCAATGGGCCTTATGGGCTGAGTATATTGCCCCTGTATCTACTTCAAAGTTTATTGTGTTCCCCTCCACTTCAAAAGTTACCTTGAGGTCAGGGAGAGGATCTGAGCCCGGACTTTCTTAGTATTCCTCCAGAGTCAGAATATCTGGCTGGCATGGCTGTCTCTTTCTAGGGCACTCTTTGGCCCAGTGTCCTTTTTCTTTAGAGTAGGCACATTGATCTGAGGCCAGGGGTGGCCTCTAGTGTGTGCCCAGGTATCCCTTCCTGTCTCTCTGTTTCTTAGTTTCTGGCCTATTTGTTGTTGTGACCAGGACCTTAGTCAATGCCTTAGTCTGTCTTTTGTTTCTTTTATCCTCACTCAGCTCCCTTCTCTTCCTCAGTTTCTCTCTTAAAGTATACCTTCTCGGGTTCTCTGACTAAATCCCTCAAAGTCATATCTTGTAATCCATCTAAGCATTGTAACTTTCTTTTAATATCCAGGGCAGCTTTCCCAATAAAGGCCATTGTGACAGATGCCTTTTGATCCTCTGCCTGAGGATCGAAAGGAGTATGTCTCTTATATGCCTACATAATTATCTCTAGGAACATACAGGGAGATTCATCAGGCCCTTAAATAATCTCTCTTACCTTGGCCAAATTAGTTGGTCACCTAGCGGCCACTAAGATACCCACTATTAGAGCCCGGCGATAAGTGGACAGATGCTCCCTACCTTCAAAGGTGTTGGGGTCCCAGTTGGGTCGTTTCAAGAGAAAGCCGGCTTTGAATATGTTGGGAAGTTGTGTCGGTCACGCATTTGGTCCGAGGATACTTTTTTCTAGCCTCCAGGAGGATTCTCTTTTGTTCCTCTGTCATGAAGAGAGTCCCTAGGAGTTGTTGGCAGTCATCCCAAGTAGGTTGGTGTGAAAACATCAATGACTTCACCAGACCTGAGAGCCAGGTTGGGTCCTCGGTAAAAGGGGGATTGTTATTTTTCCATTTATATAGGTCTGAAGAGGAGAAGGCCAATACTGGTAGGCTTCCATTTTTTTCCCCATGGCCATCGTCAATCATTGGTCCTTAGGGATGGAGGGTAGCAACACGGGAGTTCCAGGGTTTTCAATCATTTGCCACCGGCGAGTTCCTTTAGCAAGTCCAGCTTCCTCCAGGGGAGGAGGGGCTGTGTGTGACGCAGGGGAGTTATCTGGAGGGCCCTGGGCTGGCTTAGCGTCCTCCAATTGCGGAGAGGCTGAGTCAGCAGCTGGAGAATCACTTAGAGGGTGTTGGGGGTTGTGGGACAAGGGTAGAAGATAAGGAAGGGGAGGAGAGTCCAGTAGAGTCAAATCTTGTGACTCAGGGAGAACAGAGGGTGGAGGAGGAGGAGGAGCAGAGGGGTTGAGAGATCGTGGGGGAAGGAGTAGGAACGGGGACACAGCAAGGAAAGGCTTCACCCACGGAGGAGGAGATTTGCAGAGGTCCTGCCAAGTTAAGGTATATTCCTGTTTATCAGTATGGCTATGTGGCCCTGGCTGTAAGACAATATCTCTGTCTTTTTAAATTAGTGGGAAGTAGAAAGATCCTTCTAGGGGCCATCCGAATCCAAAGGTGGGCCATTCTGAGGCACACAGAGTCTGCCAGGTCCAGCGTTTTACTGAAAAAGAAACATTCTGAGCCCTTAAGCGGACTTTGGTCCATAGATCAAGGGTCAGGGACAGAGGCATTGAAGTGATCTGTCCCATAATGAAAGATACACAAACAGTAAAAGCAACGACACAGGACACAGACAAGAGAAAACAATAAAGACAGGCAATGGACGTCCAACACTGAGACCAAGACTGAGCAGGCGGCAAAACCCGATGGGCTGGCAATACCGAATCTGAAACAAAGTATCACTGAGTCGAGGGGACTATTATTCCTCGATTCCCGAGTCCTCTGTGGCGTCCCCCAGGGACTTGACTTGTGGCTCTGTGACACGTCTGCCAGCCACCATCAAAGAGAGCTCACACACTTCATGGACAGCCATTTTGCCAAGCATTAACCTGAAACCTGTAACCAGAAAGAGGCGCCTTACTTACCCTGAGAGTAGCCCATTGGGGTCTCTCATTCACCGCTGCTGGATTTCGGTGGAACCTCCATATATAAAGATCGGAAGAGCATTGGGGGAAGAGACCACTAAGAGACTCTCTCATGCAAAAACAAAGGGTTTATTGGGGGTCCAGCATGCTGGGGCTCAGAGCTCATTTGAATAGAGCAGAGAACCCTGAGAACAGCTTAAGCAGAGCTTATATACTTTCCTTGAAGAGGGCAGGGAGGAAAGTTTATTGATGGGCCTGGGCGGGTGAGCAGTTTGCGTGCAACTGGGTGAGGGAGTACATTCTGAAGTTTGGCAGTTGGGGACAGCACATTCTGGGAAAAAGATTAGAAAACACTTCTCAAGATTTCAACAGTGTTTTATTAAGCATACAGAAAAACAGGAAGTGACAAGAATCTATTTTATTAACATTTCACTACCGACTATACTTTGCCAGATTTCCTAAAGTCTCTATTGATATCTGCATTCCTACATATTTTCCCCAGTTCATCATTGTGATTAATTCTTCACATGTGCTGACATTTACATTCACTCAATACCCGAAACCCTATAGCTAAAGAACTTTTGGTCCAAATCCTATACTCACTCTCCTTTATAAACATACCGTCTATCTTCCTAATACTCCTGACTATCCATTTTGACTGGAAGTTCTCTTTGAAAATCAATCATCCAAGTTACAAGGTCCTATGCTTAATACCGCAATCAAGGGCCCAATGCCCTTCTGGGCTTCAAATCTTACCTAGATTTCTGTTTTCAGATTCCTATATATTCTTGAAAATATCGCAGATTCCCAATACCATTATTCATCCAGCAGAATGATTTCTATTCCAAATCAAACCTGTTATTAACCCTAACCAATCTAACTTTAGAGAAGAGCAAGGACAGAGTTGGTCTTAAAATACAGGAATGTAGGGGATCTTCCAACTGCTGAGAAACTCAAAGGTCAATGCGCAAATGATCCCTAGAGAAGTTGTAGGCACCTATGAAGGAACTGAGAGAGCAAAAGTCATCTTTCATTGCAAACAACCTGGTCAGCATGAAGGGATGTGTCTGAATCAGCCTCTCTCTTCTTTATGTAGAGAAGAAGGACAAAACGAGGCCTCTGTGGAGAGCTGTTCCTGGTTACCAATGTTTGATATACCATTCTAACTTGTGAAAGTGTCAAAGGAATTAGGGACAGCCTCCATTTTATGGGACCTTTGGAAGCAAATGTTAGGACAACGTGCTTGCCAAGGCATTGACCTCATTCAGTTCCTGAAGGAAGTGACCTCACCTCACATTCTTGGTGAATGAACTCTCTTAACTTGGGATCCAGGCATTCAGGCACACAAATCTAGTCCCAGGCCCAGTCCCAGTGGTCTCCCTTCTTTTGATTTACCAAGGACAGAGTCAGTCTTTCTTGGTATCTACTGATGTGAGGATGGCCAAATGCCAGGAAACCTCTGAAGAGTGGCCTTTCCTGAGTAAGCAGGAAGTGGCTCACCGCTGTCTCCTGACAACTTCACAGAGTTGGCCAAGGAAACCAGATCTGAGACAGAACAGGCCATTTGATGGGAACATAGTACGGCCCACCAGTCAGAGGTCACACCGGATAGTCAGAGACCTACTTTGGGAAAGGAGGTGACTTTGTGGGTGTGAGTGTGTGTTTGTGATTTTGTCTCATGTTTTGAGAATAGGTAGGAAAGGCAGTTTGTTTGGTTTGGAGTGGACGATTTCTAACAAGTGATTTGACAAGGCGAGTGTTTTTAAGTCTGTGTATCCCACTGTGTCCATGGTTGTAGACATTAGAAAAGAGAATGCATCAAAGGATGTGTCCAGGCTAGTAGAAAGCTTACCAGAATTCTTTCTGCCCAATGTATGAAAGGAATGCGGCTTGCCTTATGGATGGGTAACACCTGCTATCTTCCTAAGTTCCTGTTTTCTTCCTGAATTCTGGCCACTCTCCAGAATAGGCTCATGATTTTGTGACCAAGATAAGTACCACCTCCAAGCTCTGTGACATGGCCATGTACTGGGTAGCTGAAGGGAATGGTGAGCATCTCAGAAAATTCAGATATCAGTGTGACCAGGAAAGTCTCAGTGGAGAAACACTGCTTTGGGCCATTTGCTAGCCTATTGTTCTGTTCCCCTGAATGTCAGGAAGGTCTTTGCCTCAGGCCACCCCTTTGTGAAGCCTAAAGAAAACAGTTTTCAAATGGAAATGAATGGGCATCACCTGTGGCTCTTTGCTTAATTGCTTTGGAAAGGGATGTGTCTGAATCAGCCTCTTGGCCCTGTGTGAGGTTGTGGCTTAGATTCTCAGCACCTGGTGGATGTAAAGAGAGATCCCATGTGTGCATCCAAAACCAAAATGGCCAAAAGCAGTCCTTGTGGATGAAGTCTGTCGCCTTCCTCTTTAAAGTTCTTGAAATCCATCAAGTGAGAATAGGGATCCTTTGGGTCAAATGGGTTCTTCAAAGACCTGCAGAGGTGCTTGTGATTTCTCATGACTGCAAATCACATAAAAATATATACCTGACACTCAGTTTTCCACAAATTGGAGAAGCATAGAAGTATTAACGTCTAGCATATTTGATCACTCCTGTTTCACATGAAGGGTGTCCAGACCACCCTGAATTTACGCCAATGAGGGGCAAGGGAGTTATTTTGGACACTCTCTTGGACTCTGCCACTCATGGAAACCTTCCGCCAGAGGTTGTGATTAGTGTCTATATGGAAGAAGATGAGGGCCATATGGGAGGGTTTTGGTTTTAAATTTGGTCATTTGTGTCCAGTATGAAGACATGACCTGGACCACCTGGGCTTGAACTCTGGTGTGATTCCCCTTAGAGACTGAATTCAGAGAAGTATTGCCATGAATTTTGTTGGGATTTTAGGAGTCCACCCATGAGAATCACCCTTGGAAACTGAGATCTAGGCCCAGGTTGGCTTTCCACAGAGCCCTGGTATCTCAGCCAGGATATCACATGATTTAATTCTGAAAGACTTGGCAGCCATAGTTGAGAGTCACAACACCCATGGACGTCACATTGTAGACCTCAATGGGCCTGGCTTCATGTGACATTTTGGCCACTCTTTGGGAAGATATGCCTGTGAGAGTTCTACAGAGCATTCATTGAAATGAGCTTCCTCACCATTTAATGGTTCCTGAATGAATTGAAACCCACAGTGCCTGCAATGTTATCCTTGAAAAATGCCTAGATAAATACCATGAAATTTTTGAAATTCCCATGACCAGGTGGCACTGGAGAAACTTTGGATGTCCTGTTGCTGATCGTAAATATGCAAGACAGTGCCTTGATTGAGTGGGTTTCATGAAAATGGTGTAGAACAGAGATGCCAGTATGTTGGAACCTGCTGAGTAGTGGGCCTAGAGCAGTGGTAGGCAGATGTGTGATAAAAAATTTGTGGTGGAGCCATGTGGATCTGCCATTGGCTTCCAAATGGCTTGTGACTGACATGGTGCAGCCAGCAGACCCTTCCATGTAAAGGCTTCTTGTTATATGGAGATGTTTCCGGGCAATGTTCAGAATCAGGTTGCTATGGACATGTGGTCAAGCTATGTGGGATAGAAGCCTGGTTGGTGCATTCTCCTGCAGACCCTGACCAACCACACATGACAGAATTGCCTCCAGAACTGTGTCCCAGTTGAACTTCTTTTATTTCATGAAGCAAATGCCAAAGTCCCAGTGCAGCAGCAAGAAACACCATGAAAAGTGGAGGATGACCAAATGGCTTCCCAGTCCCCATGGGAATACCCTTAGCCCCCAGTGGCCACAGTTTACTTACAAAGAGAGAATTCAGCACTGCTGCCTCATGTTCATTGGAAAATAAGAAATCATGTCCTCCAGGTCACATAGATGCAGACACAGCTTTGATGGTCTCACTAGAAAGAAGCTAAAGCTCCTGACAAAAACATATATTTCAAGTGCCCAAACTCAGAGGCAGTTTCTCAAGAAGTATTTAGGCCAGCAGAGCTCCATATATATGGAGTGTTTATCCTGTCCCATACTAGGAAAACTCCTCTACCACTTCCAAGGTTGTAAACTCCTGAGCATATTATTCACAGATTTTATTACTCTACTCCTCTAATTGTGTCTTACTTTGGGGGAAGGAAATGTCAAGGAATTGTTCTGGATGAGAGTGGGAAGACTTTGTTTAGCACATATTTGCATACACATTGGTTTCATTTTTCTATTTTACATTTGATATACTGAATCCCTGACACTAACACATACCCTACTAGATTCTGAATACTAATCCTAATATGATGGAGAAAAATAACCGAAACAGAATAGAAATACAAGCAGTTCAGAGGAGGCACGTTGTATACTTGGACTTGCCTTTTGCATTATATAGGGTAGGAGTTATAACTCTAGTAAATTTTTTGTTGAAATAGTTTTCCATGTGCTTTTAAAGTTAACAAATATGTGAATTCCTGTCTCCCTTTCTCTGTATTCTATTCAGCACATGTATTTTTATATGCACATATAGAATCCTACCTGGTATCACACGTACATTCTTGTGAGTTACATAACTTGGCAGATACAAAGTGTGAGAAGAGATCACTCCTCCTAAACGCTGTTTGAACTGAAAATTCAAACTATGGGTGAGCTTCCTAGTTGAAAAAAGTTATACATAAATCCATATCCAGTAAAATGAATATTTTTGGATCTGTGGATGATATGTATTTCACGGTGTAATTCGATTGGCATATATATTGCTAATTTTTAAAATCTGTGTGTGGTTATATATATATATATATATATATATATATATATATATATATTCTCTCCAGATATTTCAAAATATTTAATATATGTGTCTTATTATACACTCCCTAAATTCATTCATGAATATGTATGTGGATTTATAAAAAACTTTTCACAAGATTATTCTCAGAAATATTCATTCACCTGATATACGTACTTTTTTCCTAGTATTGAAAACTAACTTCAGTGAATGGTGCATATGAATCCTAATATTTCTACAGTAACTGATCCAGTTTCACATCAATGCAAGTAGATTCCTATGGGACATGATAAGTATTTTGAAGTTCATTTTTATTTCAACACTGGTACATTACTATTTCTTCAGTTTATGCACATTATAGGATATATATTTCATCCACAAGTTCACAAATTTATAGGCATATATTTCACTTTCAATCACTTTCTGCTTCAGAAAACACGTGTTCCGCCATGTTTCAAACTGGTCTTTTCATGAGACTTCTTTCAAAACACATTATTTTTGATTTCCATAATCACTTTTGAAGCAAAACTCACACACTCTTCATGATAAACCATAAGCCTAGGATTACAATTAGACGTATAACTAGTTGTTATGAATGATTCTATATCAATATATGATTTCTTGAGAGGCAAGATGGCCGCAAAGGAAATGCAGTAACTCCGTGTACTGCGTCACTGTGAGGGAAAATGACGAGTTAGAACGGCTAAAAGCTATCTTGTTAGGAATTTCCAGCAAAATTGGGGTGCTCCAAAACCTAGTGGAAGGACTTTCATTGCACGAGGATCAGCTTCAGGGGCTCAAATGCGAGCGATCTGTCCGTCTGTATGGAGCGCTGCTTGTTCGGCAGATCACCCCATGGCTGGAGTCTGCGGCGCGCGCTGGGAAACGACAGGCTGGTGGCGCAGAGATACAGCGATGCTGATTCTGTGGGCTCCTGCCAGCTAGGCATTTGCTGAGCTCGGAGCTGAATTCTGGGTTGGAGACGGGGAAAGGAAACGGTCCAGTTTGGTTCTCCACACCGGTCAGACCACGGAGGAAGCCAGCGGCCACCATCTTGGAGAGCTGACGTCACCATCCTTGTTTTCGACTGATTGCAGCTCTTTCAGCTATAGAACAGGTAATTTCAGGCTGACAATTTTCTGCATCTCGCAGACAAATTGCTCAGACTTAGTGCTAAATAACCCGCGGAAACTGCTTCTTGGAGCCTGCTCCTATCAGAACACGCACCGAGCCCGGAGTGTCGGAGTTCCGGCTCCCGGAGCTGCTCTGGCCCAGGGCTATAGAACCCGTGGAAACTGCTTCTTGGAGCCTGCTCCTGTCGGAGCATGCACCAAGTCCGGAGAGGCCGAATTCTGCCTCCCGGAACTGTTTTGGCCCGGTGATAAAGAACCCGCGGAAACTGTTTCTCGGTCCGGGTCCTGCTGAATACTGTGGAGGCCAGAGGGGCCGAACAGAGCCGCCGCCCGGGGCCGGAACAAGTCCAGCGACCTGCCGGCGTGGTAGTCAAGAAAACCCAGAGGCAGCGCGGGCACAGGAGCCGGCGGGAGCTGCGCGGCGCGGGACTCCCAGCTACCGCTCCCACCAGTGCTGACAACTGAGGTCTCTTGCACCGACTCGCCTCGGCGTGGGACTCACGGCTACCGCTCCCACCAGTGCTGACAACTGAGGTCTCTTGCACCAGATATGGGGGCGTGGCTACCAGAAGGTAAGCAAATTGGCTGGGGGTTCTCAGCCCCAAGCTCTACAAACTTAGGGCCTGAGGGAGGCCAACAAGAAGAGTGTGCCCAGGCACTAATGAAACAGCTGCTCCACGCGTGTGCAAGGTAGGCGGAACTGTGAACACCGACAAAACAGGCCCAGTGAACCGCCAGACACATCCCTTCGGTTGGGGGAGGGGCAGAGCCGCCGGGCGCCTGCAAGGTAGGCAGACCCGCGACCCACCAGCAGAAAAGGTACAGCAATCCACAGAGCGGCATAGCCACCCCCCGAGCCTACAAGGTAGGCAGACCTGTGACCTACCGGCAGGTCATGCCCAAAAACCTGCGGAGGGGCACAGCTGCCCCACGTGCCTGCTAGGTAGGCTGAACCGTGACCACCAACAGAACAGGCCCAGCGGCCGGCCAGACACATCGCCCCGCCCAGGTTGGGGGAGGGGCAGAGCCGCCGGGCGCCTGCAAGTTAGGCATACCTGCGAATCACCAGCAGATCAGGCCCAGCAACCGCGGAGCGGCAGAGCCACCCCCGGGCCTGCAAGGTAGGCACACTTGCCACCCACCGGCAGGTCAGGCCCAACAAACTGCGGAGGGGCACAGCTGCCCCACGAGCCTGTTAGGTAGGCAGAACCCTGACCACCAACAGAACAGGCTCAGAGGCCGGCCAGACACATTGCCCCACACCGGTTGGGGGAGGGGCAGAGCCGCCGGGTGCCTGCAAGTTAGGCAGACCTGCATCTCACCAGCATATCAGGCCCAGCAACCCACGGAGCGGCAGAGCCACCCCCAGGCCTGCAAGGTAGGCGCACTTGCCACCCACCGACAGGTCAGGCCCAGAAACTCTCAGAGAGACACAGCTGCTCCACGCGCGTGCAGGGTAGGCAGAACCGTGACCACCGACAAAAGAGGCCCAGTGGACCGCCAGACACATAGCTCCGGTTGGGGGAGGGGCAGAGCCGCCGGGTGCCTGCAAGGTAGGCGGACCCGCGACCCACCAGCAGAACAGGCTCAGCAATCCACAGAGCGGCAGAGCCACCCCCCGAGCCTAAAAGGTAGGCAGACCTGCGACCCACCGGCAGGTCAGGCCCAAAAACCTGCGGAGGGACACAGCTGCCCCACGTGCCTGCTAGGTAGGCTGAACCCTGACCACCAACGGAACAGGCCCAGCGGCCGGCCAGACACATCGCCCCGCCCCGGTTGGGGGAGGAGCAGAGCCGCCGGGCACCTGCAAGTTAGGCAGACCTGCAACTCACCAGCAGATCAGGCCCAGTGACCCGCGGAGCGGCAGAGCCACCCCTGCGACTGCAAGGTAGGCACACTTGCCATCCACCGGCAGGTCAGGCTCAGCAACTCTCAGAGGGACACAGCTGCTCCACGCGCGTGCAATGTAGGCGGAACCGTGACCACCGACAAAACAGGCCCAGTGGCCCGCCAGATACATCACCCCGGTTGGGGGAGGGGCAGAGCCGCCACCAGCGCCTTTTAGGTAGACAGACCTGCAACCGACAGACAGAACAGGCCTAGTGGCCAGCGGAGGGGCAAAACCGCTGCTCACTCCTGCAAGGTAGGCGGACCTGTGACCACCGAAAGAACAGGCCCATCGAAAGTACAGGCACAGCGGCCTCCCGGCGTGGTAGGCACATTGCCTCAATTGAAGGAGGGGCAGAACCACCGCCAAAGCCTGCAAGGGAGACGATGCAGCTATACAAAAGCAATATAAATATATAGGGGGAAAAATCAATAACACAACAGTTTCACCAAGCAGAAAGAAACGCGATCAGTATGAAAAGACAAGGAAAAAAAGGACCACAAGCAATGCAGGTCAATTCAACTTTAGAAGAGGTAATATCTGCAGCAGATGGAATGTCAGATAAAGAATTCAGGATATACATGCTTCAGATGATCTGGAGTCTCAAGGAAGACATTAGACAGCAAAATCAGACAATGAAAGACCACTTCGACCACTTCGACAATGAATTACATAAACAAATCCAAGAAGCAAAAGATCAATTATTCAGGGAGATAGAGGTTATAAAAAACAAACAAACAGAAATCCTGAAAATGCAGGAAACAATAAACCAACTTAAAAACTCAATTGAGAATACTACCAGCAGAGTAGAACACTTAGAAGATAGAACATCAGACAATGAAGACAAAGTATTTCAACTGGAGAACAACATAGACAGCTCAGCAAAGCTGTTAAGAAACCATGAGCAGAACATTCAAGAAATATGGGATAACATAAAGAGACCAAACTTAAGAGTCATTGGGATACAGGAAGGTATTGAGGTCCAAACCAAAGGAATGAGCAATCTATTCAACGAAATAATACGAGAAAACTTCCCAACTTGAAGAATGAGACAGAATCCCAAATCCTAGAAGCCTATAGGACGCCGAATGTGCAAAATCATAAGAGATCCACACCTAGACACATTTTAATGAAGATGCCCAACATACAGAATAAGGAGAGAATTTTAAAAGCTACAAGAGAAAGGAAGCAGATTACATTTAGGGGTAAACCAATCAGGATAACAGCTGATCTTTTAACACAGACTCTGAAAGCTAGAAGATCCTGGAATAACATATTTTATACACTAAAAGAAAATGGGTTCCAACCAAGAATTGTGTATCTCGTGAAATTAAGCTTCAGGATGGAAGATGAAATTAAAACCTTCCATGATAAACAAAAGTTAAAAGAATTGGCAGCTAGAAAACCATCTCTTCAAAACATCCTCGGCAAAATATTACAGGAAGAAGAAATGGAAAATGTCAATGAAAATCAACAGCGGGAGGTAGTACAGTAAAGGGGGGGGGGATAATCAAAGAGGAAAACAAACCATGTTTAGTAACATAAATAAACCAATATGGCTGGAAGAACACCCATATCTCAATAATAACCCTAAATGTTAATGGCTTAAACTCACCAATTAAGAGACACAGGCTAGTAGAATGGATCACAAAACAAGACCCAACAATATGCTGCCTTCAGGAGACGCATTTGATAGGAAAAGACATACTTAGACTGAAGGTGAAAGGTTGGGAAAAATCATATCACTCATATGGACTTCGGAAACAAGCAGGAGTGTCCATATTCATATCAAATAAAATAGATTTCAAGCCAAAGTTAATCAAAAGGGATGAAGATGGACACTACATACTTCTCAAGGGAACCATACACCAACAAGACATAACAATCATAAATATATATGCCCCAAACAATGGTGCAGCTATGTTCATCAAACAAACACTTATCAAGTTCAAGAGTCTAATAGACCACCGTACAATAATCATGGGAGACTTCAACACACCTCTCTCACGACTGGACAGATCTTCCAAACAAAAGTTGAATAAGGAAACTATAGAGCTCAATAACAAAATTAATAACCTAGACTTAATTGACATATATAGAATATACCACCCAACATCAAGCAGTTACACTTTTTTCTCAGCAGCACATGGATCCTTCTCAAAAATAGATCATATATTATGTCACAGGGCAACTCTTAGACAATATAAAGGAGTAGAGATAATACTATGCATCTTATCTGATCATAATGGAATAAAATTGAAAATTAACGATAAAAGAATTAAGGAAAAATCATGCATCACTTGGAGAATGAACAATAGGTTACTGAATGATCAATGGGTTATAGAAGACATCAAGGAGGAAATTAAAATATTCTTAAAGATAAATTAAAACACAGACACAACATATTGGAATCTATGGGACACATTGAAAGCAGTTCTAAGAGGTAAATTTATTGCTTGGAGTTCATTCCTTAAAAAAAGAAAAAACCAACAAATAAATGATCTAATACTTCAACTCAAAATCCTAGAAAAAGAAGAGGAAAAACAACAGCAAAAGAAGTAGAAGACAAGAAATAATTAAAATCAGAGCTGAAATTAATGAAATCGAAACGAAAGAAACAAGAGAAAAAATTGACAAAACTAAAAGTTGGTTCTTTGAAAAAATAAAAAAAAATCGACAGACCCTTAGCCACGCTAACGAACAGAAGAAGAGAGAGAACTCATATTACCAGCCTACGGGATGAAAAAGGCAATATCACAACAGACACTTCAGAAATACAGAAGATTATCAGAAATTATTTTGAATCCTTATACTCCAACAAAATAGAAGATAGTGAAGGCATCGATAAATTTCTTAAGTTATATGATTTGCCCAGATTGAGTCAGGAGGATATTGACAACCTAAACAGACCAATATCAATTGAGGAAATAGAAGATACCATCAAAAGACTACCAACTAAGAAAAGCACAGGACCAGATGGGTAAACAGCAGAGTTTTACAAAACCTTTAAAGAGGAACTAATACCAATACTTTTCAAGCTATTTCAGGAAATAGAAAAAGAGGGAGAACTTCCAAATTCATTCTATGAGGCCAACATCACCCTGATTCCTAAATCAGACAAAGACACTTCAAAGAAAGAAAACTACAGACCAATATCTCTAATGAACCTAGATGCAAAAATCCTCAATAAACTTCTGGCGAACCGGATACAAAAACATATCAAAAAAATTGTGCAACATGATCTGGTAGGATTTATCCCTGGGATGCAAGGTTGGTTCAATATACGGAAATCAATAAATGTTATTCACCACATCAATAGGCTTAAAAATAAGAACCATATGATCATCTCGATAGATGCGGAAAAAGCATTCGACAAAGTAGAGCATCCCTTTATATTCAAAACTCTAGAAAATCTAGGGATAACAGGAACATACCTCAATATTGTAAAAGCAATCTATGCTAAGCCTCAGGCTAGCATCATTCTGAATGGAGAAAAACTGAAGGCATTCCCTCTAAAATCTGGAACAAGACAGGGATGCCCTCTCTCACCACTTCTGTTCAACATAGTTTTCGAATCACTGGCCAGAACAATTAGACAGACGAAAGAAAATAAAGGCATAAAAATAGAAAAGAAGAACTCAAATTATCACTATTTGCAGATGACATGATTCGATACCTAGCAGACCCAAAAGGGTCTACAAAGAAACTATTAGAGCTAATAAATGAATTCAGCAAAGTGGCAGGCTATAAAATCAACACGCATGAATCAAAGGCATTCCTGTATATCAGCGACAAATCCTCTGAAATGGAAATGAGGACAACCACCCCATTCACAATATCCTCAATAAAAGTAAAATACTTGGGAATCAACCTAACAAAAGAGGTGAAAGACTTATACAATGAAAACTACAGAACCCTAAAGAAAGAAATAGAAGAAGATCTTAGAAGATGGAAAAATATACCCTGTTCATGGATAGGTAGAAGTAACAACATCAAAATGGCGATATTACCAAAAGTTCTCTATAGGTTTAATCCAATGCCAATCAAAATCCCAACGGCATTTCTTGTAGAAATAGAGAAAGCAATCATGAAATTCATATGGAAAAATAAAAGACCCAGAATAGCAAAAACAATGCTAAGCAGGAAGTGTGAATCAGGCGGGATAGCTATACCAGACTTCAAACTATACTACAGAGCAATAGTAACAAAAACACCATGGTACTGGTAACAAAACCGGCGGGTGGACCAATGGTACAGAATAGAGGACACAGAAGCCAATCCACAAAACTACAACTATCTTATATTTGATAAAGGGGCTAAAAGCATGCAATGGAAGAAGGATAGCATCTTCAACAAATGGTGTTGGGAAAACTGGAAATCCATTTGCAACAAAATGAAACTGAATCCCTTTCTCTCACCATGCACAAAATTTAACTCAAAGTGGATCAAGGAACTTGATATCAAATCAGAGACATGGCATTTGATAGAAGAAAAAGTTGGCTATGATCTACATACTGTGGGGTCGGGCTCCAAATTCCTCAATAGGACACCCATAGCACAACAGTTAATAACTAGAATCAACAAATGGGACTTACTCAAACTAAAAAGATTTTTCTCAGCAAAAGAAACAATAAGAGAGGTAAACAGGGAGCCTACATCCTGGGAACAAATCTTTACTCCTCACACTTCAGACAGAGCCATAATATCCAGAATATACAAAGAACTAAAAAAATTAGACAATGAGATAACGAATAACCCAATCAACAAATGGGCCTAGGACCTGAACAGAAATTTCTCAGAGGAGGACATACAATCGATCAACAAGTATATGAAAAAATGCTCACCATCTCTAGCAGTCAGAGAAATGCAAATCAAAACCACCCTAAGATACCATCTCACTCCAGTAAGATTGGCAGCCATTAGGAAGTCAAACAGAGTCAAGTGCTGGCGACGATGTGGGAAAAAGGGTACTCTTGTACATTGCTGGTGGGACTGCAAATTGGAGCGGCCAATTTGGAAAGCAGTATGGAGATTTCTTGGAAAGCTCGGAATGGAACCACCATTTGATCCAGCTATTCCCCTACTCGGTCTATTCCCTAAAGACCTAAAAAGAGCACACTATAGGGACACTGCTACATCCATGTTCATAGCAGCACAATTCACAATAGCAAGACTGTGGAACCAACCTAGATGCCCTTCAATAGACGAATGGATAAAAAAAATGTGGCATTTATACACAATGGAGTATTACTCTGCATTAAGAAATGACAAAATCATAGAATTTGGAGGGAAATGGATGGCATTAGAGCAGATTATGCTAAGTGAAGCTAGCCAATCCCTTAAAAAAATGCCAAATGTCTTCTTTGATATAAGGAGAGTAACTAAGAACAGAGTAGGGACGAAGAGCATGAGAAGAAGATTAACATTAAACAGGGATGAGAGGTGGGAGGGAAAGGGAGAGAGAAGGGAAATTGCATGTAAATGGAAGGAGACCCTTAGGGGTATACCAAATTACATACAAGAGGATGTGAGGGGAAAGGAGGAAAATATAAGGGGGAGAAATGAACTACAGTAGAGGGGGTAGAGAGAGAAAAGGGGAGGGGAGGGGGGAGGGGGGATAGTAGAGGATAGAAAAGGCAGCAGAATACAACAGACACCAGAATGTCAATATGTAAATCAATGGTTCTGCAACTGATGTGATTCTGCAATCTGTATATGGGGTAAAAATGGGAGCTCATATCCCACTTGAATCAAAGTGTGAAATATGATATATCAAGAACTATGTAATGTTTTGAACAACCTACAATAAAAATTAATTTAAAAAAATATATGATTTCTTATATATTTTCAGATATCAATTCAATACATTATTTAAAGGGGAACCAGTTATATTATTTATTAACTGTATGATCTATTCATGCATTATCTTTATATTCATAGACACAGGGTACACCTATTTTTACCCTCAATACTAATTTATACGTTTTCAAAATATTCCTCAACAAATGGTGGAAGAAATACTCATGTCACCTGATCTATATATACATTTTATCACAGTAATATTCTGGACAAAAAAATCAAAGGTCACCCTTAAGTTTGTACCAAAGCCTAAATGGAAAGTGAGCATGGATTACTAAAACCTTCCATGTCCAGGTGGCCTAATGCTCTCAAATGTCAATCTTATTGGTGACTACATTTTTGTTTCTTCCTAAGATTATATATTCAACCTCAAGTCTGTTGAAAATGTCTAATCCTATCACTCACTTTATACTTTGCCTGATTTAGTAATGTCTCTATTTATATCTATTTTCCTACATATTTTCCCCTGTTCATCATTGTGACTGACTCTTCAATTGTGCTGACATTTACATTCACTGTCTACCTGAAACCCTATTGCTTAAGAACTTTTGGTCTAAATCCTATTCTCACTCTTCTTTGTAAACCTACTGACTACCTTCCTAATCCTACCGACTATCCCTTTTTGAGTGGATGTTCTCTTCGACATTCAATCATCCAAGGTACAAGCTCCTATGCCATTGTATATAGATTTATCTGAGACATTTTTGCAGAAAATAATTCAAAGCTAAGTGTACCAATTAAGGGCCCAATGCCCTTCTGGACTTCATATCTTCCCTAGATTTCTGTTTTTATACTTATATTTCACCTATATATTCTTGTAAATATCATAGTTTCCCAATACCATTATTCGTCATGCAGAAGGATTCCTAACCCCAAATTGAAAATGTTACTAACCCAAACCATACATTGTTCTCTCAATCGAACTTTACGGAACAGCAGGGACAGGGTTGCTCTTAAAATACAGGAATGTAGGGCATGTTCCACCTGTTGAGAACATCAAAGGTCCATGCAGAAATGATCCCTTGAGAAGATGTAGGCAGCTACGAAAGACCTGAGAGAGAAAAGTCATCTTCTATGGCAAACAACCTTGTCAGCATGAAGGGATGTGTATGAATCAGCCTCTCTCTTCTTAATGTAGAGAAGATGGACCAAACCAGTCCTAGGTGGAGAGCTGTTCCTGGGTGCCCATGGTTTATATACCATTCTAACTTGTGAAAGCGTCACAGGAAGTAGGGGCAGCCTCCATCTCATGGGACTCTTGAAAGCAACTGTTAGGACAAAGTGGTTGTCAAGGCAATGACCTCATTCAGTTCCTTAAGAAGTGATCTACCTCACTTCCTTGGTGATGGAACTCTCTTAACTTGGGATCCAGGAAGCCAGGCACCCGGAGCCAGTCCAGTCCCAGACCCAGTAGGCTCATTTGTTTGAATTTACCAAGGAGAGTGTCAGTCTTTCTTGGTACCTACAGATGTGAGGATGGCCAAATACCAGGAGAGCTCTGCATAGGGGCCTTTCCTGAGAAAGTAGGTAGTGGTTCACCGCAGGCTCCTGACAACTTCACAGAGTTGGCCAAGGAGACCAGATCTGAGATAGGACAGGCCATTTTGGGGGAACATAGTATGGCCCACCACTCAGAGGAAACTCCGGATAGTCACAGAGTTACATGCGGGAAGGAGGTGTCTTTGTGAGTGTGGGTGTGATTTTGTGGTTTTGTCTCATGATCTGAGAATAGGTAGGAAAGACGGTTTGTTTGATTTGGAGTGGTCTTCTTCTAGTAAGTCGTTGGACAAGGCAAGTGTTTCTATGTCTGTGTATCCCACTGTGTCCGTGGTTGTAGACATTAGAAAATAGAATGCAACAATTGATATGTCCTGTATAGTAGAAAGATTCCTGGCATTCATCCTGCCCAATTTATGAATGGACTGCAGCTTGCCTTATCCATGGGCAACACCTGCTACCTTCCTAAGTTCCTGTTTCTTCCAGAATTCTCACCACTCTCCAGAATAGTCTCATGGTTTTGTGTCCAAAATATGTACCACCTCCAAGCTCTGTGACATTGCCATGTCCTGGATAGCTGAAGGGAATGGCGAGCATCTCAGAAAACACAGATATCAGTGTGACCAAGAAAGTCTCAGTTGAGAAACCATGCTTTCGGCCTTTTGCTTATCAATTGTTCTGTTTCCCTGAATGTCAGGAAGGTCTTTGCCTCAGGCCACCCCTTTGTGAAGCCTGAAGAAAACAGTTTTCAAATGAAAATGAATGGGCACCACCTGTGGCTCTTTGCTTAATTGCTTTGGAAAGGGATGTGTCTAAATCAGCCTCTTGGCCCTGTGTGAGGTTGTGGCTTAGATTCTCAGCACCTGATGGATATAAAGCTAGATCCCATGTGTGCATCCAAAACCAAAATGGCCAAAAGAGGAATTATTGTGAATGAAGTCTCTCGCATTCATTTGTAAGGTTCCTGACCACCATCAAGTGAGAATACGGATTCTTTGGGTCAAATGAGTTATGCACAGCCCTGCAGAGGCTAGCCCATAGGTTTTTGGGTTTTCTCATGGCTCCAAATCATATAAAGAATCTATACCTGACAGTCAGTAGGCCTCAAATTGGAGATGCAGAGCAGTATTAACAGCTAGCCTATCTGATCACTCCTGGTTCACCGGATGGGTGTCCAGGCCACCTTGACTTTAGGCAAATGAGGGGCAAGGGAGCTTATTTTTGACACTGTCTTGGGCTGCACCCCTCATGAAAAACTCCAGCCAGAGGTTATGATAAGTGTCTATATGGAAGAAGATGAGGGCCATGTGGGAGTGTTTGGTTTTAATTGTGGTCATTTGTTTGGCGGTTGGAAGAGATAACTGGATCCACCTGGGCTTGAACTCTGGCATGATTCCTCTTAGAGACTGAGTTCTGGAATTTACCTCAAAGAAGTATTGCCATGAAATGTGTTGGGATTTTAGGAGGCCACGCATGAGAAGCGCCCTTGAAAACTGAGATCGAGTGCCAGGGTGTCTTTCCACAGTGCAGTGAGAATCTCAGCCAGGATATCACATGATTTTATTCTGAAAGACTTGGCAGCCATAGTTGAGAGTCTAAACACCTATGGAACTCATATTGTAGACCTCAATGATCCTGGCTTCATGTGACCTTTTGGCCACTCTTTGGGAAGCCTTGCCTGTGAGATTTCTCCAGAGTTTTAATTTAAATGAGCTTCCTCACCACATAATGGTTCCTGCATTAATTGAAACGTACAGTGACTCCAACTTCATCCTTCAAAAATGGCTAAATAAATACCATCAAATTTCTGAAATTCCCATGACCAGGTGGCACTGGAGAACCTTTGGATATCCTGTTGCTGATCATGAGTGAAATAATTCCCCACTCAATGACACTTCACCGGGAGAATTCCAATTTTATTGCTCAAAGCTGAGTGCTTATATAGAACTAAGAGGGAGATGGTAGGGCTTAGATAAATGGCAGCAACCCGTTTATTGGCAAGTTCTTTCAGATATCAGCTCCAGAGCCCAGGAATTAGTTCTCATTGGGGCTAAGGTTCCCCACAAGTGAGATTTGAAATTGGCGCTGACGTGAGAGTTCACAAGGGTGGGAACTTTTTGCGCCACTGCAGAAATGAAGAAGGTAGGAAGAAGAAGTCCTTAGGCGCCCTGTTGAGGTTTTTCTCTGGGGTATGGCTGCCATTTATTCTTTTCCCAACATTCCACCCTTTTTGTTTTCTTAGGAAGTGGGGCATCATTTGTCAGATCCGGCTGCTTCCTGCTGTGTGGGGGTGGTTTGGGGCCTAGAAAGAGAAGTGGAGGAATGCTCAGGGAGCAGGTTTGGGATTATCATGGCAGCCAGAAATAAAACCCAGTGGCTATAGACAGCTACTTTCGTAGGGGTGAAGTCAATGAATGTTCCCTGAAGCCAAAGTTGTCGATGGCATGGAACTAGTCCTGGATGGAAGAGATTGTTGGTATCAGCCACTGGTCCTGTAACAGAGACTCTAGGAAATACTGGAAGCGTTGCCTGGACATGGCGTCACCAGCACCTGAAGAAGATCAGAGCAAATAAAAACAGAATGAAGATAAAAATTAAAGGAAATGTCATTTTTTGGCAGAAGTTCCATGTTGGGGGACTGACATAGAAGAGGCCAAGGGCCATGAGAAATCTTAGAAGGTGGTAAAGACTCATGAATCCAGGATGGCAGATTAAGAGGTTCTCAGAGCTCGTTGTCTCCCGCTGTCTGATACCCATTGCATTCCATGATGCCTGGTAGTGAGCTTCATCACTGAGTTACTGTTCTCTTGGAGATGTTGGGGGTTCATCGGTCATCAGAGGCTGGTAGTGCCTAAGCAAAAGCTGGTTGAAAGTTTGATTAGGAATTTTTTGCAGTTGGGTTTGAAGGCACTTCATTTTGCAGGGCAAGAGAGCACAAAAAAGGAGCATCCCAAAAAGGGGCCCCAAGATATGTAGTAAGTACATGGCAAGATAGGATTGGAAGAACCCCATGATGGGATTGGAGGAGGTATGTTTGAGCAATTGGGTCGATAATTCCTGCAATTTAACAACATTTTTTTTTATTAGCCCAGATTCATTAACATAATAGCAAAATTCCTCTCTGAGGAATAGGCATGTAACCCCTTTTTCTGCAGTGAGAAGATCAATTGCCCTTTGGTTCTGTAAAGCCACTTGTGCCAATGATGTAACCTGCCGCTGCAAGGAACCCAGAGACTCAGCCATGGTATTGAGTGTTTCCTGCAGTTTTTGTTGAAGATCATTGGATGCCCATAGAGCATGACCTATAGCTCCACCATAGAGTCCGAGACTCGTCACTGAGGTTGTTAAAATGAGGCCTACCAGAAGCAGCAGAAAGACTACCCTACGGGTGCGGGAAGGTAAGGCCAAATGTCGGAATTCGGTGGGAGTATACAAAGATAGCTGAGGAACTACAGTAACCAAGAAACAGGTGCCAGAGACATTGATCGTTGAGGTACTTAAAGACCCATTACACCAGAGGAAATGTTCAGGTTGCCTAAACACAGGGCTCTATGGGGTGTTGTAGCTCAAGGAACAAACGGGTAAAGGATTCATTATTGGCAGGTGGAAACAGATGAAAGGAAATAAAGTATTGGTGGAATAACTTTCCCACAGTGGGATACGTGTCACATGTAGGGGTTGTCCTTTTTAGAGAAATTGTAGGGTTTTGCTGGAATATTTTCTGCAGCTAATGGGACTGCTGCTAGAAGTGGACGACTAAGTGAAGCACAGAGAAAGCACTGAGAAGTAGGCAAAGAAAGATGGGTGGAGTTTAATAATCAAAACGTTTGGTGTAGCAAATTGAGCCATGTGGGAGTGGGACCTGAGGGAGTTGAAGGCTCTGAATCCTCTTTGGATGAGCTATGGATACGATCTCGAAGTTTTGATTCTGAGTCCTTAATGTGTTCGACTACCTGGATGGTTGCCTTAGGTGGCGTAATCAGGGTGCAGCCAATAGTCATCCACCCTGTGGGTCTGACTGAGGTTGTCTGAGCATAGACAGCAAACTCAACATAGCCCCAACGTTTGGCCTTGGGGTCAGGTTTATCTAAAGTATACCATCCATTGTTATTGGATGAAGAGCCTTTATGCCACTTTATGTAACTAGAAGTCCACCCTTCAGGGTAACCGAATGAGTGGTAAGAATAGCTACCACGTTCATCATGGAACCTGCATGACCAATAGGGGCACCCATTATATATCTCAGGCCACCAATGACAATAATCTTTTGTTTGATCAAAAAGGAAGCAAATGAAAGGCCAGTTCCAGCTACCAGGGACGAAGGTCCTTGAAGGTGACAATTTTAGGGAAATAGAGGTGCAGTTGTGGATGAAGCAAGTAGTTGCATCCACTCCGCGGACCTTCTGCATGCCATGTTCTGAGTATCGTACCCGAAGAGTGAATAAATGCATGGTAGGTGAGGAGGGTAAAGACCAGTCCTGACAGAGCACAGAAAATAAGCAGAGCACAAAAAACAAGCAGTTAGAGAAGACTAGGGTGTTGGGAGAGCTCATTGTGCCTTCTTTAAGAGGAATTGGGCTGCAAGGAAAACCGTGTGAGCCGCAAATTAAATGGGTGAGATGGGTGTGGAGAGCAGGAGTAAAGGGGAGGTTCAGGAGGTGATTCTTGGAGTTCCTCTGGGGTGGCCCTGTCGTCAGCATGTGGGGCCTCCTGTTGATGTGGCTTCAACCTAGACATGTGATTCCAGGGAGTGAGACGGTTGTCTGGTAAGGAGAGTTTGGCGGCGGTGGGGGTACAGAGAATGAAAGGATAGGGGCCTTCCCATTTTGGGGCAAGAGTGCCTTTCTCCTCTGGGGTATTATAATTGACTAGACTAACAGGTGTTAAGGGAGGAGTGTTTGGAGAGGAGACTGGGTCCGGAAGAAGCCAGTCCTGATATTTCCAGAGTTCCGAGCGGAGATGAAGCAAGAGAGTCAAAGACAAATCTCGGGTGAGAGGTCCTTGTGAAATGACCAAGGCAGGGGTTATAAGATGTCTTTCATACATTATCTCAAAAGGAGACAGTAAAGATGGTTTCTTAGGGAGAGCTCTGATTCGAAGCAAAGTCAAGGGAAGGAGTTTGACCCAGTCTATGTTTAATTCCATTTTCAATTTGGTAAGGACTTCCTTTAGAGTACGATTTACCCTTTCCACATTCCCTGAAGCCTGGGGGAAATATGGACAGTTGAAATGCCACTTGAAGGAGAGGGCTTGAGAGACCTTTTGTGTGATCCTAGAAGTAAACTCAGGGCCATTGTCATATTGTAGGGAAGTGGGCATACCAAACCTGGGGATGATGTCTGTCAGTAAGATTGAAGCTAAAGTGGAAGCCTTTTTATTGGAAGTGGGAAATGCCTCAACCAAACCAGAGAAAGTGTCCACAAAGACAAGGAGGTATTTAGTGTGCCATACTGTGGGCATGTTGGTGAAGTCTACCTGCCAGTCAGCAGAGGGAATGTGTCCCCGGGCTTGTTGGGAAGGGAAACGTTTGGGCGTTAAAGGAGTATGAGGGTTGGTCCGCTGACAGATCTGACAATTAGAGGCTATATTCTGTAGCATGGCTTGTCAGAGGGAGTGAGGAAGAAGAAGCTCTGTAAAAAGAGGGTCAAAGACTGAGAATTGGAAAGGAATAGAGTATGAAGGAACTTGAAAAGATGCTTGTTCTTACTGAAAGAAGTAGGGGCTTCAGATGAGCTGTCTAAAGTGGCCATTATATGTCCACCATGGGGGCCATGATTGGAAGTGGTAGCAGCCATTCGTGCCACCTGGTCAGCTTTGGCATTGCCCTCAGTGATAAGAGAGCCGTCCTTCTGATGGGACCTACAATGGACATCTCCCAACTGGGTGGGTAAGTGGGAGGCCTCTATCAGATTGGTTATAAGAGCTGAATTAGTGATCGCATTCCCTTTGGTGGTAAGTAGGCCTCGCTTCTTTCAAATTGCAGCATGGGATAATAAGATATGGAAGACATATTTTGAATCAGTTTAGAGGGTGAGGGATTTTCCTTGTGCTAGGAGGCAGGCACGAGTGGATGCTATAAAATCAGCCTGCTGGTCTGTAGTTCCTGAAGGCAAAACTTTGGCCTCTATAATCTCAGTGGCTGAAAATACAGCGTATCCAGAGTAATGAGTTCCATTCTGCCTAAAGGAACTGCTGTCAGTAAACCAGATAAGGTCAGGCTTGGTGAGTGGTCTCTCAGAAATGGAAGAATGACAGGGGAGGAAATCATCTAAGTTTTCCAAGCAATCATGAGTTGGTGTGTGAGACATGGGAGTCATTGGGAGCAGTGAGGCAGGGTTCAGTGCAGAGCAGGGGAGGAAAATAATATTAGGGTTTTCCAGAAAGGATGTGAGGAGCGACAGAACTCTGGATGTAGGGAGGGTTTGGAGGCCCTTTTAAGGTAAAAGATCTTTCAAGTGATGTGGGGAGTAGATAGTTCAAGGGGCCCCAAAATTCAGATTAGAGGCTTCTTTGTGTAAAACTTGTCCAGTAGCCAGAGCTCTTAAGCAAGGGGCCCACCCACGGATGCATAATAAGAAACCATGTCCTCCAGGTCACATAGATGCAGACCCAGGTTTATGGTTTCACTAGAAAGGAAGCTAAAGCACTTGACAACAACATATATTTCAAGTGCCCAACCTCACAGGCAGTATCTCAAGAAGTCTCTAGGACAACAGACCTCCATGTTTTTGAAGTGTTTACCCTGTCCCTTACTTTTGGAAACTCCTCTAACACTTCCAAGGTTGTGAACTCCTGATCGCATTCCATTCCAGATATGTATTCATGGATTTTCTAACTCTTCTCCTCTAATTGTGTCTTACATGGGGTGAGGGTGTTGTCAAGGTATTGTTCTGGATGAGAGTGGGAAGATTTTTGTGTAGCACATATTTACATACACATTGGATTCATTTTCCAATTTTCCATTTGAAATACTGAATCCCTGTCAGTAACCCATACCCTAATAGACTCTGACTACTAATCCTAATATGATGGAGACAAATAACCCAAACATAATATTAATACAAGCAGTTCAGAGGAGGCATGGTGTATAGTTGGTCTTGCCTTTTGCATGATATAGTGTAGGAGTTATAAATCTTGTCAATTGTTTGTTGAAATAGTACTCCATGTGTTTTTAAAGTTAACACATATGTGAATTTCTGTCTCCTTTTTTCTGTAGCCAATTCAGCACATGTATTTTTATATGCACATATAAAATCATACCTGGTATCACACGTACATTTTTGTGAGGTGGCTAACTTGGCAGAAACAAAGTATGAGAAGAGATCACCCCTCCTAAACGCTTTTGGAACTGAAAATTCAAACTATGAGTGAGATTTTTAGTTAAACAACATTATACATAAATCCATGTTCAGTAAAATTAATATTTTTGGATCGGTGGATGATATATATTTCACGATGAATTTTGATTGGCATATATATTGCTACTTCCTAATGTTTCTCTGTGTGATATATATATATATATATATATATATATATATATATATATATATATTTCCAAATATAAAATATATGTGTCTTATTATACACTCCCTTAATAATTCACTCATGCTCATGTATGTGGTTTTATAATCAAATTTTCATACGATTATTTTCAGAAATATTCATCCACCTGAAATGCATATTTGTTTTCTAGTACTGAAAACTCACTTCACTGAATGGTGCAAACAAATCCTTATATTTCTACAGTAACTGACCCAATTTAACATCAATGCATGTAGATTCCAATGGGGCATGATGTGTATTTTGATGTTCATTTTATTTAACACTGGTACATTACTATTTCTTCAGTTTTTGTACATCATAGTATAAACATTTCATCCATAAGTTCACAAATTTAAAGACATTTGAAACACATTCAATCACTTCCTGCTTCAGTACACATGTATTCCTCCTTGCTTTTGACTGGTCATTTCATGAGACTTCTTTCCAAACACATTATTTTCGATTTCCATAATCAATTTTGAAGCAAAACTCACACACTTTATGATAAACCACAACCCTAATATTACCATTAGATGTATAACTTGTTGGAATGAATGTATGTATATCAATATAACATTTACTGTGTATTTTCAGATATCAATTTATTCCAATTTCTAAAGTTGGAATCAGTTATATTATATATTCACACATGGTACACCTATTTGTGCCCCCAATACTAATTTATATCGCTTCTAAATATTGCTCCCAGAAATGGTGCAAGAAATACTCATGTCACCTTATCTACATATACATTTTATCACAGTAATATTCTGGCCACAAAATGCAAAGTCACACTTACAATTGTACCAAAGCCTAAATGGAATGTGAGTATGGATTATGAAAATCACCCATGTCCATGTTGCCTAATGCTCTCAAATGTCAATCCTATTGGTGACTACATATTTGTTTCTTCCTAAGATTATGTATTCAACCTCAAGCCTGTTGAAAATGTCTAATCCTATCAATCACTTCATCATTTGCCTGATTTCCTAATGTCTCTAATGATATCTGCTTTCCTACATATTTTCCCCAGTTCATCATTGTGACTGACTCTTCAAATGTGCTGACATTTACATTTTCTGTCTACCTGAAACCCTATTGCTAAAGAACTTTTTGTCCAAATCCTATACTCACTCTTTTTTCTAATCCTATCAAGTATCTTCCTAATCCTACCATCTATCCTTTTTTGACTGGATGTTCTCTTCGACATTCAATTATCCAAGGTACAAGGTCCTATGCCATTATGTATAGATTTATCTGAGACACATGTGCACAACATAATTCAGAGTAAAGTATCCCAATCAAGGATCCAATGCCCTTTTGGGCTTCAAATCTTACCTAGATTTGTGTTTTCATACATATATTTCACCTCTATATATCCTTATAAATATTGCAGGTTCCCAACACCATTATTCATGCAGCAGAATGATTCCTAACCCAAATCAATCATGTTATTAACCCTAACCATACTTTGTTTCCTCAACCTAACTTTACAGAAAAGCAAGGACAAAGTTGGTCTTATATAGAAATGTAAGAGATCTTCCACCTGCTGAGAACCTCAAAGGTCCATGCAGAAGTGAACCCTGGGGAAGATATAGAAAGCTATGAAGAACCTGAGAGAGAAAAAGTCATCTTTCATGACAAAAAAAAAAAAAAAAAAAACAGGTCAGGATGAAGGGGTGTGTCTGAAGCAGTCTCTCTCTTCTTAATGTAGAGAAGATGGACCAAACCAGGCCTGTGTGGAGAGCTGTTTACGGGTGCCTATGTTTGATATACCATTCTTACTTGTGAAAGTGTCACAGGAAGTAGGGGCAGCCTCCATCTATTGGGACACTTGGAAGCAGCTGTTAGGACAAAGATGTTGCCAAGGCAGTGACCTCATTCAGTTCCTGAAGGAAGTGACCTATATAACTTTCTTGGTGATGGAACTCTCTGAACTTGGGATCCAGGAAGCCAGGCACCCAGAGTCATTCCCAGTCCCAGTCCCAGTGGCCACACATGTTTGGATTTACCAAGGACAGAATCGGTCTTTCTGTGTAACTACTGATGTGAGGATGGCCAAATTCCAGGAGAGCTCTGAAGAGGGGCCTTTCCTGAGAAAGCAGGTAGTGTCTCACTACTGGCACCTGACAACTTCACAGTGTTGGCCAAGGAGACCAGATATGACATAGGACAGCCCATTTCGGGGAAACGTAGTATGTCCCATCAGTCAGAGGACACTCCGGATAGTCACAGACCTACTTGGGGGAAGGAGTTGACATTGTGGGTGTGCGTGTGAGTTTGTGGTTTTGTCTCATGATCTGAGAATATATAGGAAAGTCGGTTTGTTTGATTTGGAGTGGACTGTTTCTAGTAAGTCTTTTGACAATGCGAGTGTTTCTATGTCTGTTTATCCCACTGTGTCCGTGGTTGTAGACATTAGAAAATAGAATGCATCAATGGATGTGTCCTGTCTAGTAGAAAACTTCACAGCATTCATTCTGCCCAATTTATGAATGGACTGTGGCTTGCCTAATGGATGGGCAACAACTACTATCTTCCTAAGTTCCTGTACGTCTTCTTGAATTCTGGCCACTCTCCAGAATAGGTTCAGGGTTTTGTTTCCACGATATGTACCACCTCCAAGCTCTGTGACATGCCCATGTACTGGATAGCTGAAGGGAATGGGATCATCTCAGAAAACTCAGATATCATTCGAGAAACCCTGCAATGGGCCATTTGCTTACCTATTGTTCTGTTGCCCTGAATGTCAGAAAGGTCTTTGCCTCAGGCCACTCCTTAGTGAAGCCTGAAGGAAACGGTTTTCAAGGATAATTAATGGGCATCACCTGTTGCTCTTTGCTTAATTGCTTTGGAAAGGAATGCGTCTGCATCAGACTCTTGGCCATGTGTGAGGCTGTTGCATAGATTCTCAGCACCTGATGGATCTAAAGAAAGTTCCCACGTGTGCTTCCAAAACCAAAATGACCAAAAAAGCAGTCATTGTGGATGAAGTCTCTCGCCTTCCTCTGTAACGTTCCTAACCTCCATCAAGTGAAAATAGGGATCCTTTGTGTCAAATGAGTTCTCAAAACCCTGCAGATGATAGCCCATATGTGCTTGGGTTTCCTCATGATTCCAATTCACATAAAGAGTCTATACCCGAGAGTCAGTAGGCCTCAAATTGGAGAAGCAGAGCAGTATTTATGGCAGGCTTATTTGATCACTCCTGGTTCTCAGGAAGGGTGTCCAGGCAACCCTGACTTTAGGCAAACTAGGGCAAGGGAGTTTATTTTGTACACTGTCTTGGGCTGAGCCCCTCATGGAAACCTCCAGCCACAGGTTATGATGAGTGTCTATATGGAAGAAGATGAGGGCCTTTTGGGAGTGTTTTGGTTTTAATTGTGGTCATTTGTGTAGTGCTTGGAAGTGATGACAGGGTCTACCTGGGCTTGAACTCTGGTGTGATTCCCCTTAGAGTCTGAGTTCTGGAACTGATCTCAGAGAAATATTGCCATGAACTGTGTTCAGATTTTAGGAGGCCACGCATTGGATTTCCCCTTGGAAACTGAGATCAAAAAAGAAGGGTGACTTTCCACAGAGCCTTGGAATCTCAGCTAAGATATCACATGATTTTATTCTGAAAGATGTGGCAGCCATAGTTGACAGTCAGAACACCCATGGACGTCACATTGAAGACCTAAATGGGCCTGGCTTCATCTGACCTTTTGACAACTCTATGGGATGACTTGCCTGTGAGATTTCTCCAGAGATTTCATTGAAATGAGTTTCCTCACCATTTAATGGTTCCTGAATGAACTGAAACCCACAATGCCTCCAACTTCATCCATGAAAAATGGCTAAATAAATACAATAAAATTTTTGAAATTCCCTTAACCAGGTGGCACTGGAGAACCTTTGGATGTCTTTTTCCTGATCATGAGTGTACAAGAGAATGCCATGATTGACGGGGTTTCATGAAAATGGTGTAGAACAAAGATGCCAGTAAGTTGGACCCTGCTGAGTAGTGGGCCTTTTGCAGTGGTGGGCAGGTGTGTGATAATACATCTGTGGTGTGGCCAGGAGGATCTTCCATTGCCTTGAAAATGGCTTGTGACTGATATGGTGCAGCCAGCAGACCCTTCTTGTTACATGGAGAGGTTTCTGGGCAAAGCTCAGAGTCAGATTTCTATGGACAAATGGGCAAGCTTTGTGAGATAGAAGCCTGGTTGGTGCATTCTCTGTCACCACAAGTGACAGAACTCCCTCCAATACTGGGTCCCAGTTGAACTCGTTGTATTTCATGAAGCAAATACCAAACTCCCAGTGCAGCAGCAAGAAACACCACGAAAAGTGGAGGATGACCAAATGGCTTCACAGTTCACACGGGGAGACACTTAGCACCAAGTGGCCACAGTTTACCTACAAATACAAAATTCAGCACTGCTGCCTCATGTTCATTAGAATACAAGAAACCATGTCCTCCAGATGCAGACCCAGCTTTTATGGTGTCACTAGAAAGGAAGCTAAATCTCCTTACAACAACATATATTTCAAGTGCCCAACCTCAGAGGAAGTTTCTCAAGAAGTCTTTAGGCCGGCAGAGCTCCACGTCTTTGGAGTGTTTACCTGTTAGACCAGGACGCTAGAAAAGACCACTGACTCAAATTAAAATCAAATAAAATTAAGCTTATTATTTCCACCGGCCGTGCTGCCTCTCCCTCCCAAAATGGTGGGAACAAGACAGCATCCCCAGCTTTCCTACAGCCCAGTTTTATAGCCCAGAAAGTTACACAAAAGGGGGGTTACAGATAACAGAACTCTGATAAACATCACATTAAAGGTAGTTTACAATTTTTTTGCTGTCCCTACATCAGAATTCATGAGGACCATTAGAGCCTCAGAGAGGGTTGTTGTCTGGCCAGAGAAGGCAAATATTTATGATGTGTCACTAAAGTTTCAGAGAGGGCTGCTATCTGGTCAGAGAGCTGGGCATGCGTGAGTTCAAGGCGTGGGCAGGCATTTCACGCAGGTTCAGAATTTGAAGTAATTTATGGTAAAGCCAAAATTATCTTTTCATGGCTTTGTGGCATGATGGCTCCCAATTTTAATAAAAGATCAGGTTGGGTCTACAATTTCCCCCTTTTCTCTGTGTCCCTTTCAAATCTTTGATAGATTATGGGAAGAGCACTGAGGAAATTTTAATCCCTCAGATAAGAGTCTCCAAATTTTTACAACTCACCCAAAACCGATCTCCCTGATTTTACCTGACTTAATTAATTATTTATATTGATAGTCTATTTATCTTTCTCTCCATTGTTGTAAAAAGAGTGGCATCACTAATTTTTTCTTCTTCTGTCCTGAGACAGGGTGACGTGAGTGGGCTCGTCGTGAGGGACACGAGTTGCCTATTAGAATTCAGTTGAGAGACATGAGTTGCCCTTTAGAAGTCAGTTCGGTTTGAAGTCAGGTTGGGGAAGAACAGGTTGTAAAGTCATCTGTGAATGGATTCTTCTATGAGTGAAACAAAAACCATGAGTACTGAATAAATGTTGCAGCAGCTGGAACATGTCACTGTATAGAAATTCCCTCACCAGTCTTTAATATCCCCAATTATCAGGACTGTCAACTTAATATTTAACTTTAAGTGTTACAGTTGGCCCTCCCAATAAGACACAGTTTAATAATTTAATGTCATCTGATCTTGTAAAAATCCTTTTACTAGTATGACCTCTGCGTCTAATAGAGAAACCTTTAATTCTGTTACTCAGGGCTGGATAATCATACTAGCAAACACCAAGCCTACCTGTGTAGGTTAGGAATATCTGTAGGTCTTAAACTGAAAACTTCTGCCTGTGGCAGCTCTTCTTGATAGTCTCTTTTTATAAGTATTAGGCATTCCTGTGTGAGAATCCTTCTTTGTAGCCTCCAGTCTTACTTATTTTGGGAGGATAAGATAAAGTGCATACCTTAAAATTTTATTATTATTATTATTATTATTATTATTATTATTATTTAAAATGCCCAGGAGTGGCTGTATTTTGGTCTTGACTGTCTTTGCTAAGTGTTTAAGATGAAGCAGTCAAACTGACTTTTGTTTCTATCTATTGTTAACAGTCAGCTGAGCTTTTGTGGGAATCAATTCTGGGGAAACTTGAGAAGAGATTCTCAGTTCTGCTAGTGCCATTTGCGCTAGGTGGGTCCAGGTCTTGCTTGACCATTTGACTTCCCTCAGAAGCATCATGGATGTCTCCTTTCTATGATGACTCTCCTCTTTGTAACAAATGCACTGATTGGCTTTCTGTTCTCCAGTGGTCTCATTAATCTCCCTGATCAGGAGGTTATGTGGCTCAGAGTTGCAAAGCTCTTTAGAGAAGTCCCATGTTCCCTGGATTCAGACTGACTCAGAGGACAAGAGCCAAATATTGGTTTTCTTGGCCCTTTTCATTTAACATTCATTTTAAATCCTAATCTTAAAAATCCAGCAAATAAATTTTAACAGCCTTACATTAAGAGTACTGGGCTTTAATGTCTATAACTTTATAATTACCTTTTTATTAATTGGGATCTGTATTATTCTGTCTGTATTGTAGTTGATGACTTATTATCTTGAATAAACCCATGTTGTGTTCTTAAAGCAACACATTTGTAAAACACTAACAGGGAATCTTTAGATCACTTATAAGAAAATTTCAAACTAAAATTAACAAAAGTAAAAATACTTAGTTCGTGTAATATCTTCCCTGAATTTTTTGGCTGAATTATACATTATATCCCCTGTTTGAGATCCTAGGAATATTGACAATAAAAAAAAAAACCTTTTTAACATAACTTTAAAGAAATATTATCTGACCTAATGGTTTCATAGTCATTCTCACATGTAGTAAGATGGGACACAGAGCCTTATCTCAGGTAAGGCAGGGCTCTTTATAAATCTTAACTATTTTAGTTCTAAAGCTGATCTTTATTTTTTAATATCATTTGACAATGTTTAAATAAATTGTTTGAGGTCACATGAACATTAGCTAACACCATATGATATCACATTTAAAACATGAATTAAAGAAAGGCTGAAAGTTTTTAACCTTTACAAAGATTAGGCTCTAATTAACTTAAAAATACATTTAAATTGTTCCCCAATGTAAAAAGTAACATAAAAATTTACATATCTTATTGATAACAGGTAAATAAATCCACAATATATTTTTTACCACACAACTTCAGAGCACCAGCTTGATATAATACTCTTTAAATGTTTCTACCTTACAGACTTGCATACCTGTAAGATATGAAAACATTAATAGCATAACAATTACATTTATGTTTCTACATTAATCAAGTTTGGCTTTTAAAGAAATGGCAGTACAGTGCTCTAAAATAACAGTTTTTATTTAATCAGTTGTTTAATTTTTATGGTTGCTTGCTCTAGAAAACATAAATCTTAATAAACTCAATGTTATGGGTAAACTTATGTTTTAAGAAATTTTTGTCTCATTAACACATGACTGATTTTTACAATCTTATACAGAGTTTACTAAATAAAATACAGATCTTAGTAAATCAATCAGATATGTAACAAAAGTACTCATGAATGAGTAATCCCATATCAAATTTACTTTACTTTTTTATCAAAAAGTTAGAGAAATGTATTGAACAGTGTAAACCATTTTTATGTTGAAGGAAAGGTACAAGAGCCAAGGCATATTAAACATTTTGTAGATGTTAATATTTTGTTAGATGTTTGAACACCTAGAAAACTTTGTAAGCTTAAATTTAAAGACATTTGTTTTTATCTCTTTATCCAATTTAAATTGAAACATTTAAATCACGTGAATTAAAGATCTTTGGATGCACTTTTTTAAAATTTGTTTTTACGAGCGCTATTTTTTTATGAGCGCTCCTTATATATGTTAATTTGTGTATCATATATATGATATACGGACATATGTATATATAGACATACAACACATAACAATTTGTGCACACATAATAATAGTAAAGGCCTTGTAGCTTTTCGTAGTTGAAATCTTTATTGCAATGTTTCAAAAAGTCCACAGTTGGTCAAAGATAGAACTGATCAGAAAAACATTAACCTAGGTCTGTATGCTCAAAATCATGAGGTCAAAAAACATAAAGTATCTAAGAAAAAAAATAAGAGTCCTAGAAAAAATGACTTGCCAGTAATTAGTAAATAACATACAATTTACCTTTTTTTTCCCTTAGACCTCAAATCACTCTCCTACAAAGCTTGCAGGCTTCTTTCATTTGCATTTCAACATAAGTCATGGCTGAGGTCTGGAAGGAGCAGCAAAAAAACTGCTATTCTGAACAGACATCTCAGGACTAAGGCATTTTAACCATAATTTTCAGGTTCAGATGTTGAAAATTATGATACAAGTTTAAGATACAATTCACAAAATTTTATATCTTTACATCTTGTTTGGTCAACAGACACCATACTATGATTTACTATTTATGTCCAAATTAATGCACTGGTACACACAGTGACATTTTCCCAGGCTACCCAATTCAAAATTGGTGAAAAAAAAAAAAAGACCGTATGATTGGGAAGTTTCTTGCCAACTTGGAAGTAGAGTTCTTCATTTATCCATCCTAAGTATTTAAGTTCTCTGGCATGAATTATCTGAAATCATAAACTAAACAATTACATAAACCCGACTTTTTACTGCAAGATTGTGCAATGCTTCAAAAACCCATTCAGTTACCAGATTGTTAAAATAAAACATCATCATTTAGACACACATTCAGCTAAGATCATTCCCCAAAAACAATTTATAATATCAACACATTATTGCAGATGCCTTAAAGGGCCAGAAACAAAGACACAATACAGACAGAAAGGAGGTCCAGACTATGGCTGTCAGACAGAACCCTTTAAACCAGAGCAGATAAGAGAAAAATCTCCTACAGCAGTGGCACCATAGATGTCCCCACAAGGGGACCAGATGTTTTCACAGAAGGGCAACCTGAAATGTAAAATAAAGTGTCTCCATGGTGACTTTACTGCATTTAGTGTCACCTTTTTCTTTTTCTCTTTTTTTAACAAGACAGAGGTGGCATAATCCTTACAGTGCAGGGAAGGAAGGAGGTAATTCCCTGAATCAACAGGGCTTTGGCAGCTGCTGGGAGTCCCTCAGTTTCCCCTTTTACATACAGGATTAGCTCCTCTGATTCAGTTCCACATCAAGCATGCTCTATCTCCTAACATTTCAGTAGATAGCTCTCACAAAGTTCAGGGGCGGAGGGTGGGTACAAGATTTGTAACTTAAAGTTTGTTTCCTGACCTTAAAGCCAATTAATACAAATTTAATAATGAGGACTGGGTTTTGAGAAAAAGAAAAAAGGAGTTTTATTGCTTGGCTAACAAAGGAGAAACACAGGGGACTCTGCCAAAGTTGTGACTCTCTTTATCTGGAGGGACAAGGGGTTTTAAAGGAGTTTCACTTGTTAACCTGGGAGATACTCAGTTCTTAGGTCCCCAGCAGGCATAGCCCTCTGCAATGGGTGTGCTCCAGGCAGCCAGCTAGGGGCTTCTATCATCCTGCTTTACAATGGGGGATAAAGTTCATTGCAGTTCCTTAAAACACAGTCCAAAGGGGTGTCAGGCTTAATCTCTTTATTTCTGATTTTCATGTCCAATATACTTAAGTTTTTACCATCAAAATCACACAACAAAACGAACAAAAACAAACAAACAAAAAACCAAAAAAATAGAACACAGAACACAAAAAAACAGAAACCCAGTGCCTAAACACAGAAACAGGGGAAGAGTGCAACATCTTGCTAAAGCTCCAGGGTAGGAGAGCATGCGTGCCCGTCGGCACCTCTCTACAGTTCCAGAGGAATTCCCTACAGAACAGAACAGAGGACAGAAAGATTCTCGTTACTGTCCTGGACAGAAGTATATGTGAGCCTCCCCGTGCCACATCTCTGTCATCAGAAGAGAGCTCCCTTAACCAGATATCAGATGTTATAAAGGAGCCACTTACCTATGGAGGCGTCCTCCATCAGGTGCTTGCTAATAGTTTTAGTGCAGAGGTTCACTGCAGTGCTCCCTGGACTAAAGGCTCTCTTCCAAATATAAAGAAGATGGACCAAATCAGGCCTGTGTGGAGAGCGGTTCCTTGGTGCCTATGGTTGATATACCATTCTAATTTGTGAAAGTGCCACAGAAAATAGGGTAAGCCTCCTTCTCATGGTACGCTTGAAAGCAACTGTTTGGACAAAGTGGTTGCCAAGGCAGTGACCTCATTCAGTTCCTGAAGGATGTGACCTCACTTCAATCCCTTGGTAATGGAACTCTCTGAACTTGGGATCCAGGAAGCCAGGCACACAGAGTCAGTCTCAGTCCCAGTCCCAGTGTCTCACTTGCTTTGATTTAGCAAGGACAGAGTCAGTCTTTCTTGGTACCTACTGATGTGAGGATGGCCAAATGCCAGGAGTTCTCTGAAGAGGGGCCTTTCCTGAAAAAGTAGGTATTGGCTCACAGCTGGCAAATGACCACTTCACAGAGTTGGACAAGGAGACCAGATCTGAGACAGGAAACGCCATATCGGGGGAACATAGTATGGCCCAACAGTAAGAGGATACTCTGGAGAGTGAGAGACCTACTTGGGGAAGGAGGTGCCTTTGTGGGTGTGGATGTGTTTGTGGTTTTGTCTCATGTTCTGAGAATAGGCAGGAAAGTCGGTTTGTTTGGTTTGGAGTGAACTGTTTCTAGTAAGTTGTTTCACAAGGCGAGTGTTTCTATGTCTGTGTATCCCACTGTGTCCGTGCTTGTAGACATTAGAAAAGAGAATGCATCAATGGATGTTTCCTGTCAAGTAGAAAGCTTCCCAGCATTCATCCTGCCCAATTTATGAATGCACTAGGGCTTGCCTTATCGATGGGCAACACCTGCTATTTTCCTAAGTTCCTGTTTTCTTCCTGAAATCTAGCCACTCTCCAGAATAGGTTCATGCATTTGCATCCACGATATGTACCACCTCCAAGCACTGTGACATGGACATGTACTGGATAGCTGAAGAGAATGGCAAGCATCTCAGAAAAGTCAGATATCACTGTGACCCAGAAAGTCTCAGTAGAAACCCTGCGAAGGGCCTTTTGATTACCTATTGTTCTGTTGCCCTGAATGTCAGGAAGGTCTTTGCCTCAGGCCACGCTTTTGTGAAGCCTGAAGAAAACAGTTTTCAAATGGAAATGAATGGGCATCACCTGTGGTTCTTTGCTTAAATGCATTGTAAAGGGATGTGTCTGAATCAGCCTCTTGGTTCTGTGTGAGCCTGTGACTTAGATTATCAGCACCTGATGGATCTAAAGAAAGATCCCATGTGTGGATCCAAAATCAAAATGGCCAAAAAATCAGTCATTGTTGATGAAGTCTCTCGCATTCCTCTGTAAGGTTCCTGACCTCAATCAAGTGAGAAAAGGGATCCATTGGGTCAATTGAGTTCTTCAAAGCCCTGCAGATGCTAGCCCATAGGTTCTTGGGTTTTCTTATGAATCCAATTCAAATAAAGAATCTAAACCCCACCGTCAGTAGGCCTCAAATTGAAGAACAGAGCTGTATTAATGGCAGGCATATTTGATCACTCCTGGTTCACAGGAAGGGTGTCCAGGCCACTCTGACTTTTGGCAAATGAGGGGAAAGGGAGATTATTTGGGACACTGTCTTGTGCTGCGCCTCTCATGGAATCCTCCTGCCAGAAGTTATGATGAGTGTCTATTTGGAAGAAGATGAGTGCCATTTGGGAGTGTTTTGGTTTTAATTGTGGTCATTTGTGTGGCGGTTGGTAGAGATAATTGAGTCCATCTTGTCTTGAACTTTGGTGTGATTCCCCTTAGAGACTGTGTTTTGGAACTGACCTCTGAGAAGGTACAAGGTCCTGTGTCATTGTATATCCATATTTCTGGGACATCTCTACGGAACGTAATTCAAAGCTAAGTATACCAATCAAGGGCCAAATGAACTTCTGGGCTTTAAATCTAACCTAGATTTCTGTTTTCATACTTATATTGAAAGGTTAATAAAATAGGTACTTGTCACTTCCTGTTTTTCTGTATGCTTAATAAAACACTGTTGAAATCTTGAGAACTGTTTGCTCTTCTTGTTCCCAGAATGTGCTGCCCCCAACTGCCAAACTGCAGAATGTACTCCATCAACCATTTGCACGCAAACCGCCCACTCGCCCTTACCCATCAATAAACTTCCCTCCCTGCCCTCTCCAAGGAAAATATATAAGCACTTCTTAAGCTGTTCTCAGGGCTCTCTGCTCTATTCAAGCGAGCTCTGAGCCCTTGCATGCCGGACTCCCAATAAACCCTTTGCTGTTGCATTAGACAGTCTCTTGGTGGTCTCTTTCATCGATGCTCACCCGACCTTTACTTCTGGTGGCCCCAGCGAGATCCGGCAGCTGCAGATGAAAGACCCCCAACGGGATGCTCTGGGGGTAAATAAGGCCCCTCTTTCTGGTTTCAGGATTCAGGTTAGGGTTTGACAAAATGGCTATTGGTAAAGAGCGTGAGCTCTCTCCCACGGTGGCTGACACACATGTCACAGAGCCACAGGCCATGTCCCTGGGGGATGGACTCGGGAAATCGAGGAACCATAGTCTCCTCGACTCAGTGATATTTTCTTTCAGATTCGGAATTGCCAGCCCATCAGGTTTTGCCGGCTACTCAGTCCTGGTCTCAGTATTGGACGTCCATTGCCTGTCTTTATTTTCTTGTCTTGTCTGTGTCGTGTGTTGTTGCTTTCACTGTCTGTGTATATTTCATTATGGGACAGAGCACTTCAATGCCTCTGTCCCTGACCCTTAATCACTGGACCAAAGTCTGCTTAAGGGCTCAGAATCTTTCTTTTTCATTAAAACACCAGACCTGGCAGATTCTGTGTCTCAGAATAACCCACCTTTGTAGTCAGATGGCCTCTAGAAGGATGTTTCTACTTCGCACTAATTTGAAAAATCTGAGATATTGTCTTTCAGCCGGGGCCACATAGACATCCAGATCAAGAGCCATATATCTTAACTTGTCAGGACCTCTGCAAATCTCCTCCTCCATGGGTGAAGCCTTTCCTTGTCCCTGCACCCACTCCTACTCCTTCCCCTATGATTCTATCTCTCAAACTCTCTGTTCCTCAACCTCCACCCTCTGTTCTCCCTGAGTCTCAAGACTCTACTCGTCCTTATCCTCTGCCCTTGTCCCCCAACCCCCAAAACCCTGTAAGTAATTCCCCTGCAGCTGACTCAGCCTCTCCACCATTCGAGGAAGCCAGAATGGCCCAGCGCCCTCCAGATGACTGTCCCATGACACACACAGCGCCTCCTTCCCTGGAGGAAGCTGGCCCGGCTAAAAAAACTCAGAGAACTCGCCAACGTTTTCACACCTGCCTACTTGGAATGACTGCCAACAACTCCTAGGGACTCTCTTCATGACAGAGGAATGAGAGAAAAACCTCCTGGAAGCTAGAAAAAAATATCCTCGGACCTGATGGGCGACCAACACAACTTCCCAACATAATAAAAGCTGCCTTCCCCTTTAACCAACCCAACTGGGACCCCAACACCTTTGAAGATAGGGAGCATCTGTCCAATTATTGCGAGGCTCTAATAGTGGGTATCCAAGGGGCCGCTAGGTGACCAACTAATTTGGCCATGCTAAGAGAAATTATTAAAAGGCCTGATGAATCTTCCTATATGTTTCTAGAGAGAATTATGGAGGCATATAAGAGATATACTCCTTTCGATCCTCAGGCAGCAGATCAAAAGGCATCTGTCACGATGGCCTTAATTGTTGAAGCTGCCATGGATATTAAAAAAAAAAAGTTAAAAGAGAGATTTAGTCAGAGAAGCCGAAAAAGTATATTATAAGAGAGAAACAGGGAAAAAGAAAGGGAGCAGAGGGAGGATGAGAGAAGCAAAAGGAAGTCTAAGGCATTGACTAAGATCCTGGTCACAACAAGAAAGAGGCCAGAAATTAAGACATAAGGTGACAGGAAGCGATACCTGGGCCCATGCCACAGGCCACCCCTGGCCTCAGATCAATGTGCCTACTGTAAAAAAAAAAGGACACTGGGCCAAAGAGTGCCCTATAAAGAGACAGACACGCCAGCCAGCCATTCTGACTCTGGGGGATGACTAAGAAAGTTGGGGCTCAGATTCTTTCCCTTAGCTCAGGGTAACATTTGAAGTGTAGGGGACCCCAGTAAACTTTGAAGTGAACACAGGAGCAGTATACTCAGCCCTTAAGGCCCCATTGGGCCGTCTATCAAATAAAAGGTCTGTAGTTCAAAGGGCTAATGGCAGTAAATATCGGGCTTAGACTACTAAGAGGACCATGGACCTGGGGAAAGGAAAAATCCATCACTCCTTCCTAGTAATCCCAGAATGCCCGCACCCATTGATGGGCAGAGATCTGCTCACCAAGCTCTGGGCCAAAATAACTTTTAACCCTGAAGGCCCCCAAATGAAATTTCTAAATCCTTCAGTAAAAACTCCTATAGTCACGGCTTTAACTATATTAGTAGAAGATGAACGTCCACTCTTCACACCCCCCAAGACTGATCAAACAGGCAAGCTACCCCAGAAATGGATAACAGATTACCGAGATGCCTGGGCAAAAACTGCTGTGTTAGGCCTGGCCGTGAAACAACCTCCAATAACAGTGGAGTTAAAAACCTCAGCCTCCCCAATCAATGTCAAATAATATCTTCTAAGCATAAAAAGCTAAAGATGGGATAAGGCCCTATATTCAGAAATATCTGGCCTTAGGGGTCCTAAGGCCCTGTCAATTGGCCTGGAACACTCCCCTGCTATTAGAAGAAAAAGCCAGGAACCAGGGACTATCACCCTGTTAAAGACCTAAGAGAGATCAACAACAGAGTGCAGGACATTCACCCCACGGTACCTAATCTGTTCAATCTGCTTTGCACTCTGAACCCTGAGCAGAAATGGTATACTGTTCTGGACTTAAAACAAGCTTTCTTTTGCTTGCCTCTGCATAAAGATAGTCAGTTGCTGTTTGCTTTTGGGTGGGTAGACCCAGAAACCGGAAAGTCTAGTCAACTAACTTGGACTAGACTCGCAGAGGGGTTCAAAAACTCCCCCACTCTCTTTGATGAAGCCCTTCACAAAGATCTCAACAATTTCTGAACTACACACCCCGAAGTCACCCAGCTTCAATATGTGGATCACCTGCTACTGGCATCCAACACCAAGGAAAACTGTGAACTGGGACCCAAGCACTATTATCCGAGCTTGCTCAACTCGGGTATAGAGCTTCGGCCAAAATTGCCCAATTTGCCAGCAAGAAGTAATCTTCCTCGACTATTTCCTTAGGGGCGGTAAACGATAGCTCACTGAGCCCAGAAAACAAACCATTGAGCAGATACCAACCCCATCTTACAGCAGACAACTAAGAGTTTCTTGGGATTGCTGGGTTTTGCAGGTTATGGATAAATGGGTTTGAGTCCTTAGCTGCTCCTTTATACCCGCTGTTAAAGGGAGATGCCCAATTCCAATGGACCCCTAAGTACCAGGAAGTTTTACATAACATCTAAGGACACTGACATTGAACGCCTCAACTTTACTGAGCTCAGCCTGCAATTACAGAAAGCCCTACACTACGTTAAAAATGTACATCAACTCACTCACCTTGGTTCAAAGAAACTGCAGGCATTCCTGTAGGATTAAGAACAGAGTTTTCCACTAACTGACTCACAGCGAAAGGAAATAATTGAACTGGTAACAAAAGCCTGTCGGGTCAGTCAATTGTTTAATGCTTACCCTTCCAAGTTTCTTAGACGAAAGCACCTACGAGGAACCAGACCAGGACAATTCTGGAAAGTGGACATTACTGAAATTAGGCCAGCAAGGTATGGACTTAAATATCTCCTAGTCTTTGTGGATACAGTCTCAGGATGGATTGAAGCCTTACACACACACACACACACACACATACACACAGAAAAAAAAAAAAAAAACGGCGCAAATGGTTCTCAAGAAGATCCTGGAATATATTTTTCCAAGATACGGTCTGTCTAAGATAATAGGGTCTAATAATGGACTTGTGTTCATGGCCCAGGTAAGTCAGGTGTGGATTAATTGTAAGTTACATTATGCTTATATACCCCAGAGCTCAGGAGAGGTAGAAAAAATAAATAGAACCATTAAAGAGACCTTAACAAAATTAAGCTTAGAGACCGGCATAAAAGATTGGACTATGCTCCTGCCTTATGCACTGTTTCATGCGAGAAATACTCCCTCAGTTTCTTTGTGTAACCTCACCCCCTATGAAATTCTCTATGATGCCCATCATCCAGTAAGGGACCTAATCCCCAACTCTAAGGCCTAACAATCCCTTCCACACCCCTTGCTTGACAGACTTAAAGCCATTGAAAGAACTCAGTGATAACTGTGGAAACAGCTGGCCACTGCCTACCAACCTGGGGACGAGGGGATTCCACATCAATATCAAGTAAGAGACTTCTTCAACATAAGACAACATCAGGTGTTATCCCTAGAACCCCGCTGGAAAGGAACATACCAGGTGCTACTTATAACACCTACAGCCATAAAAGTAGACAGAATCACTTTTTGGATCCATGCCTCTCATCTCAAGCCTTTGCTGTGTCCAGACTCTGGTTGGAAACTGGAAAAAACTGGTAACCATTTCAAATTGCATATTCGCTATGTGGACAAGACTATAGACTCTCCCCTTGGCCACCAGTACTCCTAACCCTCATCAGCCTGTTCAGCAGTGAAGGCTGATCTGAAATCCTACTAGACAAGAAGTATGGTCTATCTCGCATACAGCCCCCTTAGGGACCTGGTGGCTATCTCTCCACCCAGACATTTTTCAGCTTGGTATAGGTCTTTCCTCTTGAGATAACCCCAATGAAGAGGATCCCACTAAAGTTCCATTAAATCCCTTCCATACCATAGATAATTGAAACAAACATTATGGATGCACGGAAACGCGAGCCAGATTCAGGTTGGTTAGCCTAGATTACTATATATGCCCGGCGGACTATCAAAGCCACAAACAGCCATGGCTGTGTGGGGGGAAAGCCAACTTCTTGTGTAATTCATGGGGATGTGAGCATACCAGGGCTGCCTGGTGGAACCCAAACTCCTCATCAAATTCAGTACACAGCATTGGCCATATAACCAATTAGACAACCAAAAACTATGGCCCCCAGAGGGTTCTCTAGATGCTCAAATTCTGCGTGACATTTTTAACTTCGGCAAGTGCTCAAAAGGGGAAAATTCCCCTATGTGGAATCCTTTTCCCTCCTTCACTCACATCCTGTACTATGCTTCTCCAATAGTTCCTCACCCTCAGCCTTCTGCTCTAGATTCTCTGCTGTCACTCCCACCTCAGCAACCTGATTTCTTCCCTCCAATTACTACATCAAAAACCCAAACCTCCGCCAGTTCTCAGACCATTGCCCCCTTGCTGAGGTAGCAGGTACCGAGGTACCCCTCCACTCACTCACTCCTCTCTTTTTCTGCCTGTGCCTGCACTAGGTCCCACCAAGTCCTCTAAGAAGCTAAACCAAAGCTCAAACCAGCTGAGAAGAGCCCTCAGACCCCTATCCAAGATGTAATAAAAATAGCCTTTAAAGTTGCTTTGTCATCACTGAAAACAGGTTACTAAGAATTTAAAGTCCCTCACAGGCTTTTTGGAATACTCACTCCCATCTTCACCTCTGCTCTACCTGTTCTACTGCTCAAGTTTTGTTCTAGGAAAATCCCAAACCCCTTTTCCATTATTCTTTTACATCTCATCTTCCTCATTCTCAGATCCACGGAGCAGCTCTCAGCCTCGCCTTCCCCGTCTTCTCCCTCTGTACCAGGTCCATAGATATGTCTTAAATAACCTTCTCCAGAAGTCTTCACCGAGGCTTACATTAGGTCTTTCAGCAAAAGAGTCCCTCTGAAAGAGTTCAATGTAGATAAACTTCCACTTTTCGTGTTGCCCTGTTCTACTTGGCCACTGGCTGGAAAATTCACCACCCCTTAGCTTGACACCGCCTTACTAGATTTTCACAAAATATGTGAACAAGGCCTCTGGCCTTGAGCTGGGGCTTCACAGAGATGGCTAGATTTCTAAGATAAAAAAGTTACCAATTGGGCTTCATGGTGACAGCTGGCAGGGAGAAAAAAAAGAGACAAAAAAGCTCTCCCTTTCCAAGGTGTCTTTGAAAAGTTAACTTGCCCAGAACAGAGGAACAAAAACAGAAACAAAAACTGATTTCTGTGAATTTCTACAGACTGTGAACTTCTGAGCCACTTCCCTTACATGTTGGGTACAAATTCTAAAACTACCGAAACTTGGGGTTCAGGGGATTAATTGATTACAACAGAAGCAATGCCCTCTAAATCCGGAAGCAACCAAATAAGACTGTTTTCCTGTGTTTGGTGCTATCTTAGGTCCCTTTCCTTGTCCGTCCCTACAACAGTATAATTCTATACACTTTAACATTATTTATGTTTTCATAAAATGGTCAATATATGTGATTAATTATGTAATGATGCAGATGTTTTCCAGAGTTCTCTATCATGACTTAGTTTCATTTAAAGATCAAATAGGGGGCATAAAACCCGGTTCCACTGGGAACCTGTATCCCTCACTTTAGCCATCCTATTAGAAATAATAGTTGCTGAAGGGGTGGGCTAGTCCATGAGACACAACAAAGACACAATTAGAAGCAGAAATATGCCAAAGTTTAAAGACATTAAAAACCAACATCACAGCTTTACAGGAATTTTAACCTCTCTCTTTCTGAAGTTGTTTTACAAAGCAGGCGAGTGTTGGACCTCCTCTTTATGAGAGAAAGGTGCCTTTTTGCTTGCATTGAGGGAAGAATGTTGTTTTTATGCCGACAATACTGGAGTTGTAAAAGAATCTATGAGTAAATTAAGAAAACGACTTGAAGAGCATCAAAGAGAGACAGAGGCCCCAAAAGGGAGGTTTGAGTCTTGGTTCACATAGTGACCTGATTAACTACGCTTTTATCTGCCATGGCCGGTCCATTAAAAATCCTCATATTATTGCTAACTGTAGGACCCTGTTTGCTCAACAGTGTAGTTTCCTTTCTAAACCAAATCGAACCTGTTATTAATCCTAACCATACACTGTTCTCTCAATCTAATTTTACAGAAGAGCAGGGACAGAATTGGTATTAAAATACAGAATTATAGAGGATCTTCCACCTGCTGAAAACCTCAAAGGTCCACGCAGAAATGATACCTGGAGAAGATGTAGGCAAGTACGAAGGACCTGAGAGAGCAAAAGTCTTCCATGGCAAACAACCTGCTCAGGATGAAGGGATGTGTCTGAATCAACCACTCTCTTCTTAATGTAGAGAAGGTGGACCAAAGCAGGCATGTGTTGAGAGCTGCTCCTGCATGCCTATGGTTGACATACCACTCTGACCTGTGAAAGTGTCACAGGAAGTAGGAGCAGACTCCTTCTCATGGTAACCTTGGAAGCAACTGTTAGGACAAAGTTGTTGCCAAGGCAGTGACCTCATTCAGTTCCAAAAGGAAGTGACCACACCTAACTCCTTGGTGATGGAACTCTCTGAACTTGGAATCCAGAGAGCCAGGCACCCAGAGCCAGTCCCAGTCCCAGTCCCAGTGGTCAAACTTATTTTGATATACCAAGGACAGACTCAGTCTTTCTTGGGACCTACTGATGTAAGGATGGCCAAATGCAAGGAAAGCTATGAAGAGGGGCCTTTCCTGAGAAAGCAGGCAGTGGCTCACCGCTGGCTCCTGACAACTTCACAGAGTTGGCCAAAAAGACCAGATTTGAGACAGAACAGGCTATTTCCAGGGAACATAGTAAGGCCCACCAGTCAGAGGACACTCCGGATAGTCACAGACCTACTTGGAAAAAGGAGGTGCCTTTGTTGTGTGGGTGTGGGTTTGTGGTTTTGTCTCATGTTCTGAGAATAGGTATGAAAGGCAGTTTGTTTTGTTTGGAGTGAACTGTTTCTTGTAAGTCGTTTGACAAGGCGAGAATTTCTATGTCTGTGTATCCCACTGTGTCCGTGGTTGTAGACATTAGAAAAGAGAATGCATCAATGAATATGTCCTGTCTAGTAGAAAGCTTCACAGCATTCATCCTGCCCTATTTATGAATGGACTGCAGCTGGCCTTATTGATGTGCAACACCTGCTATCTTCCTTAGTTCCTGTTTTATTCCTGAATTCTGGCCACTCTCCAGAATAGGTTCATGGTTTTCTGTTTAAGATATGTACAACCTCGAAGCTCTGTGACATGACCATGTACTGAAGGGAATGGTGAGCATCTCAGAAAACTCAGATATCAGTGTGACCAGGAAAGTCTCAGTGGAGAAACCCTGCTTGGGGCCTTTTGTTTACCTATTCTTCTGTTGCCCTGAATGTCAGAAAGGTCTTTTCCTCAGTCCACCACTTTTTGAAGCCTGAAGAAAACAGTTTTCAAATGGAAATGAATGGGCATTACCTGTGGCTCTTTGCTTAATTGCTTTGGAAAGGATGTGTCTGAATCAGCCTATTTACCCTGTGTGAGGCTGTGACTTAGATTCTCAGCTCCTGATGGATCTAAAGAAAGATCCCATGTTTACATCCAAAAACAAAATGGCCAAAAGAGCAGTCCTTGTGGATGAAGTCTCTCGCCTTCCTCTGTAACTTTCCTGACCTCCATCAAGTCAGATTAGGGATCCTTTGGGTCAAATGAGTTCTTCAAAGCCCTGCAGAGGCTAGCCCATATTTGCTTGGGTTTTCTCAAGACTCCAATTCACATAAAGAATCCAAACCCCACAGTCATTTGGCCTCAAATTGAAGAAGCGGAGCAGTATTAACGGGAGGCCTACTTAATCTCTCCTGGTTCACAAGAAGGGTGTCCAGGCCACCCTGAATTTAGGCAAATTAGGTGCAAGAGAGCTTATTTTGGACACGGTCTTGGGGTGTGCCCCTCATGGAAAACTCCAGCCATAGGTTATTGTGAGTGTCTATATGGAAGAAGATGAGCGCCACTTTGGAGTGTTTTGGTTTAAATTGTGGTCATTTGGGTGGCGGTTGGAAGAGATGACTTGGTCCACATGTTCTTGAACTCTGGTGTGACTCCCTTAGAGTCTGAGTTCTGGAACTGACCTCAGAGAAGTATTGCCATAAATAGTGTTGAGATTTTAGAAAGCCAGGCATGAGCGTTGCCCTTGGAAACTGAGTTCTAGGCCCAGGGTGGCTTTCCACAGAGCACTGAGCCTCTCAGCCAGGATACCACAAATTTTATTCTGAAAGACTTGGCACCCATAGTTGAGAGTCAAAACTCATATGGACCTCACATTTTAGACCTAAATGGGCATAACATCATATGATCTTTTGGCCACTCTTTGGGAAGCCTTACCTGTGAGTGTTCTCCAGAGATTTCATTGAAATGAGCTTCCTAACCATTTAATGGTTCCTGAAAGAATTGAAACTCACAGTGCCTCCAACTTCATCCTTGAAAAATGGCTAGATAAATACCATGAAATTTTTGAATTTCCCATCACCAGGTGGCACTGGAAAACCTTTCGATGTCCTGTTGCTGATCATGAATATACCAGACAGTGCCTTGATTGACTGGGTTTCATGTAAATGGTGTAGAACAGAGATGCCAGTAAGTTGGACTCTGTTGAGTAGTAGGTTAGAGCAGTAGTGGGCAGGTATGTGATAAAACATCTGTGGTGGGGCCATGTGTATCTTCCATTGGCTTCAAATGCCTTGTGACTGACATGGTGCAGCCAGCAGAACCTTCCATGTAAAGGCAAGTTGTTATTTGGAGAGGTTTCAGGACATTGTTCAGAATCAGGGTGCTATGGTCAAGGGGGCAAGATATGTGGGAAAGGATCCTAGTTCTTGGATCCTCCTGCAAAACCTGACCCACCATACATGACAGAACTTCCTCTTGCACTGTGACCCAGTTGAACTCTTTGTATTTCGTGAAGCAAATACCAAACACCCAGTGCAGCAGGAAGAAACACCACGAAAATGGAAGATGACCATATGGCTTCACAGTGCACACTGGCACACATTTATCCCCCAGTGGCCACAGTTTACCTAAAAAGAGAATTCAGCACTGCTGCCTCATGTACATTGGGAAATAAGAAACCATGTCCTCCAGGTCTCATAGATCCAGACCAAGCTTTTATGGTCTCCCTAGAAAGGAAGCTAAAGCTCCTGACAACAACATATTTTTCAAGTGCCCAAACTCACAGGCAGTTTCTCTAGAAGTCTCTAGGCCAGCAGACCTCCATGTTTGTGGAGTTTTTACCCTGTCCCATACTTTTGGAAACTACTCTACCACTTCAAAGGTTGTGAGCTCCTGAGCATATTCCATTTAACATATTTATTCACAGATTTTCTAAATCTTCTCCTCTAATTGTGTCTTACTTGGGGTGAAGGAATTGTCAAGGCATTGTTCTGGATGAGAGTGGGAATAATTTTGTGTAGCACATATTTACATACACATTGGATTCATTGTTCAATTTTCCATTCGAAATGCTGAATCTTTGACACTAACCCATACCCTACTAGACTCTGACTACTAATTCTAATATGATGGAGAAAAGTAACCCAAACAGAATAGAAATACTAGCACTTCAGAGGAGGCATGGTGGATAGTTGGTTTGCCTTTTGCATGATATAGGGTAGGAGTTATAAATCTTGTCAATTTTTTGTTGAAATAGTTCTGCATGTGTTTTTAAAGTTAACACATGTGAATTCCTGTCTCCATTTTTCTGTAGCCTATTCAGCACATGTATTTTTATATGCACATATCGAATCCTACCTGGTATCACACGTATATTCTTGAGAGGTGGCTAACTTGGCAGATACAAAGTGTGAGAAGAGATCACTCCTCATTAATGCTTTTGGAACTGAAAATTCAGACTATGAGTGAGCTTCTTAGTTGAAAAACATTATACATAAATCCATGTTCAGTAAAATTAATATTTTGGATCTGTGGATGATATATATTTCACAATGAATTTTAATTGGCATATATATTGCTACTATTTAATGTCTCTGTGTGTGTTTTGTGTGTGTGTGTGTGTGTGTATATATATATATATATATATATATATATATATATATATATATATATATTCTCTAGATTTTTCAAAATATAAAATATATGTGTCCTATTATACAGTCCCTAAATTCATTATTGTTCATGTATGTGGTTTTATATTAAACTTTTCATAAGATTATTTTAAAAATATTCATCCACCTGAAATACATATTTGTTTTCTAGTACTAAAAAGTTACTTCAGTGAATGGTGCAAACAAATCCTTATATTTTTACAGTAGCTGACCCACGTTAACATCAATGCAAGTAGATTCCTATGGAACATGATGTGTATTTTGACGTTCATTTTTATTAAACACTGGTACATTACTATTTCTGCAGTTTTTATACATTATAGAATATACATTTCATCCACAAGTTCACAAATTTAAAGAAATTTGTAACACATTCAATCACTTCCTGCTTCAGAACATATGTATTCCTCCTTGTTTTTGAGTGGTCATTTCATGAGATTTCTTTCCAAACACATTATTTTCGATTTCCATAATCAAATTTGAAGCAAAATTCACACACTCTTGGTGATAAACCACAACCGTAATATTACCATTAGATGTATTACTGGTTGGAATGAATGTATGTATATCAATATATGATTCCTGTGTATTTTCAGATATCAATTCAATCCATTATTTAAAGTTGGAACAAGTTATATTATTTATTCGCAGTATGGTCTATTCATGCATTATCTCTATATTCATACATACATGGTACACCTATATGTACCCCCAATACTAATTTATACCCCTTCAAAATATTGCTCCAAGAAACGGTGCAAGAAATACTCATGTCACCTGATCTACACATACGTTTTATCACAGTAATATTCTGGCCAACAAATTGCAAAGTCACACTTACGATTGTACCAAAGCCTAAATGGAATGTGAGTATGGATTATGAAAATCACCCATATCCAGGTTGCCTAATGCTCTCAAATGTCAATCCTATTGGTGACTACATATTTGTTACTTCCTAAGATTATATATTCAATCTCAAGTCTGTTGAAAATGTCTTTTGCTATCACTCACTTTATACTTTGCCTGATTTCCTAATGTCTCTATTGATATCTGCTTTCCTACATATTTTCCCCAGTTCATCACTGTGACTGACTCTTCACATATGCTGACATTTACATTTTCTGTCTACCTGAAAACCTATTGCTAAAGAACTATTTGTCCAAATGCTATACTCACACTTTTTTATAATCCTACCAACTATCTTCCTAATCCTACCGACTCTCCCTCTTTGAATGGTTGTTCTCCTCAACATTCAATCATCCAAGGTATCAGATCTTATGCCATTGTGTATAGATTTATCTGAGACATCTGTGCAGAACATAATTAAAAGCTGAGTATCCCAATCAAGGACCCAATGCCCTTCTGGGCTTCAAATGTTACCGAGATTTCTGTTTTCATTCATATATTTCACCTATATAATCTTATAAATATTGCAGGTTCCCAATACCATTATTCATCCAGCAGAATGATCCTAACCCAAATCAAACATGTTATTAACTGTAACCATACACTGTTCCCTCAATCTAACTTTACAGAAGAGCAGGGACAGAGTTGGTCTTACAATACAGGAATGTAGGAGATCTTCAACTTCCGGAGAACTTCAAAGGTCCATGCAGAAATGATCCCTAAAGAAGATGTAGGCAGCTATGATGGACCTGAGAGTGCGAAAGTCATCTTTCATGACAAAAAAAAAAAAACAGGTCAGGATGAAGGGGTGTGTCTGAAGCAGTCTCTCTCTTCTTAATGTAGAGAAGATGGACCAAACCAGGCTTGTGTGGAGAGCTGTTCCCGGGTGCCTATGGTTGATATTCCATTCTAACTTGTGAAAGTGTCATAGGAAGTAGGGGCAGGATCCATCTCATGGACCCTTGGAAGCAACTGTTAGGACAAAGTGGTTGCCAAGGCAGTGACCTCATTGAGTTCTAGACGAAGTGACCCATGTCACTTTCTTGTTGATGGAACACTCTGAACTTGGAATCCAGGAAGCCAGGCACCCTGAGGCAGTCCCAGTCTAAGTCCCAGTGGTCTCAAATTTTTGGATTTAAAAAGGATAGAGTAAGTCTTTCTTGGCAACTACTAAATTGAAGATGGACAAATGCCAGGAAAGCTCTGAAGAGGGGCTTTACCTGAGAAAACAGGCAGTGGCTCACCACTGGCTCCTGATAACTTCACAGTTTTGGCCAAGAAGACCAGATCTGACATAGGACAGCCCATTTCGGGGAAACATAGTATGGCCCACCAGTCAGAGGACGCTCCAGATAGTCACAGACCTATTTGGGGAAAGAAGGTGCCTTTGTGTGTGTGTGTGTGTGTGTGTTTGTGTGTTTGTGATTTTGTCTCAAGTTTTGAGAATATGTAGGAAAGTCGGTTTGTTTGGTTTGGAGTGGACTGTTTCTAGTAAGTCCTTTGAGAAGGTGAGTGTTTCTATGTCTGGGTATCCCACTGTATTTGTGGTTGTAGACAATAGAAAAGAGAATGCATCAATAGATGTGTCCTGTCTAGTAGAATTCTTCGCAGAATTCATCCTGTCCAATTTATGAATGGACTGCAGGTTACCTTATGGATGGGCAACACCTATTACCTTCCTACATTCCTGATCTCTTCCTGAATCTGGTCACTCTCCAATAGGCTCATGGTTTTGTGTTCAAGATATGTATCTCCTCCACAATCTGGGACATGGCCATGTACTGGATAGCTGAAGAGAATGGTGAATATCTCAGAAAACTCAGATATCAGTGTGACCAGGAAAGTCTCAGTGGAGAAAATCTGCTTTGGGATTTTGCTTACCTATTGTTCTGTTGCCCTGAATGAAAGGAAGGACTTTGCCTAAGGCCACACATTTCCAAAGCCTGAAAAAAACAGTTTTCAAATGGAAATAAAAGGGCATCACCTGTGGCTCCTGGCTTAATTGCTTTGCAAAGGGTTATGTCTGAATCAGCCTCTTAGTGCAGTGTGAGATTATCGCTTAGATTCTCAGCACCTGATGGATCTAAAGAAAGATCCCATGTGTGCATCCAAATCCAAAATGGCCAAAAGAGAAGTCATTGTGATGAAGTCTCTTGCATTCCTCTGTAAGGTTCCTGATCTCCATCAAGTGATAACAGGGATCTTTGGTTCAACTGAGTTCTTCAAGCCCTGCAGAGGCTAGCGCATAGGTGCTTGGGTTTTCTCATGACTGCAAATCACATAAAGAAACTATACCCGACAGTCTGTATGCCTCAAATTGGAAAAGCAGAACAGTATTAATGGCAGACCTCTTTGATCAGTCCTGGTTCACAGGAACGTTGTCCAGGAAACACTGACTTTAGAGAAATGAAGGGCAAGGGAGCTTATTTTGACATTGTCTTGGGCTGTGTGCCTCATAAAAACTTCCAGCCAAGGTTATGATGAGTGTCTATATGGAAGAAAATGAGGGCCATGTGGGAGTGTTTTGGTTTTAATTCTGGTCATTGGTGTGGCGGTTTGAAGAGATGACTGGGTCAACTGGGCTTGAACTCTGGTGTGTTTCCACTTAGAGACTGAGATCTGAAACTGATCTCAGAGAAGAATTGCCATGAATTGTGTTGGGATTTTAGGAGGCCACGCATGAGAGTCGCCCTTGGAACCTGAGATCTAGGACCAGGGTGGCTTTCCACAAAGAACTGGGAATCTCAGCCTGGATATCACATGATTTTATTCTGAAAGACTTGGCAGCCATAGTTGAGAGTCAAAAGACATAGGACCTCACATTGTAGATCTCAATGGTCCTGGCTTCAAGTGACCTTTTGTCCACTCTTTGGAAAGCCTTGCCTGTGAGAGTTCTCTAGAATTTTCTTTGAAATGAACTTTCTCAACATTTAATGGTTCCTGAATAATTGTGCATCCAACGTCATCCTTGAAAAATGGCTAGATAAATACCACGAAATTTTTGAATTTTCCATGACCAGGTGGAACTGCAGAAACTTTCGATGTCCTGTTGCTTACCATGAGTGTACCAGACAGTGCCTTGATTGACAGGGTTTCATGAAAATTGTTTAGAACAGAGATGCCAGTATTTTGGAGCCTGCTGAGTAGTGGGCCTAGAGCAGTGGTGGACAGGTGTGTGATAAAACATCATGGTGGGGCCATTTGAATCTGCCATTGGCTTCCAAATGGCTTGTAACTGACAGAGTGCAGACATCAGACCCTTATATGTAAAGGCATCTTGTTATATGGCGTAGTTTCAGGGCAATGTTCAGAATCAGGTTGCTATGGACAAGGGGGCAATCTTTGAGAGATAGAAGCCTGGTTGGTGAATTTTCTTGCAGACCCTGACCCACCACACGTGACAGAAATACCTCAAGCACTGTTTCCCAGTTGAACTCCTTGTATTTTGTGAAGCATGAACCAAACTCCAAGTGCAGCAGCAAGAAACACCACGAAAAGTGGAGGATGACCAAATTGTTTCACAGTCCACACAGGGAGACACAGTTTACCTACAAAGAGAGAATTGAGCACTGCTGCCTCGTGTTCATTGGAAAATAGGAAACGATGTCCTCCAGGTCACATAGATGAAGACCCAGCTTTGAGGGTCTCACTACAAAGGAAGCTTAACTCCTGACAACAACCTATATTTCAGTGCCCAACTTCACTGGCAGTTTCTCAAAAAGTTTTAGGCAAGCAGAGCTTCATGTTTGTGGAGTGTGTACCCTGTCCTTACTTTTGGAAACTCCTATACCACCTCCAAGTTTGTGCACTCCTGAGCATTTTCGATTCCAGAAATGTAATCACAGATTTTGTAACTCTTCTACTCTAATTGTGTCTTTTTTGGGGCGAAGGTAATTACAAGGCATTGTTCTGGATGAGAGTTGGAAGATTAATTTTCCTTTTTTCCATTTGAAATTCTGAATCCCTGACACTAACCCATATTCTACTAGACTCTGACTACTAATCCTAATATGATGGAAGAAAGTAACCCAAACAGTACATAAATACTTGCAGTTCAGAGTTGGACTTGCCTTTTGCATGATAAAGGGTAGGTGTTATAAATCTATTCAATATTTAATTGAAATAGTTCTACATGTGTTTTTAAAGTTAACAAATATGTGAATTACTGTCTCCCATTCTCTGGAGCTTATTCAGCACATGTATTTTTATATGCACCAATAGAATCCTACAAGGTATCACACGTACATCCTTGTGAGGTATATGACTTAGCAGATACAAAGTGTGAGAAGCGATCACTCCTCCTAAACGCTGTTGGAACTGAAAATTCAACCTATGGGTGAGCTTCCCAGTGGAACAACATTATACATAAACCCATGTTCACTAAAATGAATGTTTTTGCATCTTTATGATATATATTTCATGATGAATTTTGATTGGCATATATATTGCTACTTTTTAAAGTCTGTGTTTGTGTGTGTGTGTGTATATATATGTATATATATATATATATATGTATATATATATATATATATATATATATATATATATATACTCTCCATATTTTTAAAAATATGAAATATATGTGTCTTATATACACTCCCTAAATTCATTCATGTTCATGTATGTGGATTAATAATCAACTTTTCACAAGATTATTCTTAGAAATATTCATCCACCCGAAATACATATTTGTTTCCTAGTACTGAAAACTAACTTCAGTAAAAGGTGCATACAAATCCTAATATGTGTACATTAACTGACCCAGTTTAACATCAATGCATGTAGGTTCCTATGGGACATGATGTGTATTTTGACGTTAATTTTTATTCCACACTGGTACATTACTATTTCTTCAGTTTATGCACATCATAGTATATATATTTTATGCACTAGTTAGCAAATTTATAGGCATTTGTTTCACTTTCAATCACTTCCTGCTCCAGAACACATGTATTCCTCTATGTCTCTTGACTGGTCTATTCATGAGACTTTTTTCCAAATATATTATTTTCTATTTCCATAATCAATTTTGAACCAAAACTCACACACCCTTCATGATAAACCGTAACCCTAAGATGATCGTTAGATATATAACTGGTTGGAATGAATGATTGCATATCAATGTAAAATTTCTTATAAATTTTCAGATATTTATTCAATTCATTATTTAAAGTGGATCCAGTTATATTATTTATTCACAGTATGGTCTATTCATGCATTATGTCTATATTCATAGAAACTGGGTACACCTATTTGTACCCCCATACTAATTTTTAAGTCTTCAAAATATTGCTCCCAGAATTGGTGGAAGAAATACTATTGTCACCTGATCTACATACACATTTTATTACAGAAATATTCTGGACACAAAAAGCATAGGTCACACTTACAATTGTACCAAAGCGTAAATGGAAAGTGAGCATGGATTACTAAAAACATCCATGTCCAGGTTGCCTAATGCTCTCAAATATCAATTCTATTTTTGACTACATATTTGTTTCTTCCTAAGATTATATATTCAACTTCAAAACTGTTGAAAATGTCTAACCCTATCACACAATTTATACTTTGCTTGATTTTCTAATGTCTCTATTGATATCTGATTTCCTATATTTTTCCCCAGTTCATCATTGTGACTGACTCTTCACATGTGCTTACATTTACATACACTCTCTACTCTAAATTCTATTGCTAAAGAACTTTTGGTCCAAATCCTATACTCACTCTTTTTTCTAAACCTACCAACTACCTTCCTAATCCTGCCGACTATCGGTTTTTGACTGGATGTTCTCTTCAACATTCAATATCCAAGGTACAAGGTCCGATGCCAGTGTATATTGATTTATCTGAGACATCTGTGCTGCACATTACTCAAAGCTAAGTATCCCACTCAAGTCCCCAATGCCCTTCTGGCCTTCAAATCTTACCTAGATTTCTGCTTTCATACTTATGTTTCACATATATACTCTTGTAAACATCGCATTTTGCCAATACCATTATTCATTCCGCAGAATTATTTGTAACCCAAATTGAACAACTTATTAACCATAACCATACACTGTTCCCTCAGTATAACTTACTTAAGAGCAGGGACAGTGTGGGTCTTACAATATAGGAATGTAGATGATCTTCCACCTGCTGAGAACATCAAAGATCCATGGAGAAATGATCCTTGCAGAAGATATAGGCAGCTATGTAGGACCTGAGAGAGCAATAGTAATCTTCCATGAAAAACAACCTGGTCAGGATTAATTGATGGTCTGAATCAGCCTCTCTCTTCTTAATAAAGAGAAGATGGACTGAACCAGGCCTCTGTGGAGAGCTGTTCCCTGGTGCCTATGGTTGATATACCATTCTAACTTCTGAATGTGTCACAGGATGTTGGGGCAGCCTCCATCTCATGGGAACCCTGGAAGCAACTGTTAGCACAAAGTGGTTACCAAGGCAGTGAGCATATTCTGTTCCTGAAAGAAGTGACCTCACTTCACTTCCTTGGTGATGGAATTCTCTGAACCTGGGATCCAGGAAGGAAGGCACGCAGAGCCAGTCCCACTCCCAGTTCCAGTGGGCTAACTTGTTTGCTTTTCCCAAAGACATAGTCAGTCTTTCTTGGTACCCACTGATGTGAGGATGGCCAAATGCCAGCAGAGCTCTGAAGAGGGGCCTTTCCTGAGTAAGCAGGTAGTGGCTCACCGTTGGCTCCTGACAACTTCACAGAGTTGGCCAAGGAGACCAGATCTGAAACAGGACAGTCCATTTTGGGGGAACATAATATGGCCCACCAGTCAGAAGACACTCCGGATAGTCACAGACCTATTTGGGGGAAGGAAGTGCCTTTGCCGTTGTAGGTGTGAGTTTGTGGTTTTTTCTCATGTTCTGAGAATAGGTAGGAAAGGTGGTTCGTTTGGTTTGGAGTGGACTGTTTCTAGTAAGTCGTTTGACATGGTGAGTGTTTCTAAGTCTGTGTATCCCACTGTATCCGTGGTTGTAGACATTAGAAAAGAGAATGCATCAATGGATGTGTTGTCTCTAGTTGAAAGCTTCCCCGCATTCATACTGCCCAATTAATGAATGGACTGCAGCTTGCCTTATGGATGGGCAAAATCTATTATCTTCTAAAGTTCCTGTTTTCTTCGTGAATTCTGGCCACTCTCCAGAATAGACTCGTGGTTTTGTTTCCCAAATATGTAACACCACAAGGTTCTGTGACATGGCCATGTACTGGATAGCTGAAGGGAATGGGAGCATCTAAGAAAACTCAGATTTCAGTGTGACCAGTAAAGTCTCAGTGGAGAAACCCTTCTTTGGGCCATTTGCTTACTTCTATTTCTATTACCCTGAATGTCAGGAAGGTCTTTGCCTCAGGCCACCCCTTTGTGTAGCCTGAAGAAAACTGTTTTCATATGGAAATGTATGGACATCACCAATGGCTCTTTGCTTAATTGATTTGGATTGGGATGTGTCTGAATCAGCCTCTTGTCCTTGTATGAGGTTGTGGCTTAGATTCTCAGCACCTGATGGATCTAAAGAAAGATCCCATGTGTTTCCAAAACTAAAATGGCCAAAAGAGCAGTCATTGTGGGTGAATATTTTTGCCCTCTTGTTTTAGGTTCCTGACCTCCATCAAGTGAGAATAGGGATCCTTTGGGTCAAATGAGTTCTTGAAATCCCTGCAGAGGCTAGCCCATATTTGCTTGGGTTTTCTCATGACTCCAAATCACATAAAGAATCTATACCCTACAGCCAGTAGGCCTCAAATTGGAGAAGTCGAACACTTTAACAGCAGGAATATTTGATCATTCCTGGTTCACAGGAAGAGTGTTCAGGCCATCATGATTTTAGGCAAATGAGGGGCAAGTGAGCTTATTTGGACACTACCTTGGGCTCATAGAAACCTCCAGCTAGAGGTTATGATGAGTGTCTACATGGAAGAAGATGATGGCCCTGTGGGAGTGTTTTGATTTTAATTGTGGTCATTTTTTGGTGGATGGAAGGGATGACTGGGTCCACCTGGGCTTGAACTCTGGTGTGATTCCCCTTAGAGACTGAGTTCTGAAACTGACCTCAGAGAAGTATTGCCATGAATTGTGTTGGGATTTTAGGAGGCCACGCATGAGACTCACTCTTGGAAACTGAGATCTAGGTTCAGGGTGGTTTCCACAGAGGCCTGAGAAACTCAGCCAGGATATCACATGATTTTATTCTGAAATACTTAGCAGCCATATTTGAGAGTCAAAACACACATGGAACTCACATTGTAGATGTCAATTGGCCTGGCTTTAGGAGACCTTTTGCAACTGTTTGAGAAGCATTGACTGTGAGAGTTCTCCAGAGCTTTCATTGAAATGAACTTTCTCAACTCTTAATGGTTCCTGAATGAATTGAAACCCACAGTGCCTCTAACTTCACCCTTGAAAAATTGCTAGATAAATACCATGAAATTTTTGAAATTCCCATGACCAGGTGGCACTGCAGAAACTTTGGTGTCCTGTTGCTGATCATGTGTATATCAGACAGTGCCTTGTTTTTGACTGGGTTTCATGAAAATCCTGTAGAACAAGAGAAGCCAGTAATTTGGAGCCTGCTGAGTAGGGGGCCTAGAGCAGTGTTGGGCAGGTGTGTGATAAAACATCATGGTGGGGCCATGTGAATCTGCCATTGGCTTCCAAATGGCTTGTGACTGATATAGTGCAGACATCAGACCCTTATATGTAAAGTCATCTTGTTAAATGGAGAGTTTTCAGGGCAATATTCAGAATCAGGTTGCTATGGTTATTGGGGCAAGCTATGTGGGATAGAAGCCTGGTTGGTGCATTCTCCTGCAGACCCTGACCCACCACACGTGACAGAACTCCCTCCAGCACTGTATCCCAGATGAACTTTTTATGTTTTGTGAAGCAAATACCAAATTCCCAGTGCAGAAGCAAGAAATACCACGAAAAGTGGAGGATGACCAAATGTCTTCACAGTCCCCACCGGGAGACACTTAGCTTCCAATGGACACAGTTTAGCTACAAAGAGAGAATTGAGCACTGCTGCCTCATGTTCATTGGAATATAAGAAATCATGTCTTTCGGTCACATAGATGCAGACCCAGCTTTGATGGTCTCACTACAAAGTAAGCTAAAGCTCATGACAACAACATATATTTCAAGTGCCCAACCTCAGAAGCCGTTTCCCAAGAATTCTTAGGCCAGCAGAGCTCCTTGTTTGTGGAGTGTTTACCCTGTCCTTTACTTTTGGAAACTCCTCTACCACCTCCAAGGTTGTGAACTCCCGAGCATATTCCATTCCATATTTGTATTCATAGATTTTCACACTTTTCTACTCTAATTGTGTTTTACTTGGGGCGTAGGTAATGTCAAGGCATTGTTCTGCATGTGAGTGGGAAGATTTTTGTGTAGCACATATTTACATACACATTGGATTCATTTTTCAATTTCCATTTGAAATACTGAATCCCTGACACTATAACCCATACCCTACTAGTCTCTGACTAATAATCCTAATATGATGGTGAAAAATAAGCCAAAAAGAGAAGAAACACAAGCAGTTCAGAGGACGCATGGTGTATAGTTGGAATTGCCTTTTGCATTATATAATGTAGGAGTTATAAGTCTAGTCAATTTTTTGTTGAAATAGTTCTACATGTGTTTTTAAAATTAGCAAATATGTGAATCCCTATCTCCCTTTCTCTGTAGCCTATTCAGCACATGTATTTTTATATGCACATATAGAATTCTACCTGATATCACTCGTATACACTTGTGAGGTGGCTGAATTGGTGGATGCAAATTGAGAGAAGAGATCACTCGTCCTAAACGCTGTTGGAACTGAAAATTCAACCTATGGGTGAGCTTCCTAGTTGAAAAACATTATACATGAATCCATGTTCAGTAAAATGAATATTTTTCGATCTGTGGATTATATACATTTCATGATGAATTTCTATTGGCATATATATTGCTACTTTTTTTTCTTTTATTGGTTGCTCAAAACATTACAAAGCTCTTGACATATCATATTTCATACATTAGATTCAAGTGGGTTATGAACTCCCATTTTTACTCCAAATACAGATTGCAGAATCACATTAGTTACACATCCATATTTTTACATAATGCCCTATTAGTTACTGTTGTATTCTGCTACCTTTCCTATACTCTACTATTCCCACTCCCCTCTCTTCCCATCTTCTCTCTCTACCATACCTACTCTAAATCATTTCTCTCCTTGTTTATTTTCCCACAACCTCTTATATGTAATTTTGTGTAACAATAAGTGTCTCTCTCCATTACCATGCAATTTCCCTCTTCTCTCCCTTTCCCTCCCACCTCATGTTTCTGCTTAATGTTAATCTTTTCTTCATGCTCTTCCTCCCTGCTCTGTTCTTAGGTGCTCTCATTATATCAAACAAGACATTTGGCATTTGTTTTTTAGGGATTGGCTAGCTTCACTAACCATAATCTGCTCAGTGCCATGCATTTCCCTGCAAATTCCAAGATTTGGTCATTTTTTAGTACTGCGTAATTCTCCATGGTATATAAAAGTCACATTTTTTTTATCCATTCATCTATTGAAGGGCATCTGGGTTGGTTCCACAGTGTAGCAATTGTGAATTGTGCTGCTATGAAAATCGATGTGGCAGTATCCCTGTAGTACGCTCTTTTAAGGTCTTCAGGGAATAGTCCGAGAAGGGCAATAGCTGGATCAAATGGTGCTTCCATTCCCAGATTTCCCAGGATTCTCCATACTGCTTTCCAAATTGGCCGCACCAGTTTTCAATCCCACCAGCAATGTACAAGAGTACCCTTTTCCCCACATCCTCGCCAGCACTTGTTGTTGTTTGACTTCATTATGGCTGCCAATCTCACTGGATTGAGATGGTATTTTAGGGTGGTTTTTATTTGCATTTCTCTTACTGCTAGAAATGGAGAGCATTTTTTCATGTACTTGTTAATTGATTCTATGTCCTCCTCTGAGAAGTTTCTGTTCAGGTCCTTGGCCCATTGGGTTATTGGTTATCTTATTGTCTAATTTTCTGAGTTCTTTGTATACTTTGTATACTCTGGATATTAGGGCTCCATGTGAAGGGTGAGGACTAAAAATTTGTTCCCATGATGTAAGCTCCATATTTACCTCTCTTATTGTTTCTCTCTTTAAGAAAAAAAATCAGTTTAAGTAAGTCCCATTTGTTGATTCTTATTATTAACTCTTGTTCTATGGGTGTCCTATTAAGGAATTTGGAGCCTGACCACACAATATGTAGATCGGAGCCAACTTTTTCTTCTATCAGACGCAGAGACTCTGATTTGAATCTAGCTCCTTGATCCACATTGAGTTAACTTTTGTGCATGGCGAGAGGAGGGGATTCAGTTTCATTTTGTTGCATATGGATTTCCAGTTTACCCAACTCCATTTTATGAAGATGCTATCCTTCCTCCATTGCAGGCCATTAGCTCCTTTATCAAATATAAGACAGTTGTAGATTTTTGGATTAGTCTCTGTGTCCTCCATTCTGTACCATTGGTCCACCCGCCTGTTTTGGTACCAGTACCATGCTGTTTTTGTTATGAATGCTCTGTAATATAGTTTGAAATCTGGTATCACTATACTGCCTGATTCACACTTCCTGCTTAGAATTGCTTTTGCTATTCTGGGTCTTTTATTTTTCCATTTGAATTTCATGATTGCTTTATCTATTTCTACAAAAAAAAATCCTTTGGGATTTTGATTGGCATTGTATTAAACCTATAGAGAACTTTTGGTAATATAGCAATTTTGATGATGTTAGTTCTGCCTATCCATGAACAGGGTATATTTTTCCATCTTCTAAGATCTTATTCTATTTCTCTTTTTAGGGTTCTGTAGTTTGCATTATATAAATCTTTCACCTCTTTTGTTAGGTTTATTCCCAAGTATTTAATTATTTGAGGAAATTGGGAATGCAGTGTTTTGACTCATTTTTGTTTCAGAAGTTTTGTAGCTGATATACAGAAATGCCTTTGATTTATTCATGTTGATTTTGTGCCTCACCGCTGGCTCTTGAGAACTTCACAGAGTTGGCCAAGCAGACATGATCTGAGACAGGAGAGGTCATTTTGGAGGAACATAGTATGGCTCACCAGTCAGAGGATACTCCGGGGAGTCACAGACCTACTAGGGGGAAGGAGGTGCCTTTGTGGGTGTGGGTGTGAGTTTGTGGTTTTGTCTCATGTTCTGAGGATAGGTAGGAAAGGCGGTTTGTTTGGTATGGAGTGGAATATTTGTATTAAGTCCTTTGACAAGGCGAGTGTTTCTATGTGTGTGTATTCCACTGAGTCCATTGTTGTAGACATTAGAAAAGACAATGCATCAATGCATGTGTCCTGTCTAGTAGAAAGCTTCCCAGCATTCATCCTGCCCAATTCATGAGTGGACTCTGGCTTGCCTTATGGATGGGCAACACCTACAAGCTTCCTAATTTCCTGTTTTCTCTCTCAATTCTGGCGACTCTCCAGAATAGTATCATGGTTTTGTGTCCAAGATTTGTACCGCCTCCAAGATCTGTGACATTGCTATGTATTGGAAGCTGAAGGAAATGGCTAGCATCTCAGAAATCTCAGATATCTGTTGACCAGGAAAGTCTCAGTGGAGAAACCCTGCTTTGGTCCTTCTGCTTACCTATGGTTCTGTTGAATGTCAGGAAGTTTTTTGCCTCAAGACACCACTTTGTGAAGCCTGAAGAAAAGAGTTTTCAAATGGAAATGAAAGGGCATCACCTGTGGCTCTTTGCTTAATTGCTTAGGATTGGGATATGTCTGAATCAGCCTGTTGGCCCTGTGTGAGGCTGTAGCTTAGATTCTCAGCACCTGATGGATCTAAAGATAGATCCCATGCGTGCATCCAAAACCAAAATGGCAAAAAGATCAGATATTGTTGATGAACTCTCTTGCCTTCCTCTGGTAGGTTCCTGATATTCATCAAGTGAGAATAGGGATCCTTTGGGTCAAATGAGTTCTTCAAAGCCCTGCAGAGGCTAGGCCATAGGTGCTTGATTTTCATGACTCCAATTCACTTAAAGAATCTAAACCCCAAAGCTAGAAGGCCTCAAGTTGTAGAAGCCAAGCAATATTAAAGGCAGGCCTATTTGATCACTCCTGGTTCACAGGAAGAGAGTCCAGGCCACCCTGATTTTAGGCAAATGAGGGGCAGGGAGCTTATTTTAGACACTGTCGTGGGCTGCGTCCCTTATGGAAACCTCCAGCCAGAGGATATGATGAGTGTCTATATGGAAGAAGATGAGGGCCATGTGAGAGTGTTTGGTTTTAATTGTGGACATATGTCTGGCGGTTGGAAGAGATCACTGGGTCCACCTAGGCTTGCACTCTGGTGTGATTCCCCTTAGAGACTGAGTTCTTTTACTGATCTCAGAGAATTATTGCCAGGAATTGTGTTGGAATTTTAGATGGCCATGCATGAGAGTTGTCCTTGGAAAGTGACATCTAGGCCCAAGGTGACTTTCCACAGAGCACAGGGAATCTCAGCCAGGATATCACATGATATTATTCTTAAAGACTTGGCAGCCATATTTGAGAGTCAAAACACACATGGAACATACATTGTAGACCTCAATGGGCCTGGCTTAATCTGACTTTTGGGCACTTTTGGAAGCCTTGCCTGTAAGAATTCTCCAGAGTTTTCATTGAAATGAGCTTCCTCACCATTTAATGGTTTCTGAGTGAATTGAAATCCACAGTGCCTCCAACTTCAACCTTGAAAATTGGCTAGATCAATACCATGAAATTTTTGAAATTCCCATGACCGGGTAGCTCTGGAGAACATTTGAATGTCCTGTTGCTGATCATGAGTATACAAGAAGTGCCTTGATTGACTGGGTTTTATGAAAATGGTGTTTAACAGAGATGCCAGTAAGTTGGATCCTGCTGAGTAGTTGTACTAGAGTAGTGGATGGCAGGTGTGTAATAAAACATCTGTGGTGGGGGCATTTGGATCTGCCATTGGCTTCCAAATGGATTGTGACTGACATTTTGCAGCCAGTAGACCCTTATATGTAAAAGCATATTGTTATATGGAGAGGTTTTAGGGCAATGTTCAGAATCAGGTTGCTATGGAAAATGGGGCAAGCTATGTGGGATAGATGACTGGTTGGTGCATTCTCCTGACGAACCTGACCCACCACACTTGACAGAACTCACTTCAGCACTGTGTCCCAGTTGAACTCCTTGTATTTCATGAAGCAAATACCAAACTCCCAGTGCAGCAGCAAGAAATACCACGAATAGTGGAGGATGACCAAATGGAATTACAGTCCACAAGGGGAGACATTTAGACCCCAGTGGCCACAGGTTACCTACAAATAGAAAATTCAGCACTGCTGCCTCATGTTCATTGGAAAATAAGAATCCATGTCATCCAGATCACATAGATGAAGACTCAGCTATGATGGTCTCACAACAAATGAAACTAATGCTCCTGACAACAGCATATATTTCATTGCCCAACCTCAGAGGCAGTTTCTCCAGATGTTAGGCTGGCAGAACTTCATGTGTGTGGAGTTTTTACCCTGTCCCTTACTTTTGGAAACTCCTCTACCACCTGCAAATTTGTGAACTCCTGAGCATTTTTCATTCCACATATGTATTCACAGATTTTCTAACTCTTCTCCTCTAATTGTGTCTTATGTGGGGCGAAGGTAATGTCAAGGCATTGTGCTGAATGAGAGTGGGAATTTTTTGTGTAGCACATATTTGCATACACATTGGATACATTTTCCAATTTTCCATTCAAAATACTGAATCCCTGACACTAACACATACCCTACTAGACTTTGACTTCTAATCCTAATATGGTGGAGAAAAATAACCCAAACAGAATAGAAATACAAGATGTTCACAGGAGGCATGGTGTATAGTTGGACTTGCCTTTCGTATGATAAATGGTAGGTGTTATAAATCTAGCGAATTTTAATTGAAATAGTTCTCCATGTGTTTTAAAAGTTAACAAATATGTGAATAACTGTCTCCCTTTCTCTGTAGCCTATTCATCACATGTATTTTCATATGCACATTTAGAATTCTACCTGGTATCACTCGTACATTTTGTAAGGTGGCTGGCTTGGCAGATGCAAATTGTGAGAAGAGATCACTCCTACTAAACGCTTTTGGAACTGAAAATACAACATATGAGTGAGCATCTTAGTTGAACAACATAAATCCATGTTCATTAAAATGAATATTTTTGGATCTGTGGATGATATATTATTTCATGGTGAATTTCGATTGGCATACATAATGCTACTTTTTAATGTCTGTGAGTGTATATATATATATATATATATATATATATATATATATATATATATTCACTCTCCAGATTTTTCAAAATATGAAGTATATTTTTCTTATTATACACTCCCTAAATTCATTCATATTCATGTATGTGGATTTATAATCATGTTTTCACAAGAATATTCTCAGAAATATTCATCCACCTGAAATACATATTTGTTTCTTAGTACTGAAAACTAACTTCGGGGGATCATATGATGGTGGTGAAGGGAGTGCATCACCCCCATGTACCGCGTCACTGTGCGGGAGAATGATGAGTTATAACGGCTAAAATATATCTTGTTAGAAATTTCCAGGAAATTGGGGTGCTCCAAAACCTAGTGGACATATTTCCATCTCACGAGGATCAGCTACGCGAGCTCAAACACGAGTGATTTGTCCGCACGGAGCGTCATGCTGCTTATTCAGGAAATCGGTCTGTGGCTAGAGTCTGCGGCGCGCACTGGGAAACGAAGAGATAGCAATGCAAATATACAGCAGTGTGGATTCTGTGGGCTCCTACCAGGTATGCAATCACTGTGCTAAGTGCTGAATTCTTTGTTTGAGATGGGGAAGGATGCGGTCCAATTCGGTTCTCCACACCGGTCAGACCACACAGGAAGCCAGCGGCCACTATCTTGGAGAGCTGATGTCACCATCCCTGTTTTTGACTGATCGAAGCTCATTCAGCTATAGAACAGGTAATTTCAGGATGCCATTCACCTTTGTGTTGCAGACAAATTACTCAGGCTTAGTGCTAAAGAACCTGCAGAAACTCCGTCTTGGAGCCTGCTCCTATTAGAACATACACAAAGCCCAGAGCGGCCGAATTCCACGTCTCGGAACTGATCTGGCCCAGGGCTAAATAACCCACGGAAACTGCTTCTCGGTCCGGGTCTTGCTGAATACTGTGGAGGTAAATATCAACCGAGCCTTCATAGGCAGTGGAAACAGGATTGAGACACGGCTTGTGAGGGCCGGTCAGGACTCACTCATTGCTTTGGTCACCCAGAAAAGGGAACGAAATGCTGCCTTTCACATGGGATACCAACATGGCAAATTTCTGATGTCATCAGAAAGCAGCAGAGGAGATAACTTCATTGATACCAGCAGTGACAGAAACAGTTGGTCTCCTGGTGAAGAAAGTGAGTCACAAACACCTGGGTCTCTCTCACTTTGTCATCAAGCCAGAGGGGCAGAGCAGAGCAGCTGCCCGCGACTGGAACAGACCCAGTGACACACCTGCATGGTAGTTACGTCAACCCAATTGGAGTAGAGGCAGAACAGAGCCGCTGCCCGTGCACAGAACAGGCCCAGCGACCCGCAGGTGTGGTAGTCACGTCACCCCAATTGGAGTAGTTGCAGAGCAGAACCTTCTCCCACGCCTAGTAAAATCCCAGTGGGTCACCGGCATGGTAGTCAAATCACCCCAATAGGAGTAGGGGCAGAGCAGAGCCTTCGCCCACGCCCAGAACAGGCACAGCAACCTGCCGGCATGGTAGTCACGACACACCAATTGGAGTAGGGGCAGAGCAGAGCCACCACCCGTGCCCGCAAGGTAGCAGACCTGCACCTGACCAGAAGAAGAGGCCCAGCGGCCGGCTGGCGCGGCAGACACTTTACCATATTTGGAGTAGGGGCAGAACAGATCTGTAGCCCGTGCTCACAAGGTAGGCAGACCTGCGACCAACCGGCGGACCAGGCACAGCGGCCCGCCGGCGTGGTAGTCACGTCACCCCAATTGGAGTAGGAGTAGAGCAGTGCCGCCGCCCACGCCTGCAAGGTAGGCAGACCTGCGACTGATTGGCAGAACACCACAGGGGTCCACGGGCGTGGTAGACACGTCACACCAATTGGACGAAAAAATAAATAAAATGGACCACCCCTAGCCATGCTAACGATGAGGAGAGAGAACTCAAATTACTATCATATGGGATGAAAAAGGCAATATCACAACAGATATTTCAGAAATACAGAAGATAATCAGAAATTACTTTGAATCCTTATACTCTAAAATAATAGAAGATAGTGAAGGCATCAAAAAATTTCTTAAGTCATATGATCTGACCAGAGTGAGTTAGGAGGATATAGACAACCTAAACATACCAATATCAATTGAGGAAATAAAAAAAAAAAACCATCCAAAGATTACCAACTAAGAAAATCCCAGGTCCGTATGGGTATACAGCAGAGTTTTACAAAACATTTAAATATGAACTAATACCAATACTTTTAAAGCTATTTCAGAAAATTGAAAAAGAGGGAGATCTTCCAAATTCATTCTACGAGGCCAATATCACCCTGATTCCTACACCAGATAGACACTTCAAAGAAAGAAGACTAAAGACCGATATCTCTAATGAACCTAAATGCAAAAATCTTAAATTAAATTCTGGCAAATCAGATACAAAAACATATCAAAAAAATGTGCACCATGATCAAGTAGGATTCATCCCTGGGATGCAAGGAGGGTTCAATATACGAAAATCAATAAGTGTTATTCACCACATCAATAGACTTAAAATAAAAACCATATTATCATCTAGATAGATGCAGAAAAAGCATTCGACAAAGTACAGCATCCCTTTATGTTCAAAACTCTAGAAAAACTAGGAATAACAGGAACATTCCTCAATATTGTAAAAGCAATCTATGCTAAACCGCAGGCTAGCATCATTCTGAATGGAGAAAAATTGAAGACATTCCCTCTAAAATCTGGAACAAGACAGGGATGCCTGCTCTCACCACTTTTGTTCAATATAGTTATCAAAAGACTGGCCAGAGCAATTAGACAGATGAAAGAAATTAAAGGCATATAAATAGGAAAAGAATAACTTAAATTATCACTATTGCAGATGACATGATTCTATACCTAGCAGACCCAAAAGGTTCTACAAAGAAACTAATAGAGCTAATAAATGAATTCAGCAAAGTGGCAGGATATAAAATCAACACGCATAAATCAAAGGCATTCCTGTATATCAGTGACAAATCCTCTGAAATGGAAATGAGGACAACCACTCCATTCACAATATCCTAAAAAAAAAAAAATGGGAATCAACCTAACAAAAGAGGTGAAAGTCTTATACAATGAAAACTACAGAACCCTAAAGAGAGAAATAGAAGATCTTAGAAGATGTAAAAATATACCCTGTTCATGGATAGGCAGAACTAACATCATCAAAATGGCGATATTACCAAAAGTTCTCTATAGGTTTAATCCAATGCCAATCAAAATCCCAAAGGCATTTCTTGTAGAAATAGAGAAAGCAATCATGAAATTCATATGAAAAAATAAAAGACCCAGAATTGCAAAACAATGCTAAGCAGGAAGTGTGAATCAGGCGGTATAGCGATACCAGACTTCAAACTATACTACAGAGCAATAGTAACAAAAATAGCATGGTACTGGTACCAAAACAGGCAGGTGGACCAATGGTACAGAATAGAGGACACAGAAACCAATCAACAAAACTACAACTATCTTATATTTGATAAAGGAGCTAAAAGCATGCAATGGAGGAAGGATAGCATCTTCAACAAATGGTGTTGGGAAAACTGAAAATCCATATATAACAAAATGAAACTGAATCCCTTTTTCTCACCATGCACAAAAGTTAACTCAAAATGAATCAAGGACCTTGATATCAAATCAGAGACACACTGTCTGATAGAAGAAAAATTTGGTTACGATGTACATACTGTGGGGTTGGGCTCCAAATTCCTCAATAGGACACCTATAGTACAAGAGTTAATAACTAGAATCAACAAATGGGACTTACTCAATTAAAAAAGTTTTTTCTCAGCAAAAGAAACAATAAGAGGTAAACAGGGAGCCTACATACTGGAAAGAAATCTTTACTACTCACACTTCAGATAGAGCCCTAATATCCAGAGTATACAAAGAACTCAAAAAATTAGACAATAAGATATCAAATAACCCAATCAACAAATGGGCCAAGGACCTCAACAGACACTTCTCAGATGAGGACATACAATCAATCAACAAGTACATGAAAAAATGCTCACCATCTCCAGCAGTCAGAGAAATGCAAATCAAAACCACCCTAAGATACCATCTCACTCCAGTAAGATTAGCAGCCATTATGAAGTCAAACAACAAGAAGTGCTGGCAAGGATGTGGGAAAAGAGGTACACTTGTACATTGCTGGTGGGACTGCAAATTGGTGCAGCCAATTTGGAAAGCAGTATGGAGATTTCTTGGAAAGCTGGGAATGGAACCACCATTTGACCCAGCAATTCCCCTACTCAGTCTATTCACTAAAGACCTAAAAAGAGCATGCTACAGGGACACTGCTACATCGATGTTCATAGCAGCACAATTCACAACAGCAAGACTGTGGAACCAACTTAGATGCCCTTCAATAGAAGAATGGATAAAAAAATGTGGCATTTATACACAATGGATTATTACTTTGCATTGAAAAATAAAAAATCATAGAATTTGCAGGGAAATGGATTGCATTAGACTAGATTATGCTAAGTGAAGCTACACAATTCCTATAAAACAAATGCCAAATGTCATCTTTGATATAAGGAGAGTAACTAAGAACAGATAGGGATGAAGAGCATGACAAGATGATTAACATTAAACAGGGATGAGAGGAGGAAGGGAGGGAGAAGGGAAATTGCATGGAATTGGAAGGAGACCCTCTGGGTTATACAAAATTACATACAAGAGGAATTGAGGGGAAAGGGAAAAATAATACAAGGGGGAGAAATTTATTACAGTAGAGGGAGTAGAGAGAGAAGTGGGGAGGAGTGGGGAGGCCAGGGGGAATAGTAGAGGATACGAAAGGCAGCAGAATACAACAGACACTAGTATGGCAATATGTGAATCAATGGATGTGTAACTGATGTGATTCTGCAATCTGTATACAGGGTAAAAATGGGAGTTCATAACCCACTTGAATCAAAGTGTAAAATATGATATATCAAGAACTATGTAATGTTTTGAACAACCATAAATAAAAATAAAAAAAAACTCTCTTTGGTGAATAATGCATGCAATTCTAATATTTCTACAGTAACTGACCCAGTTTAACATCAATGCAAGTAGATTCCTATTGGACATGATGTGTATTTTGATGTTCACTTTTATTCAACACTGGTACATTACTATTTCATCAGTTTATGCACATAACAGGATATATATTTCATTCACAATTTAGAAAATTTATAGGCACTTGTTTCACTTTCAATCACTTCCTGCTTCAGAACACATGAATTCCTCCATATTTCTTGATTGGTCTTTTTATGAGACTTTTTTCCAAACATATTATTTTCGATTTCCATAATCACTTTTGAAACAAAACTCACACACACTTCATGATAAACAATAACCTTAAGATTACCATTAGATATATAACTGGTTGGAGTGAATGATTGTATGTCAATATATGATTTCCTATATATTTTCAGATATCAATTCAATCCATTATTTAAAGTGGAACCAGTTATAATATTTATTCACAGTATGGTCTATTCATGCATTATCTCTATATTCAAAGACACAGGGTACACCACTTTGTACCCCCAGTACTAATTTATATGTCTTCAAATATTGCTCCCAGTAATGGTGGAAGAAATACTCATGTCATATGATCTACATACACATTTGATCACAATATTTTTCTGGGCACAAAATGCAAAGATCACACTTATGATTGTACCAAATCCTAAATGGAAAGTGAACATGGATTACTAAAACGATAAATGTCCAGGTTGCCTAATGCTTTCAAATGTCATTCCTATTGGTGACGACATATTTGTTTCTTCCTAAGATTATGTAATCAATCTCAACCCTATTGAAAATGTCTAATCCTATCACTCACTGTATAATTGCCTCATTTCATAATGTCTGTATTGATATTTTCCTTTTTACATATTTTCCCAAGTTCATCATGTGACTGACTCTTCACATGTGCTGAAATTTACATTCACTCTATAACAAAAACCCTATTGCTACAGAACTTTTGCCCCAAATCCTATACTCACTCTATTTCCTAAACCTACTGACTACCTTCCTAATCCCACCGACTATCTCAATTTGAGTTGATGTTCCTTTCTAAAATCAATCATCCAAGGTGTAAGGTCCTATGCCATTGATTATCGATTTATCTGAGACATCTGTGCAGAACGTAATTATAAGCTAAGTATCCCAATCAAGGGCCTAATGCCCTTCTGGGCTTCAAATCTTACCTAGATTTCTGTTTCCATACTTATATTTCACCTCTATAATCTTATAAATATCGCAGGTTCCCAATACTATTAATCATCCTTCGCAATGATTCGTAACCCAAATCGAACATGTTATTAACCCTAACCATACACTCTTACCTTAATCTAACTTTGCAGAAGAGCAGGGACAGAGTTCGTCTTACAATACAGGAATGTAGGGTATCTTCCTCCTGCTGAGAACCTCAAATGTCCATGCAGATTTGATCCCTGGAGAAGATGTAGGCAGCTATGAAGGACCTGAGAGAGCAAATGTCATCTTCCATCGCAAACAACCTTCCCAGGATGAAGGGTTGTGTCTGAATAAGCCTCTCTCTTGTTAATGTGGAGAAGATAGACCAAACCAGGCATGTGTGGAGAGCTGTTCCGGGGTCCCTATGGTTGATATACCATTCTAACTTGTAAAAGTGTTACAGGAAGAAAGGGCAGCCTCCATCTCATAGGAGTATTGTAAGCAACAGTTAGGACAAAGTGGTTGCCAAGGCAATGACCTCAAAGAATTCCTGAAGGAAGTAATCTCACCTCACTTCCTTGGTGATGGAACTCTCTGAACTTGGAATCCGGGAAGCCAGGCACCCAGAGCCAGTCTCAGTCCCAGTCCCATTGGTCTTATTTTTTGGATTTACCAAGGACAGAGTCAGTCTTTCTTGGTACCTACTGAGGTGAGGATGGACAAATGTCAGGAAAGCTCTAAAGAGGGGCCTTTCCTGAGAAAGCAGGTAGTGGCTCACCGCTGGCTAGTGACAACTTCACAGATTTGGCCAAGGAGACCATATGTGACACAGGACAGGCGATTTCATCAGAACATAGTTTGGCCCACCAGTCAGAGGACACTCCCAATAGTCACAGACCTACTTGGGGGAAGGAGCTTCCATTGTGTGTGTGGGTGTGGGTTTGAGATTTTGTCTCATGTTCTGAGAAAAGGTAGGAAAGGCGGTTTGTTTGGTTTGGAGTGAACTGTTTCTGGTAAGTCGTTTGACAAGGCCAGTGTTTCTTTGTCTGTGTATCCCAGTGTGTCCGTGGTTTTAGATATTAGAAAAGAGAATGAATCATTGGATGTGTCCTGTCTAGACTCAACTTGCCCAATTTATGAATGGACTGCGGCTTGACTTATGGGTGGACAACTCCAACAATCTTCCTAAGTTCCTGTTTCCTTCCTTAATTCTGCCTAATTTATGAATGGACTGCGGCTTGACTTATGGGTGGACAACTCCAACAATCTTCCTAAGTTCCGGTTTTCTTCCTGAATTCTGGCCACTCTCCAGAATAGGCTCATGGTTTTGTGTCCAAAATATGTACCACCTCCAAGCTCTGTGACATGGCCATGTACTGGATAGCTGAAAGAAATGGGAGCATCTCAGAAAACTCAGATATCAGTTTGACCAGGAAATTCTAAGTGAAGAAACCCTGCTTTGGGCCTTTTGCTCATCAATTGTTCTGTTGCCCTGAATGTCAGGAAGGCCTTTGCCTCAGGCCACACCATTGTAGAGCCTAAAGAAACAGTTTTCAAATGGAAATGAAAGGGCATCACCTGTGGCTCTTTGCTTAATTGCTTTGGAAAGGGATGTGTCTGAATCAGTCTTTTGGCCTTGTGTGAGACTGTGGCTTAGATTCTCAGCACCTGATGGATCTAAAGAAGGATCCCATGTGTGCATCCAAAACCAAAATGGACAAAAGAGCAGTCAGCGTGGATGAAGTCTCTCGCATTCCTCTGTAAGTGTCCTGTTCTCCATCATGTGAGAACAGTGATCATTTGGTTCAAATGTGTTCCTCAAAACCCTGCAGAGGCTAGCCCATAAGTGCTTTTTTTCTCAAGACTCCAATTCACATAAAGAATCTAAAACACACAGTCAGTAGGCTCAAATTGGAGAAGCAGTGCCATATTAATGGCAGGCCTATTTGATCACTCTTGGTTCACTGGAAGGATGTCCTGGCCACCCTGATTTTAGGCAAAAGAGGGGCAAGGGAGGTTATATTGGACACTGTCTTGGGCTGCACCCCTCATGGAAACCTCCAGCCAGAGGTTATGATGATTGTGTAAATGGAAGAAGATGAGTGCCATGTGGAAGTGTTTTGGATTTAATTGTGGATATTTGTGTGACAGTTGGAAGACATAACAAGGTCTACCTGGGCTTGAACTCTGGTGTGATTCCCCTTATAGACTGAGTTCAGGAACTGATCTCAGAGAAGTATTGCCATGTATTGTGTTGTGATTTAAGAGGCCATGTATGAGAGTCACCCTTGGAAACTGATATCTAGCCCCAGAGTGGCTTTCCACAGAGCTCTGGGAATTTCAGCCAAGATATCACATGATTTCATTCGAAAGACTTGGCAGCCATAGTTGAGAGTGAAAACACACATGGACCTCATATTGTAGACCTTAATGGGCCTGGCTTAATGTGACCTTTTGGCCATTCTTTGGGAAGCCTTGCCTGTGAGGGTTCTCCAGAGCTTTCATTGAAATAATCTTGCTCACCATTTACTGGTTCCTGAATGAATTGAAACCCACAGTGCCTCCAACTTCATCCTTGAAAAATGTCTAAATAAATACCATGAAATTTTTGAAACTCCCATGACCAGGTGGCACTGGAGAACCTTTGGATATCCTGTTGCTGATCATGGATGTACCAGACAGTGCCTTGCTTGACTGGGTTTCATGAAAATGGTGTAGAACAGAGGTGCCAGAAAGTTGCAGCCTGCTGAGAAGTGGGCCTAGAGCTTTGGTGGGCAGGAGTGTGATAAAACATCTCTGTTGGAGCAATGTGGATCTTCCATTGGCTTCCAAATGCCTTGTGGATTACATGAAGCAGCCAGCAGACCCTTGTAATTAAAGGCATCTTGTTATATGAAGAGGATTCAGGGCAATGTTCAGAATCAGGTTGCTATGGACAAGGATGCAATGTGGCAAGCTTTGAGGGATAGAAGCGTGGTTGGTGCGTTCTTCTGCAGACTCTGAACCACCGCACATGGCAGAACTCCCTCCAGCACTGTGTCTCAGTTGAACTCCTTGAATTTCATGAAGCAAATACCAAACTCCCAGTTCAGCAGCAAAAACCCCACAAAAAGTGGAGGAGGACCAAATGGCTTCACAGTCCAACGGGGAGACACTTAGCCCCCAGAGGCCACAGTTTACCTAAAAAGAAGAAAATCAACACTGCTACCTCATGTTCATTGGAAAATAAGATACCATGTCCTCCACGTCACATAGAGGCAGACCCAGTTTTGATGGTCTCACTACAAAGGAAGCCAATTCTCCTGACAACAACATAATTTTCACGTTCCCAAACTCAGAGGCAGTTGCTCTAAAAGTTTTTAGGCCAGCAGAGCTCCATGTTTGTGGAGTGTTTACCCTGTCCCTTACTTTTGGAAACTCCTCTACAACCTCCAAGGTTGTGAACTCCTGAGCATTTTCCATTCCAGATATGTATTCACTGATTTTCTATCTATTCTCCTCTAACTGTGTCTTACTTGGGGTGAAGGTAATTTCAAGGCATTGTTCTGGATGAGAGTGGGAGGATATTTGTGCAGCATATATTAGCATACAAATTGGATTCAATTTCCAATTTTCCTTTTGAAATACTGAATCCCTGACACTAACCCATACCTACTAGACTCAGACAACTCATCCTAATATGATAGAGAAAAATAACACAAACCTATAGAAATACAAGCAGTTCATTGGAGGCATGTTGTATAGTTGGACTTGCATTTTGCATTATACAAGGTAGGAGTTATAAATCTGGTCAATGTTTAATAGAAAAAGATCTCCATGTGTTTTTAAAGTTAACAAATATGAGAATTCATGTTTCCCTTTCTCTTTAGCCTATTCACACTTGTATATTTATATGCATATATAGAATCCTACCAGGTATCACACGTACATCTTTGTGAGGTGGCTGACTTGGCAGATACAAATTGTGAGAAGAGATTACTCCTCCTAAACGCTGTTGGAACTGAAAATTCAACCTATAGGGAGCGTCCTAGTAGAACAACATTATACATAAACTCATGTTCAGTAAAATAAACATTTTTGCATCTGTGGATGATATATAATTACTGATGAATTTCGATTGGCATTTATATTGCTACTTTTTAAGGTCTGTGAGTGTTTTTTATTTGTGTGTGTGTGTGTGTGTGTGTGTGTGTGTGTATACACTCTCCAGATTTTTCAAAATATGAAATATATGTGTCTAATATACACTCTCTAAATTCATTCATGTTCATGTATGTAGATTTTTAATCAACATTTCACAAGATTATTCTCAGAAATATTCATCCACCTGAAATACATATTTGTTTCCTAGTACTGAAAACTAACTTCAGGGAATGATGCATAAAAATCCTAATTATTCTACAGTAACTGACCCAGTCTAACATCAATGCAAGTAGATTCCTATGGGACATGATATGTAATTCTTTATTCATTTGTATTCGACACTGGTACATTATTATTTCTTCAGTTTTTGCACATCATAGGATATACATTTCATCCACAAGTTCACAAATTTATAGGCATTTGTTTCAAATTTAATCACTTTTTGCTTCAGAACACATGTATTGTCAGGGTTTCTTTACTGGTATTTTCATGAGTCTTCTTTCCAAACACATTATTTTCGATTTCCAAAGTCACTTTTGAAGCAAAACTCACACACTCTTCATGATAAACCAAAACACGAATATTACCATTAGATGTATAACTGCTTGGAATGAATGATTGTATATCAATATACAATTTCCTGTAATTTTTCAGATATTAGATCAATTCATTTTTTAAAGTTGAAAAAAGTTATATTATTTATTCACATTATGGTCTATTCATGCTTTATCTCTATATTCATAGACACAGGGTACACCTCTTTGTACCCCCGATTCTAATTTTATATCTTCAATATATTGCTCGCAGAAATGGTGGAAGACATACTCATGTCACCTGATGTACATATACATTTAATCAAAGTAATATTCTGGACAAAAAAATGTAAAGGTCACATTGATGATTGTACCAAAGCCTAAATGTAAAGTGTACATGGATTATTAAAAACATCCATGTCCAGGTTGCCTAATGCTTCAATTGTCAATCCTATTGGTGACTACATATTTGTTTCTTCCTAATTTATATATTCAAACTCAACCCTGTTGAAAATGTCTAATCCTATCACTCACTTTATACTTTGCCTGATTTCGTAATGTTTCTATTGATATCTGCTTTTTTACATATTTTCCCAAGTTGATCCTAGTGACTGACACTTCATATGTGCTGACACTTACATTCACTCTATAATCGAAACCCTATTGCTAAAGAACTTTTGGTCCAAATCCTATACTCACTCTTCTTTCTAAACCTACCGACTATCTTCCTAATCCTACCGACTATCCCTTTTTGATTGGATGTTCTCTTCTACATTCAATCATCCAAGGTAAAAGGTCCTATGCCATTGTATATCGAATTATCTGAGACAACTTTGCAGAGCATAATTCAAAGCTAAGTATCCCAATCAAGGGAAAAACCCTTCTGGGCTTCAAATCATACCTAGATTTCTGTTTTCATACTTATATTTCACCAGATCTTAGAGAAGACGGACCATTTCAGGGGAACATAGTATGGCCCACCTGTCAGAGGACAATCTGGATAGTCACAGACCTAATTGGGGGAAGGAGGTGCCTTTGTGGGAGTGGGTATGGGTTTATTGTTTTGTCTCATGTTCTGAGAATAGATGGGAAAGGCGGTTAGTTTGGTTTGGAGTGGACAGTTTCTAGTAAGTCATTTGACAAGGCAAGTGTTTCTATGTCTGTGTATCCCACTGTGTCCGTTGTTGTAGATATTGGAAAAGAGAATGCATTAATGGATGTGTACTGTCTAGTGTAAATCTTCCTATAATTCAACCTGCCCAATATATGAATGGAGTGCAGCTTGTCTTGTTGATGTGCAACACCTGCTATCTTTCTAAGTTGCTGTTTTCTTCCTGAATTCTGGCCACTATCCAGAATAGGCTCATGGATTTGTGTTCAAAATATGTACCACCTCCAAACTCTGTGACATGGCCATGTACTGGATAGCTGAAGAGAATGGCGAGCATCTCAGAAAACGCAGATATCAGTGTTACCAGGAAAGTCTCAGTGGAGAAACCCTGCTTTGGGCCATTTGCTTACTTATTGTTGTTTTGCACTGAATGTCAGGAAGTTCTTTGCCTCAATCCACCACTTTGTGAAGCCTGAAGTAAACAGTTTTCAAATGGAAATGAATGTCATCACCTGTGGCTCTTTGCTTAATTGCTTTGGGAAGGGATGTGTCTGAATTAGTCTCTTGGCCATGTTTGTGTCTATGACTTAGATTCTCAGCACCAGATGGATCTAAAGAATGATCCCATGTGTGCGTCCAAAACCATAATGGCAAAAAAAAAAATCATTCATTATGGATGAAGTCTCTTGCCTTCCTCTGTTATGTTCCTGAACTCCATCAAGTGAGAATAGGGATTCTTTGGGTCAAATGAGTTCTTCAATTCCCTGCAGAGGTGCTTGGGTTTTCGCATAACTCCAAATCACATAAAGAATTGATACCTGAAATCAGTAGGCGTCAAATTGGAGAAACACAGAAGTATTAACGGCAGGCTTATTTGATCACTCCTCGTTCACAGAAACGGTGTCCAGGCCACCCTGACTTTAGGCAAATGAGGGGCAAGCGAGCTGATTTTGGACACTGTCTTGGCTTTTCTCATGACTCCAATTCACATAAAGAATCTAGACCCCACAGTCAGAGAGCCTCAAATTGGATAAGCGGAGCAGTATTAAGGGCAGGCCTATTTAATCGCTCCTGATTCACAGGAAGGGTGCCCAGGCCACCCTGAAGTTAGGCAAAAGAGGTGCAAGAAGCTTATTTTGGACATTCTCTTGGGCTGCACAGCTCATGGAAAACTCCAGGAAGAGGTTATGATTAGTGTCTATATGGAAGAAGAATAGGGCCATGAGGGAGTATTTTGGTTTTAATTGTTTTCATTTGAGTCGCGGTTGGAAGAATTGTCTGGGTCCACCTGGACTTGAACTCTGGTGTGATTCTCCTTATAGACTGAGTTCTGGAACTGACCTGAGAGAAGTATTGCCATGAATTGTGTTGGGATTTTAGGAGGCCAGGCATGAAGTTGCCATTGGAACCTGAGATCTAGGCACAGGTTGGCTTTCCACAGAACACTGGGAATCTCAGCCAGGATATTACATGATTTTATTCTGAAAGACTTGGCATGCATTATTGAGATTCAAAACACACATGGACCTCACTTTATAGACCTCAATTGGCCTCGCTTCATGTTACTTTTTGGCCACTCTTTGGGTAGCCTTGCCTGTGAGAGTGCTCCAGAGCTTTCCCTGAAATTAGCTTCCTAACCCTTTAATGGTTCCTGAATGAATTGCAAACCACAGTGCCTCCAACTTCATCCGTGAAAAATTGCTAGATAATTACCATGAAATTTTTAAAATTCCCATGACCAGATGTCACTGGCGGACCTTTGATGTCCTGTTGATGATCATGAATATACCAGACAGGGCCTTGATTGACTGGGTTTCAGGAAAATGGTGTAGAACAGAGATGCTAGTAAGTAGGAGCCTGGTGAGTAGTGGGCCTAGAGAAGTGTTATGCAAGTGAGTGATAAAACATCTGTGGTGGGGCCATGTGGATCTTATATTGGCTTCCAAATGGCTTGAGACTGACATGGTGCAGCCATCAGACCCATATACGTAAAGGCATATTTTTTATATGGAGAGGTTTTAGGGCAATGTTCAGAATCATGTTGCTATTGTTAAGGGGGCAAGCTACGTGGGATAGAACCCTGGTTGGTGCATTCTCCTGGAGACCTGCACACCACAGCTGACGGAACTCCCTTCAGCACTGTTTCCCATTTGAACTCGTTGTATTTAATGAAGCAAATACCAAACTCCCAGTGCAGCAGCAAGAAACACCACGATAATTGGAGGATGACCAAGTTGTTTCACAGTCCACACGGGGAAACACTTAGCCCTCAGTGGCCACAGTTTACCTACAAAGAGAGAATTCAGCACTGCTGCCTCATTTTAATTGGAAAATAAATAACCATGTCCTCCAGGTCACATAGATGCAGATCGAGCTTTGATTGTCTCACTACAAATAAAGCTAAAGCTCCTGAAAACAACATATATTTTAAGTGCCCAACCTTAAAGGCAGATTCTCAAAAGTCTTTAGGCCAGCAGAGCTCCATATTTGTGGAGTGTTTACCCTGTCTCTTACTTTTGGAAACTCCTCTACCGCCTCCAAAGATGTGAAATCTGGAGCATTTTCCATTCCTGATAGGTATTCACAGATTTTCTAACTCTTCTCTTCTAATTGTGTCTTACTTGGGGCGAAGGTAATGTCAAGGCATTGTTCTGGAGGAGAGTGGGAAGAATTTTCTGTAGCATATATTTGCATAAACATTGGATTCAGTTTTCTATTTTCCATTCAAAATACTGAATCCCTGACTCTAACCCATACCCGACCAGACTCTGACTACTAATTCTAATATGATGGAGAAAAATAACCCAAACAGAATCGAAATACAAGCAGTTCAGAGTAGGCCTGGTGTATTGTTGTACTTTTCTTTTGCATGATACAGAGTTGGAGTTATGAATCTAGTCAATTTATTGTTGAAATAGTTGTCCATGTATTTTTAAGGTTAACAAATATGTGAATTCCTGTTTCCCTTTCTCTGTATTCTTATATGCACATATAGATTCCTCCCTGGTACCACACGTACATTCTTGTGAGGTGGCTGACTTGGCAGATACAAATTGTTAGAAGAGATTACTCCTACTAAACTTCTTGGAATTGGATATTCAACCTATGGTTGAGCTTGATAGTTGAACAGCATTATACATAAATCCATGTTCAGTAAAATTAATGTTTTTAGATCTGTGGATGATATATATTTTATAATGAATTTTGATTGACATATATATTGCTACTTTTTTGTCTGTGTGTGTGTTTTGTGTATATATATATATATATATATATATATATATATATATATATACACTCCAGATTTTTCAAAATATGAAATATATGTGTCTTCTATACACTCCCTAAATTCATTCATGTTTATTATGTGGATTTATAATCAACTATTCACAAGATTATTCTGAGAAATATTCATCCACCTGAAATTTGCCTAATGCTCTCAAATGTCAATTGTAATTGTGACTACATATTTGTTTCTTCCTAAGATTATATATTTAAAATCAACCCTGTTCAAAATATCTAATCCTATCACTCACTTTATACTTTGCCTGATTTTGTAATGTCTCTATTGATATCTGCTTTCCTACATATTTTCCCCAGTTCATCATTGTGACTGACTCTTCACCTGTGCTGACATTTACATTCACTCTCTAATCGAAACCCTATTGCTAAAGAAATTTTTTTCTAATTCCTATACTCACCCTTCTTCATAAAAGTACTGACTATCTTCCTAATGCTACAGACTATCGTTTTTGACTGAATGTTCTCTTTTACATTCAATCAACCAAGTAAATGTGGGGCGAGCTTCAGAGGAGGAGACCACCAACAGACTATCTCTTGCAACATCAATGGGTTTTTTGGGTGTCCAGCATGCTGGGGCTCAGAGATCACTTGAATAGAGCAGATAGCCCTGAGAATAGCTTAAATAGAGCTTATATACTTTCCCTGGAGAGGGCAGGGAGGGAATTTTATTGATGGGTCAGGGTGAGTGGGTGGTTTGCATTCAACTGGGTGAGGGAGTACATTCTGTAGTTGGGCAGTTGGGGACAGAACATTCTGGGAACAAGATTTGCAAGCATTTCTCAAGATTTCAATAGTGTTTTGTTAAGCATACAAAAAAACAAGAAGTGACAAGTACCTATTTTATTAACCTTTAATTCCCCACTTCTTCTTCTGGCTACTTTTAATCATAAAAATGATCATTGGAGGGTGTCACATTCTATGTCTGCTAGTGGGGTATTACCATAAGTTTAACTCGTCCAATTTGAGCCTGGAGAAAAGAAATTACACGGTTGAGCAAACAGGATTTTATAGTTAGCAATAATATGAGGATTATTATTGGACCGGCCAGGGTTGATAAAAACGTAGTTAACCAGGAGGAGTGTGTGAACCAAGACTCAAGCCACCATTTTTGGGCCTCTCTCTCTTGTTGATGCTCTTCAAGGTGTCTTTTAAATTTACTCATAGATTTTATTACAACTCCAGTATGGTCAGCATAAAAACAACATTCTTCCCTCAATGCAGCACAAAGGCCCCCTTCTCTAATGAAGAGGAGGTCCAACCCTCAACTGTTCTTTAAAACAACTTCAGAGAGAGAGGTTAAAGATTCATGCAAAGCTCTGATGGAGGTTTCTAATATCTTAGTTTTGCTCTATTGCTTCTTCTAATTGGGTCATTTGTTGTGTCCCATGGACAATGGCAGTGGTTCCTGTGCCCTCCCGTGCAGCAACTCCTATTCCTAATAGGATGGCTAAAGTGAGGGATACAAGTTCCCAGTGGAACCGGTTGTATGCCCCCCCTATTTGATCTTCAAACGAACCTGCGTCATGATAGAGCTTTCTGGGAAACATCTGCAACATTTCAAAATAATCACATCTGTTGACCATTTCATGAAAACATAAACAATGTTTAAGTATATAGAATTATGCTGTTGTAGGGACAGACAAGGCAAGGCACCTAAGATAGCACTGAAGACAGGGAAACAGTCCTATATTGTTGCAACTGGATTCAGAGGGCATTGCTTCTGTTGTAATCAATTAATCCCCTGAAACTCAAGTTTAGGTAGTTTCAGAATTGTGTACCCAACATATAAGGGATGGGGCTCAGAAGTTTACAGTCTGCAGAAGTTCAAAAAAGCAGTATATGTTTCTGATTTTTCCTCTGTTCTGGGCAAGTTAAATTTTCAAGGACACCTGGGAGGAGGAGAGCTTTTTATTCCCTTTCTTATTTTCCCCCTGCCAGCTGTTACAACGGAGCCCAGTTGGTAATTTCTTTATCTTAGAAATGTGGCCATTTCTGTGAAGCCCCAGCTGAAGGCCAGAGGACTTGTTCACATATTTTGTGAAAAACTAGTTAGGGGTTGTCTAGCTTAGAAGTACTGAGTTTTTTAGCCAGTGGCCAAGTATAACAGGGCAATAAAAAAAGAGAAAGTTTATCTACATTGAACTCTTTATAGAAACTCTATGCTGAAAGTTCTAAAGTCAGCCATGGTGAAGACTTCTGGAGAAGGACATTTAAGACTTTTCTGTGGGCCTGGTACAGAGGGGGAATACGGGGAAGGTGGGGCTGAGAGAAGCTCCGAGGATCTGAGAATGAGGAAAAAGAGAGATGTAAAAGAATAATTGGAAAGGTGTTTGGGAATTTCCTAGCAAAAAACTTGAGCAGTAGAACAGGTAGAGCAGAGCAGAAAACAGGAGTGAGTATCCCAAAATCCTGTGAGGGACTTTAAATTTTAGTAACCTGTTCAGTGATGACAAAGCAACTTTAATGGCCACTTATATTACATCTTGGATAAGGGTCTGAGAGCTCTCCTCAGCTCGTTTGAGCTTTGGGTTAGCTGGAAAGAGGACCTGGAGGGACCCGGTGTGGGCACTGAAAGGAAGAGAGAGGAGTGAGTGGGTGGAGGGGTACCTCAGTAACTGCTACCTCACAAGCGGGCAATTGTCTGAGAACTGGTGGAGGTTTGGGATTCTGATCTAGTAATTGGAGGGGAGAAATCACGTTGCTGAGGTGGGAGTGACAGCAGAGAGTCTGGAGCAGAAGGCTGAGGATAAAAATCTATTGGAGAAGCATAGTTCAGGATGTGAGTGAAGGAGGGAAAGGGCTTCCACATAGGGGAATCTCCTTTCACCCTTTTGAGCACTTGCAGAAGTTAAAAAGGTCACGCAAAATTTGAGGATCTAGAGACCCCTCTGGGGGCCATCCTTTTTCTGTTGTCTACTTGGTAATATGGCCAATGCTGTGTACTGAATTTGATGAAGTATTGTGGTTCCATCAGGCAGCCTCTGTATGCTCACATCTCCATGACATACAGAAGAAGTCGGTTTTTCCCCCACACAGCCGTTACTGTTTGTGGCTTTGATAGTTTGCCGGGCAAACATAGTAATCTAGGCTAGCCAACCTGCATCTGGCTCGCGTGTCCCTACATCCATAATGTTTGTTTCCATTATCTATGGTACAGAAGGGATTTAATGGTATTTTAGTGGGATTTTCTTCATCAGGGATATCCCAATAGTAAAAACCTATGGCCAGCTGACAAATGTCTGGGTGGAGAGATGGCCACCAGGTCCCTAAGGGGGCTGTATGTGAGATAGATTATACACTTTTCCAGTAGGATTTGTGATCAGCCATCGCTGCTTAAAAGGCTGATGAGGGTTAGGACTACTTGTGGCCAAGGGGAGAGTATATAACCTTATCCACATGGCGAATACACAATTTGAAACTGTTACCAGTCTTTTCCAGTTTCCAGAAAGATTCTGGACAAGGAGCAGGCTTGAGATGAGAGGCATGGATCCAAGAAGTGATTCTGTATACCTTTACCACTGTAGGTGTTATAAGTAGCACCTGGTATGGTCCTTTCCAGCTGGGTTCCAGGGATGACACCTGATGTCATCTTACATACATGAAGTCTCTTATTTGATATGGATGTGGAATTCCCTGGTACACAGTTTGTTACGCAGTGGGCAGCTATTTTCACAGGTATCACTGAGTTCTTTCAAGAGCTTTAAGTCTGTCAAGCAAGAGGGTGTGGAAAGGATCCTTAGGTCTTACAGTTGGGCTTAGGACCCTTACTGGACGAGGGCCACCATAGAGAATTTCTCAGGGGGTAAGGTTACTCAAAGAAACAGAAGGATTTTTTCTTGCATGAAACATTGCATAAGTCAGGAGCACAGTCCAATCTTTTATGCTGGTCTCTAAGCTTAATTTCGTTAAGGTCTCTTCAATGGTTCTATTCATTCTTTCTACTTGTCCTGAACTCTGGGGTCTATAAGCACAATATAACTTCCAATTAATCCCCAGGTTCCTGGCTAACCCCTGACTTACCTGGGGCATGAACATCGGTCCATTATCAGATCCTATTACCAGCTTAGCTTCCTCCAATGGTAGAGAGGCTTAGTCAGCAGCAGGGGAATCACTTAGAGTGTGTTGTGTGTTAGGGGACGAGGGCAGGGGATAAGGAGAGGAGGAAGAGTCCAGTAGAGTCAAATCTTGTGACTCAGGGAAAACAGAGGGTGGAGAAGGAGGAAGAGGTGAGGGTTTGAGAGATCATGTGGGAAGGAGTATGAGCAGAGGCATGGGCAAGGAAAGGCTTCACCCATGGAGGAGGAGATTTGCAGAGGTCCTGCAAAGTTAAGATATATGGCTGTTGATCAGGATGGCTATGTGGCCCTGGCTGAAAGACAATATCTCTGACTTTTTAAATTAGTGGGAAGTAGAAAGATCTTTCTTGGGGCCATACGACTCCAAAGATGGGCCATTCTGAGGCACAGAGAGTCTGCCAGGTCAGATCCTGAGCCCTTAAGCGGACTTTGGTTCAGTGATCAAGGGTCAGGGACAGAGGCATTGAAGTGCTCTGTCCCATAATGAAAGGTACACAAACAGTAAAAACAAAGACACATGACACAGATAAGACAAGACCATTAAGACTGGCAATGGACATCCAACACTGAGACCAGGAATGCGTAGCCGGCAAAACCCGATAGGATGGCAATACCGAATCTAAAAGAAAATATCACTGAGTCGATGAAGCAATTGTTCCTTGATTCTCCGAGTCTTCTGCGGGGTCCCCCAGGGAGGTGCCCTATGTCTCTGTGACACGACTCTCAGCCACCGTCGGAGAGACCCCAGGCTCTTCATCGCCAGCAATTTTGCCAAGCCCTAACATGACACCTGAAACCAGAAAGAGGCGCCTTACTTGCTCCAAGAGGAGCCCGTTGGGGTCTCTCATCCGCCACTGCCGGAACTCGGTGGAACCTCAATATGTAAAGGTCAGGTGAGTGTTGGAGGAAGAGACTACCAAGAGACTGTATCATGCAACAGCAAAGGGTTATTTTGGGTCCAGCTTGCTGGGGCTCACAGCTAACTTAAATAGATCAGAGAGCTCTGAGAACAGCTTATGCAGAGCTTACATACATTCCTCGGAGAGGGAAGGGAGGGAAGTTTACTGATGTGTAAGGGTGAGTGGGCGGTTCGCGTGACACCGAGTGAGGCAGTACATTCTGCAGTTTGGCAGTTGGGAACAGTACATTCTAGAACAAGATTAGCAAACATTTCTCAAGATTTCAACAGTGTTTTTTTTAAGCATACAGAAAAACAGGAAATAGCAAGTACCTATTTTATTAACCTTTCACTACCGACTATCCCTTTTTGACTGGATGTTCCTTCTACATTAATTCATGCAAGATACAAGGTCCTATGCCATTGTATATCGATTTATCTGAGACAACTCTGCAGAACGTAATTCAACACCATGTATCCCTATCAAGGTCCCAATGCCCTTCTGGCCTTCAAATCATACTTAGATTTCTTTTTTCATACATATATTACACCTATATATTCTTATACACATAGCAGGTTCCCAATACCATTATTCATCCAGCACAATGATTTCTAACCCAAATCAAACATGTTTTTAACCATAATCATACACTATTCCCTCAATCTAACTTTATAGAAGAGCAGGGAAAGAGTTGATTTTACAATACAGAAATGTAGGGAAACTTTCACCTGCTGAGAACCTCAAAGGCCCATGCAGAAATGATCCCTGGAGAAGATGTAGGCAGCTATGAAGGACCTGAGAGACCAAAAGTCATCTTCCATGGCAAACAACCCGGTCAGGATAAAAGGTTGTGTCTGAATCAGATTCTTTTCTTAATGTAGAGAACATGGACCAAAACAGGCCTGTGTGGAGATCTATTCCTGGGTGCCTATGGTTGATATACCATTCTAAGTTGTGAAAGTGTCACAGGAAGTAGGGGCAGCCTCAATCTCATGGGACCCTTGGAAGTAACAGTTAAGACAAAGTGGTTGCCAAGACAGGGACCTCATTCAGTTCAGGAAGGAAGTGACCTCACCTCACTTCCATGGTGATGGAACTCTCTGAACTTTGGATCCAGGAAGCCAGGCACCCAGAGCCAGTCCCAGTCCCAGTCCCTATGGTCTCACTTGTTTGGATTTACTAAACGCAGTCAGTCTTTCTTGGTACCTTCAGACGTGAGAAGGCCAAATGCCAGGAAAGCTCGGAAGCGGGGTTTTTCTTGAGAAAGTCGTTAGTGGCTCACCGTTGGCTCCTGACAAGTTCACAGAGTTTGCCATGGAGACCAGATCTGAGACTGGACAGGCCATTTCGGGGGAACGTATTATGGCCTACAAGTCAGAGGACACTCCGGATAGTCAAAGACCTACTTAGGGGAAGGAGGTGCCTTTGTGGGTGTGGTTGTGGGTTTGTGGTTTTGTCTCATTTTCTGAGAATAGGTAGGACAGTCGGTTTGTTTCATTTGAAGTGGACTGTTTCTAGTAAGTCTTTTCACAGGGCGAGTGTTTCTATGTCTGTGTATTCCACTGTTTCCGTGGTTGTAGACATTAGAAAAGAGAATTCATCAATGGATGTGTCGTGTCTAGTAGAAAGATTCTCAGCATTCATATTGCCCTGTTTATGAATGGACTGTAGCTTGCCTTATCGATGAGCAACACCTGCTACCTTCCTAAGTTTCTATTTTCGTCCTGAATTCCGGCCAATTTCAAGAATAGGCCCATGGTTTTGTGTCCAAGATATGTACCACCTCCAAGCTCTGTGACATGGCCATGTACTGGATAGCTGTAGGTGATGGCGAGCATCTCAGAAAACTCAGATATCAGTGTGAGGAGGAAAGTCTCAGAGGAGAAACCCTGCTTTGGGCCTTTTGCTTACCTATTGTTCTGTTGCCCTGAATGTCAGGAAGTTCTTTGCATCTGGCCACCCCTTTGTGAAGCCTGAAGAAAACAGTTTTCAAATGGAAATGATTGGGCATACCTGTGGCTCTTTTCTTAAGTGCTTTGAAAAGGGATGTGACTGAATCAGCCCCCTGGCCCTGTGTGTGGCTGAGGCTTAGATTCTCAGCACCTGATGGATCTAAAGAAAGTTCCCATGTTTGCATCCAAAGGAAAAATGGCAGAAAGAGCAGCCATTGGGATGAAGTCTCTCGACTTCCTCTGTAAGGTTCCTGAACTCCATCAAGTGAAAATAGGGATCCTTTGGGTCAAATGAGTTCTTCAAAACCTGCAGAGGCTAGCCCATAGGTGCTTGGTTATTTCATGACTAAAATTCACATAAAGAATCTAAACCAAACAGTCAGTAGGCCTCAAATTGGAGAATTGGAGCGGTATTAATGGCAGGCCTATTTGATCACTCCTGGTTCACAGGATGGGTGTCCAGGCCACCTTTACTATAGGCAAATGAGGGTCAAAGGAGCTTATTTTGAACACTGTCTTGGTCTGCTCCCCTCATGGAAACCTCCAGCAAAATTATGATGAGTGTCAATATGAAAGAAGATGAGGGCCATATGGGAGTGTTCTTGTTTTAATTGTGGTAATTTGTGTGGTAGTTGGAAAAGATGACTGGGATCACCTGGGCTTGAACTCTGGTGTGATTCCCCTTAAAGAATGAGTTCTGGATCTGACCTCAGAGAAGTATTGTCGTGAGTTCTCTTGGGATTTTACTAGGCCACGCGTGAGAATCGCCTTTGGAAACTGAGATCTAGGCACAGGATGGCTTTCCACAGAGCTCGGGGATTCTGAGCCAGGATATCACATGAATTAATTCTTAAAGACTTGGCAGCCCTAGTTGAGAGTCCAAACACATATGGACCTCACATTGTACACCTCAATGTGTCTGGATTCATGTGACCTTTTGGCCAGTCTTTTGGAAGGCTTTTCTGTGAGTGTTCTCCAGAGCTTTCATTGAAATGAGCTTCCTCACCATTTAATGGTTCCTGAATTAATTGAAACCCACAGTGCCTCTAACTTCATTTTTGAAAAATGACTAGATTAATACCATAAAATTTTTGAAATTCCCATGACCAGGTGGCACTGGATAAACTTTGGATTTCCTGTTGCTGATCATGAGTGTACCAAAGAGTGCCTTGATTGACTGGTTTTCGTGAAAATGGTGTAGAACAGAGATGCCAGTAATTTGGAGCCTAATGAGTAGTGGGCGTAGAGAAGTGGACTGTAGGTGTGTAAATAAATATTTTTGGTAGGACCACCTGGATCTTCCATTGGCTTCGAAAGACTTGCGACTGACATGGTGCAGGCAAGAGACCTTTATATATAAAGGCATCTTGTCATATGGAGAGGTTTCAGGGCAATGTTCAGAATCAGGTTGCTATAGTCAAGGGGAAAGCTATGTAGGATAGAAGCCTGGCAGGATATAAAATCAACACGCATAAATAAAAGGCATTCCTGTATATCAGCAACAAAACTTCTGAAATTTAAATGAGGAAAACCACTCCTTTTACAGTATACTCAAAGAAAATAAAAAACTTGGGAATCAACCTATCCAAAGAGGTGAAAGATTTATGCAATGAAATCTACAGAACCCTAAAGAGAGAGATAGAAGAAGATGTTAGAGGATGGAAAAGTATGCCATGTACATGGATAGGCAGAAATAACATCATCAAAATGGTGATATTACCCAAAGTTCTCTACAGGTTTAATGCGATGCCAATCAAAAACCCAATGGCATTTCTTGTAGAAATAGATAAAGTAATCATGAATTTCATATGGAAAAACAAAAGACCCAGAATAGCGAAAGCAATTCTAAGCAGGAAGTGTGAATCCAGAGTTCAAACTGTACTACAAAGCAATAGTAACAAAAACAGTGTGGTACTGGTATCAAAACAGGCAGATGGACCAATGGTACAGAATAGAGGACACAGAGACAAATCCAAAAAATTACAACTTTCTTATATTTGAAAAAGGGCCTAAAAGCATGCAATGGAAGAAGGATAGCATATTCAACAAATGGTGCAGGGACAACTGGAAATTCATATGCAACAAAATGAAACTGAATCCCTTTCTCTCACAATGCACAAAAGTTAACTCAAAATGGATCAAGGAGCCAGATATAAAATCAGAGACACTGCGTCTGATAGAAGAAAAAGTTGGCTACGATGTACATACTGTGGGGTTGGGCTCCAAATTCCTTAATAGGAAACCCATAGCCCAAGAGTTAATAAAAAGAATAAACAAATGGGACTTACTTAATCTAAAGAGATCTTTCTCAGCAAGAGAAAAAATAAGAGAGGTAAATAGAGAGCCTACATCCTGGGAACAAATTTTTACCCCTTACACTTCAGATAGAGCCCTAATATCTAGAATATACAAAGAACTCAAAAAAATTAAACAATGAGATAACAAATAACCCAATCAACAAATGGGCCAAGGATCTTAACAGACACTTCACAGAGGAGGACATACAATCAATCAACAAGTACACGAAAAAATGCTCACCATCTCTAGCAGTAAGAGAAATGCAATCAAAACCACCCTAAGATACCATCTCACTCCAGTAAGATTGGCAGCCATTATGACGTCGAACAACAATAAGTGTTGGTGAGGATGTGGGGTAAAGGGTACACTTGTACACTGCTTGTGGGACTGCAAATTGGTGAGTCCAATATGGAAAGCAGTATGGAGATTCCTGGGAAAGCTGGGAATGGAACCACCATTTGACCGAGATATCGCCCTTCTCAGACTCTTCCCTGAGGATGTTAATAGAGAGCAGTATAAGGATACTGCCACATCGATGATCATAGCGGCACAATTCACAATATCTAGACTTTGGAACCAACCTAGATGCCCTTCAATAGACGAATGGATAATAAAAATGTGGCATCTATACACAATGGAGTATTACACAGCACTGAAAAATAACAAAATCATAGAATTTGCAGGGAAATGAATGGCATTAGAATAGATTATGCTAAGCGAATCTATCCAATCCTTAAAAAACAAATGCCAAATGTTTCCTTTTATATAGAGAGAGCAAATAAGAACAGAACAGGGAGGAAGAACATGAGAAAAATATTAAAACTAAACAGAGATGATTGGGGGGAGAGAAAGGGAGAGAGAAGGAAAAGCATATGGAAATGGTAGGAGACTACTCAATGTTACACAAAATTACATATAAGAGGTTGTGAGGCTAAAGAGGGGAAAACAAGGGAGAGAATTAAACAACAGCAGTGAGGTAGAGAGGGAAGATGGGAGGGGAGGGGGAATAGTAGGGGATAGGAAAGGTAGCAGAATACAACAATAACTAGTATGCTATTATGTAAAAACGTGAGTGTGTAACTGAGATGATTCTGCGATTTGTATTTGGGGTAAAAATGGGAGTTCATAACCCAATTGAGTCAAATGTATGAAAGATGATATATCATGAGTTTTATAATGTTTTGAACAACCAAAAATAAAAAGAATTGAATTTCCAATATTTGAGTCATTTAACAACTTTATTTTTTAATAAAATTGTCTTTTATTTGTTATCTTACTTGCTGGTATCTGCCTTTCAGTTTTAAAAAACTATGTGCTGTAGCCATTCATCCATGTAGTATGTAACAGAAAATTTTGAGTGTCTCCATGTTACCAGATTGGCAAGGCATCAAGGTTTCCTTCACAAACAAGGTGAAGGCTTTGCCATTAGAAATTTAACATTCTGCAAAACAATTTTTTTTAACTTTCCAATTAAATTTCCAAAAAAATTTAGAAAAAGAAGAATATAATCCCCACAGTAAGAAGGCCTCAAAGTGGAGAAGTGGAGCATTTACGGCAGGCCTATTTGATCACTCCTGGTTCACAGGAAGCATGTCCAATCCACCCTGACGTTAGGCAAATGAGGGGCAAGGGAGCTTATTTTGGGCACTGGTTTGGCTGTGCCCCTCATGGAAAACTCCATCCACAGGTTATGATGTGTGTCTATATGGAAGAAGATGAGAACCATGTGGGAGTGTTTTGGTTTTAATTGTGGTCATTTGTGTGGTAGTTGGAAGAGATGACTGGGTCCACCTGGGCTTGAACTCTGATGTGATTCCCCTTAGAGAATGAGATTTGGGAACTAACTTCAGAGAAGTATTGCCATGAATGTTGTTGGTATTTCAGGAGGCCACACATGAGAGTCGCCCTTGGAAACTGAGGTCTAGGCCCAGGGAGGCTTTCCAGAGAGCACTGGGAATCTCAGCTAGGATATCACAGGTTTTATTCTGAAAGACTTGGCAGCCATCGTTGAGAGTCAAAACACACATGACCTCACATTGTAGACCTCAATGTGCCTGGCTTCATGTGACAATTTGGCAACTCTTTGGGAAGCCTTGCCTGTGAGAGATCTCCAGATCCTTCATTAAAATGAGCTTCCTCAACATTTAATGGATCCTGAATGAATTGAAACCCACAGTACCAACAACTTCATCTGTGAAAAATAGTTAGATAAATACCATAAAATTTTAGAAATTCTCATGACCAGGTGGCACTGGAGAACCATTGGATGTCCTGTTGCTGATCATGAGTATACCAGACAGTGCCTTGATTGACTAGGTATCATGAAAATCGTGTAGAACAGAGATGCCAGTAAGTTGGAGCCTGCTGAGTAGTGGGCCTAGAGCAGTGGTGTGCAGGTGTGTGATAAAACATCTTTGGTGGGGCCATGTGGATCTGCCATTGACTTTAAAATGCCTTGAGACAGACACGGTTCAGCCAGCAGACCCTTCTATATAAAGGCATCTTGTTATATGGAGATTTTTCACGGCAATGTTTAGAATCAGGTTGCTATGGTCAAGGGGCAAGCTATGTGGGATAGAAGCCTAGTTGGTGCATTCTCATGCAGACACTGACCCACCACACGTGACAGAACTCCCTCCAGCACTGTGTCCCACTTGAACTCCTTGTATTTCGTGAAGCAAATACCAAACTCCCAGTGCAGCAGCAAGAAACAAAACGAAAAGTCGAGGATGACCAAATGGCTTCACAGTCCACATGGGGAGACACTTAGCCCCAGTGGCCACAATTTAGCTACAAAGAGAGAATTTAGCACTGCTGCCTCATGTTCATTGGAAAATAAGAAACCATGTCCTCCTGGTCACATAGATGCAGACCTAGCTTTGATGGTCTCACTACATCGGAAGTTAAAGCTCCTGAAAACAACATATATTTCAAGTGCCCAAGCTCAGAGGCAATTTCTCAAGAAGTGTTTAGGCCAGCAGATCTCCATGTTTGTGGAGTGTTTACCATGTCACTTACTTTTGGAAACTGCTCTATCAACTCCAAGGTTGTGAACTCCTGAGCATTTTCCATTCTAAATATATATTCACAGATTTTCTAACTCTTCTCCTCTAATTCTGACTTACTTGGGGTGAAGGGAATGTCAAGTCATTGTTCTGGATGAGAGAGAGAAGATTTTGTTTAGCACATATTTGCATAAACATTGGATTCATTTTACAATTTTCTGTTTGAAATACTGAATCCCTGACACTAACCCATACCCTACTAAACTCTGACTACTAATCCTAATATAATGGAGAAAAATAACCCAAACAGAATAGAAATACAAGCATTTCAGAGGAAGCATGGTGTATAGTTGGACTTACCTTTTGCATGATATAAGGTAGGACTTATAAATCTAGTCAATTATTTGTTGAAATAATTCTCCATGTGTTTTTAAAGTTAAGAAATATGTGAATTCCTGTCTCCCTTTCTCTGTAGCCTATTAAGCAAATGTATTTTTATATGCACAAATAGAATCCTACCTGGTTTCACATGTACATTTTTGTGAGGTGGCTGACTTGGCAGATACAAATTGTGAGAAGAGATCACTCCTCCTAAACGCTGTTTTAACAGAAAATTCAACCCATGAGTGAGCTTCCTAGATGAACAACACTATACATATATTACTGTTCAGTAAAATGAATATTTTGGGATATGCGGATGAGTTATTTTTCATGATGAATTTCAATTGGCATATATATTGCAACATTATAATGTGTGTGTGTTTGTGTGTCTATATATATATATATACATATATATATATATATATATATATATATATATATTCTCCAGATTTACCAAAATATGAAATATATGTGTCTTCTTATACAACGCCTAAATTCATTCATATTCATATATGTGGATTTATAATCAACTTTTAACAAGTTTATTCTCAGAAATATACATCCAAAGAAATACATATTTGTTTCCTAGTACTGAAAACTAACTTCAGGGAAGGGTGCTTACAAATCGTAATATTTCTACAGTAACTGACCAAGTTTAACATCAATGCAAGTAGATTCCTATTGGATATGATGTGTTTATTAAAGTTCATTTTTATTCAAACCTGGTACGTTATTATTTCTTCAGTTTATAGACATCATAAAATATATCCTTTCATTCACAAATTCACAAATTTATAAACATTTGGTTCACTTTCAATCACTTCCTCCTTCAGAACACTTATATTTCTCCATGTTTCTTGACTCGTCTTTTCACTAGACTTCTTTCTAAACACATTATTTTCGATTCCATAATCATTTTTGAAGCAAAACTCATTTACTATTCATGATAAACGGTAACCCTAAGATAACCATTAGATATGTAAGTGGTTGGAATGAATGTATGTATATCAATAAATGATTTCTTCTATTTTTTCAGATATCAATACAATCCATTATTTAAATTTGGAACCAGTCATATAATTTATTCACATTATTGTCTATTAATGCATCATCTCTATATTCATCAACACAGGGTAAGCCTATTAGTATCCCCAGTACTAATTTATATCTTTTCAAAATATTTCCCCCAGAAATGGTGGAAGAAATACTCATGTCACCTGATCTTCATATACATATTATCACAGTAATATTTTGGACACAAAATGCGAAGGTCACCCTTATGATTGTACCAAAGCCTCAATGGAATGTGAACATGGATTACTAAATATATCCATGTCCAGGTTGCCTAATGCTCTCAAATGTCAATCTTATTGGTGACTACAAATTTGTTTCTTCTTAAGATTATGTATTCAACCTCAACCCTGTTGAAAATCTCTAATCCTATCATGTTATACTTTGCCAGATTTCCTAATGTCTCTATTGATGTCTGCTTTCCTACATATTTTCCCCAGTTCATCATTGTGCCTGACTCTTCACATATGGTGTCATTTATATTCACTCTCTAACCAAAACCCTATTGCTAAAGAACATTTGGTCCAAATCCTAGACTCACTCTTCCTCCTAAACCTACTGACTATCTTCCTAATCCTACACACAATCCCTTTTTGACTGGATGTTCTCTTCTACATTTAATCATCTGAGGTACAGGGTCTTATGCCATTGTATATCAATTTAACTGAGACCTCGGTGCAAAACATAACTCAAGCTAAGGATCCCAATCAAGGGTCCAAATCCTTCTGGGCTTCAAATATTACCTAGATTTCTGTTTTCATACTTATGTTTTCCCTCTATATTCTTATAAATATCGCTGGTTCCCAATACAATTATTCATCCAGCAGAATGATTTCCAACCCAAATCGAACATGCTATTAACCCTGACCATACAATATTCCCTCAATCTCACTTTACAGAAGAGCAGGGACAAAGTTGGTATTACAATACAGGAAGTTAGGAGATCTTCCACCTGCTGAGTACCTCAAAATCCATGCAGAAATTATCCCTGGAGAAGATGCAGGCAGCTATGAAGGACCTGAGAGAACAAAAGTCATATTCCATGGCAAACAACATGGTCAGGATGAAAGGATGTGTCTGAGTCAGCCTCTCTATTCTTAATGTAGGGAAGATGGACCAAACCAGGCCTGTGTAGAGAGCTGTTCCCAGGTGACTATGGTTTCTATACCATTCTAACATGTGAAAGTATCACAGGAAGTAGGGCAGCCTCCATGTCAGGAGACAATAGGAAGAAACTGTTAGGACAAAGTGGTGGCCAAGACAGTGACCTCATTCATTTTCTGAAGGTAGTGACCTCACCTCACTTCCTTGATGATGGAGGTCTCTGAATTTTGTGATCCAGGAAGCCAGGCACCCTGAGCCAGTCCCAGTCGCAGTCACAGTGGGCTCATTTCTTTGGATTTACCAAGGACAGAGTCAGTCTTTCTTGGTACCTACTGATGTAAGGGTTGCCAAATACCAAGAAAGCTCTGAAGAGGGGTCTTTCCTGAGAGCATAGGAATTGGCTCACCACTGCCTCCTTACAAATTCACAGATTTGACGAAGGAGACCAGATCTGAGACAGAAAGGCCATTTCTGGGTTACATCGTATGTCCTTCCAGTCAGAGGACACTCCAGATAGTCACAGACCTACTTGGAAGAAGGAGGTGCATTTGTGGGTGTTGGCTTGTGTTTGTGGTTTTTTCTCATGATCTGAGAATAGGTAAAAAAGGAGGTTTGTTTGGTATGGAGTGGACTGTTTCTAGTAAGTCATTTGACAAGGAGACTGTTTCTGTGTCTGTGTATCCCACTGTGTTTTTCTTTGTAGATATTAGAAAAGAAAATAGCTCATTGGGTGTGTCCTGTTTAGTAGAAAACTTCCCAGTATGCATCCTTCCCAATTAATGAATGGACTGAGGCTTGCCTTATCCATGGGCAACACCTGCTATCTACCTATGTTCTCATTTTTTTCCTGAATTCTGGCCACTCTAAAGATTAGTATCATGTATTTTTGTACAAGATACGTACCACCTCCAAGCTCTGTGACATAGCCATGTACTGGATAGCTGAAGGGAATGGCGAGCATCTCAGAAAACTCACATATCAGAGTAACCAGGAAAGTCTCCTAGGAGAAACCCTGCTTGGGGGCTTTTGATTACCTATTGTTCTGTTGCTCTGAATGTCAGAAAGGTCTTTGCCTCAGGCCAAACCTTAGTGAAGCCTGAAGAAAAGAGTTTTCAAATGGAAATGAATGGGAATCACCTGTGGCTTTTTACTTCATTTCTTTGGAAAGGGATTTGTCTGAATCAGCCTCTTGGCCCTGTGTGAGCCTGTGGTTTAGATTTTCAGCACCTGATGTATCTAGAGAAAGATCCCATGTGGGCATCCAAAACCAAAATGGAAAAAAAGATCAGTCATTGTACATGAAGCCTCTCGCCTTCCTCTGTAATATTAATGACCTCCATCAAGTGAGAATAGGGATCATTTGTGTCAAATGAGTTCTTCAAAGCCCTGCAGAGGCTGGACAATAGGTGCTTGCGTTTTCTCATGACTCCAATTCACACAAAGAATCTATACCCCCCAGTCAGTAGGCCTCAAATTTGAGAAGTGGAGCAGTATTAACAGCAGTCCTGTATGATCACTTCTGTTTCACAGGAATGTTGTCCAGGCCACCCTGACTTTAGGCAAATGAGGGGCAAGGGAGATTATTTTTGACACTGTCTTGGGCTGTGCCCCTCATGGAAACCTCCAGCTAGAGGTTATGATTAGTGTCTATATAAAAGAAGAAGAGGGCCCTGTGGGAGTGTTTTGGTTTTAATTGTCGTCATTTGTGTGGCAATTGGAAGAGATGCCTGGGTCCACCTGGGCTTGAACTCTGTTGTGATTCCCCTTAGAGACTGAGTTGTGGAACTGAGCTCAGAGAAGTATTGCCATGAATTGTGTTGAGATTTTTGGAGGCCACGCATGAGATTCGCCATTGGAAACTGAGATCTAGGCCCAGGGTGACTTTCCACAGAGCACTGGGAATCTCAGCCAGGATATCACAAGATTTTATTTTGAAAGATTGTCAGCCATAGTTGAGAGTCAAAACACACATGGAATTCACATTGTAGACCTCAATGGGCCTGGCTTCATGTGACCTTTTGCCTACTCTTTGGGAAGCCTTGCCTGTGAGAGTTCTCCAGACCTTTCATTGAAATGAGATTCCTCACCTTTTAATGGTTCCTGTATAAATTGAATCCCACAGTGCCTCCAACTTCATTATTGAAAAATATCTAGATAAATACCATGAATTTATTGAAATTACCATGACCAGGTTGCACTGGAGAACCTCTGGATGTCCTGTTGCTGATCATGATTGTACCAGACAGTGCCTTGATTGACTGGGTTTCATGGAAAAAGTGTAGAACATAGATGCCAGAAAGTTGGAGCCTGCAGACTAGTGGGCCTAGAGCAGTGGAGTGTAGGTGTGTGAAAAAAAACATTTCCGGTGGGGCCACGTGGATCTGCCATTTGCTTAGAAATCACTTGTGACTGACATGGTACAGCCAGCAGACTGTATGTAAAGGCATCTTATTATATGGAGAGGATTCCTGCCAATGTCCAGAATCAGGTTGCTATTGTCAAGTTGAAAAACTATGTGGGATTGAAGCCCCACTGGTGCATTTTAGTAACCCACCACACGTGAGAGTACATCCTCCAGCACTGAGTCCCAGTAGAACTCCTTGTATTTCGTGAAGCCAATACCAAACTCACAGTGCAGCAGTAAAAAACACCACGAAAGTGGATAATGACCAAATGGCTTTTCAGACAACACAGTTAGATACTTAGACCCCAGTGGCCAAAGTTTACCTACAAAGAGAGAATTCAGCACTGCTGCCTCATGTTCACTAGAAAATAGAAAACCATGTCATCCAGGTCACATAGATGGAGACCCAGAATTGATGGTCTCACTACAAAGGAAGCTAAAGCTCCTGACAACAACATATATTTTAACTGCCCAACCTCAGAGGCAGTTTCTCAAAAAGGCTAGCAGAGCTCCATGTTTGTGGAGTGTTTACCCTCTCTCTTTTTTTAACCCGTTCTACCTCCTACAAGTTTGTGAACTCCTGAGCATTTTCCTTTCCACATATGTATTCACAGATTTTCTAACTTTTCTCCACTAATTGTGTCTTATTTGGGGCGAAGGTAATGTCAAAGCATTGTTCTGGATGAGAGTGGGAAGATTTTTGTGTAGCACATATTTGCATACACATTAGATTCATTTTCCTATTTTCCATTTGAAATACTGAATCCCTGACCCTACCCCATACCCTACTAGACTCTGACTACTAATCAAAATATGATGGAGAAAAAGAAACTTAACAGAATAGAAATACAGGCCTTTCATAGGAGTCATGGTGTATACTTGGACTTGCCTTCGGCTTTATCAATGGTATGTGTTATAAATCTAGTCAACTTTTCATTGTAATACTTCTCGATGAGTTTTTAAAATTAACACATATGTAAATTTCTGTCTCACTTTCTCTGTAGCCTATTCATCACATGTATTTTTTAATGCATCTTTAGAATTCTACCTGGTATCACATGTACATTCTTGTGAGCTTGCTTATTTTGGAAGATACAAATTGTGAGAAGAGATCGCTCCCTCTAAATACTGATGGAACTGGAAATTCTACCTATGGGTGAATTTCCTAGATGAACAGTATTATGCATAAATAAATGTTCAGTAAAATGAATATTTTTGGATACGTGGATGATATCTATTTTATTATGATTTTCGAATGGCATATATATTGCTACATTTTAATGTCTGTGTATGTGAGTATCTAATTATCTATCTATCTATCTATCTATCTATCTATCTATCTATCTATATATATAGATATAGATATCTACTCTTTAGATTTTCCAAAATATGAAATATATGTGTCTTATTATACACTTTCTAAATTCACTCATGTGTGTGTATGTGGATTTATAATCAAATTTTTACAAAATAATTCTTAGAAATATTCATCCACCTTAAATACATATTTATTTCCTAGTAATGAAAACTAAATTCAGTGAATGGTGCATACAAATCGTAATATTTCCACAGTGACTGACCCAGTTTCACATCAATGCAAGTAGACACCTATGGGAGCATGATGTGTATTTTGAAGTTCATTTTTATTCCACACTGATACATTACTATTTCTGCAGTTTATGGACATTATAGGATATATCCTTTCATCCACAATTTCACAAATTTATAGGCATTTGGTTCACTTTCAATCACTTCCTACTTCAGAACACATGTATTCCTCCATGTTTCTTGACTGTTCTTTTCATAAGATTCTTTCCAAACACATTATTTTTGATTTCCATAATCATTTTTGAAGCAAAACTCAGACACTCTTCATGATAAACCATAATGCTAATATTACCATTAGATGTATAACTGGTTAGAATGAATTTATGTATATCAATATAAAATTTCCTATATATTTTCAGATATCAATTCAATCCATTATTTAAAGTTTGAACCAGTTATATTATTTATTCACAGTATGGTCTATTAAGGCATCATCTCTATATTCATAGACTGATGGTATACCTATTTGTATCCCCAATACTAATTTATAAGTCTTTAAAATATTGCTTTAAGAATTGGAGGAAGAAATACTCTAGTCACCTGATATACATACACATTTTATCACAGTAATATTCCTGACACAAAATGCAACGGACACACTTATGATTGTTCCAAAGCCTATATTGAAAGTGAGCATGTATTACTAACAACATCCAAGTCCTGATTAAGTAATGATCTCAAATATCATTTTTATTGGTGACTACATATTTGCTTTTTCCTAAGATTAAATATTGAATCTGAACCCTGTTAAAAATGTCTTATCCTATCACTCACTTTGTACTTTGCCTGATTTCCTAATGTCTCTATTGATATCTGATTTCCTACACATTTTCCCCAGTTCATCACTGTGACTGACTCTTCAAATATGCTGACATTTACTTTCACTCTTTAACAAAAACCCTATATCTAAAGAACATTTGGTCCAATTCCTCGACTCACTGAAATTGGTTCTTCAAAGCCCTGCAGAGGGTAGCCCATAGGTGCTTGATTTTCTCATGACCCCAATTCACATAAAGAATCTATGCCCCACAGAGAGTAGGCCTCAAATTGTAGAAGTAGAGCAGTATTAATGGCAGGCCTATTTGATCACATCTTGTTCACAGGAAGGGTTTCCAGGCCACACTGAGTTTAGGCAAATAAGGGGCAAGTGAGCTTATTTTGGACTCTTCCTTAGGCTGCGCCCCTCATGGAAACCTCCAGCAAGAGGTTATGATGAGAGTTTATATTGAAGAAGATGAGGGCCATGTGGGAGTGTTTTGGTTTAATTGTGGTCATTTGTGTGGTGGTTGGAAGAGATGACTGGGTCTGCATGGACTTCAACTCTGGAGTGATTCCCCTTAGAGACTGAAATGAACTCAGAGAATTATTGACATGAATTGTGTTGGGATTTTAGGAGGCCACACATGAGAGTTGCCCTTGGAGACTGAGATCTAGGCTCAGGATAGCTTTCCAAAGAGCACTGGGAATCTCAGGCAGGATATCACATGACTTTATTCAGAAAGACGTGGCAGCCATTGTTGAGAGTCAAAACACACATGGACCTCAATTGTAGACCTCAATGGGCCTGGCTTAATGTGACCTTTTGGCCACTCTTTGGGAAACCTTGCCTCTGAGAGTTCTCCTGAGCTTTAATTGAAATAAGCTTCCTCACCATTTCATGGTTCCTGAATAAATTGAAAGCCACAGTGCCTCCAACTTCATCCTTGAAAATTGGCTAGATAAATACCATGAATTTTTTAAATTTCCATGAACAGATGGCACTGGAGAACCTTTGGATATCTGTTGCTGATCATGAGTGTACCAGACATTGCATTGATTGACTGGGTTTCATGAAAATGGTGAGAACAGAGGTGCCAGAAAGTTGGAGCCTTCTGATTAGTGGGCCCAGAGCAGTGGTGGGCAGGTGTATGATAAAACAACTGTCGTGGGGACACGTGGTTCTGCCATTGGTTTCCGAATGATTTGTGACTGACATGTTGCAGCCAGCAGAACCTTACAAGTAAAGGGACCTTGTTATATGGAGAGGTTTCAGGGCAATGTTCAGAATCAGGTTGCTATGGACATGGGTGCAAGCTTTTTGGGATAGAAGCCTGGTTGGTGCATTCTCCTGCAGATCCTCACCCACTACACGTGAGAGTACTCCCTCTAGCACTGTGTCCCAGTTTTTCTCGTTGTATTATGTGAAGCCAATACCAAACTCCCAGTGCAGCAGTAAGAAACACCACGAAAAGTGGAGTATGACCAAATGGCTTCACAGATCACATGGTTAGACACTTAGACCCCAGTGTCCTCAGTTTACTAACAAAGGGAAAATTCAGAACTTCTGCCTCATGTTCAATAGCATATAAGGAACCATGTCATCCAGGTCACATAGATGCCGACCCAGGTTTGATGGTCTCAATACAAAGGAAGCTAAAGCTCCTGACAACAACAAATTTTTCAAGGGCCCAAACTCAGAGGCAGTTTCTCAAAAACTCATTAGGCCACCAGAGTTCCATGTTTGTGGAGTGTTTACCCTGTACCTTACTTTTGGAAATTCCTCTACCACCTCCAAGGTTGTGAACTCCTGAGCATTTTCTTTTCCAGATATATATTCACAGATTTTCAAACTCTTCTCCACTAATTGTGTATTACTTGTGGCGAAGGAAATATCAAGGCATTGTTTTGGAGGACAGTGGGAAGATTTTTGTCTAGCAAATATTTGCATACACATTAGATTCATTTTCCTATTTTCCATTAGAAATACTGAATCCCTGTCACTAACCCATACCCTACTAGACTCTGACTACTAATCTTAATATGATGTAGAAAAAGAAACCTAACAGAATAGAAATACAGGCCGTACATAGGAGGCATGGTGTATACTAGGACTTGCCTTCTGCTTTATCAAGAGTATGTGTTATAAATCTAGTCAACTTTTTATTGTAATACTTCTCCATGAGTTTTTAAAGTTAACACATATGTACATTTCTGTCTCCCTTTCTCTGTAGCCTATTCATCTCATGAAATTTATTATGCATATTTAGTATCCTACCTGGTATCACACGTACATTCTTGTGAGCTTGCTGTTTTAGGATGATACAGATTGTGAGAAGAGATCACTCCCCCTAAATACTGATGGAACTGAAAATTCAACATATTGGTGAATTTCCTAGATGAACAGCATTATACATAAATCCATGCTCAGTAAAAAGAATATTTTTGCATATGAGGATGATATATATTTCATAATGAATTTTGATTGGCATACATATTACTACATTTTAATGTCTGTGTTTGTATATATATATATATATATATATATATATATATATATTTTTTTTTTTTTCTCCAGATTATTCAAAATATGAAATATATGTGTCTTATTATACACTCATTAATTTAACTCATGTTCCTATATGTGGATTTATAATCAAATTTTCACAAGATTATTCTCAGAAATATTCATCCACATGAAATACATATTTATTTCCCAGTACTGAAAACTAACTTTGGTGAATGGTGCTTACAAATCCTAATATTTGTACAGTAACTGACCCAGTTTAACATCAATGCAAGTAAAATCCTATGGGACATGATGTGTATTTTGAAGTTCATTTTTATTCAACACTGGTACATTACAATTTCTTCAGTTTATGGACATCATAGGATAATACTTTTCATCCACAAGTTCACAAATCTGTACGCATTTGGTTCACTTGCAATTACTTGCTGCTTCAGAACATATGTATTCCTCCATGTTTCTTGACTGTTCTTTGCATGAGATTATTTCCAAACATATTATTTTCGATTTCCATAATCATTTTTGAAGCAAAACTCCCACACTCTTCATCATAAACCATAATGCTAAAATTACCATTAGATGTATAACTGGTTAGAATGAAATTATGTATATCAATATAAGATTTCCTATATATTTTCAGATATCAATTCAATCAATTATTTAAAGTTTGATCCAGTTATATTATTTATTTACAGTATGGTCTATTAAGGCATCATCTTTATAATCATAGGCAGAGAGTACACGTACTTGTGTCCCCAATACTAACTTATCAGTCTTAAAATGTTGCTTTCAGAAATAGTTGAAGAAATACTGTAGTCACCTGATATACATTTACATTTCAACACAGTAATATTCCTGACAAAAAATGCAAAGGACACCCTTATGATTGTACCAAAGCCTAAATTTAATGTGAGCATGTATTACTAACAACATCCATGTCCTGATTAACTAATGATCTCAAATATCATTCCTATTGGTGACTACATATTTGTTTCTTCCTAAGATTATATATTCAAACTCAACCATATTAAAAACATCTTATCCTATCACTCACTTTGTACTTTCCCTGATTTCCTAATGTCTCTATTGATATCTGCTTTCCTACACATTTTCCCCAGTTCATCACTGTGTCTGACTCTTCACATATGCTGACATTTACATTCACTCTCTAACCAAAACCCTATATCTAAATAACTTTTCGAACTATCTCTTTTTGTCTGGACGATCTCTTCCTCATTCAGTCATCCAAGGTACAAGGTCCTATACCATTGTATATCGATTTATCTGAGACAACTTTGCGGACATAATTCAAAGCTAAGAATCCCAATCAAGGGCCCAATGTTCATCTGGGTTTGAAATCTTTCCTAGATTTCTGTTTTCATACTTATATTACACCTATATATGCTTGTAATATCGGAGGTTCCCAATACCATTATTCATCTCACAGAATGATTCCTAACCCAAATCGAACATGCTATTAACCCTAACCATGCACTGTTCCCTCAATTTAACTTTATGAAGAGCAGGGACAGAGTTGGTGTTATAATACAGGTAGATAGGGGATCTTCCACCTGTTGAGAACCTCAAGTTCCATGCAGAAATAAACCCTGGAGAAGATGTAGGCAGCTATGAAGAACCTGAGAGAGCAACAGATATCTTCCTTGGTAAAATACCTGGTCAGGATGAAGCGATGTGTCTGAATAAGCCTCTATCTTCTTAATGTAGAGAAGATGGACCAAACCAGGTCTGTGTGGAGAGCTGTTAACATGTGCCTATGGTTGATATACCATTCTATCTTGTGAATGTGACACAGGAAGTAGGGGCAGCCTCTCTCTCATGGGACCCTTGGAAGCAAATGTTAGGATAAAGTGGTTGCCAAGATAGTGATCTCATTCGGTTCCTGAAGGAAGTGACCTACCTCACTTCCTTGGTGATGGAACTCTCTGAACTTGGGATCCATGAAGCCAGGCACTCAGAGCCAGTCCCAGTCCCAGTCCCAGTGGGTTCACTTGTTTGGATTTACCAAGGACAGAGTCGGTCTTTCTTGGTACATACTGATGTGTGGATGGCTAAATGCCAGGAAAGCTCTGAAGAGGGGCCTTTCCTGAGAAAGCAGGTAGTGACTCACTGATTGATGCTGACAACTTTACAGAGTTGGTAAAGGAGACCTGATCTGAGACAGGAAAGTCCATTTCGAGGGAGCAGAGTAAGGCCCACCAGTCTGAGGACACTCTGGATAGTCACAGACCTACTTGGGTAATGGAGGTGCCTTTGTGGGTGTGGGTGTGAATTTGTAGTTTTGTATCATGTTCTGAGAATAGGTAGGAAAGGCAGTATGTTTGGTTTGGAGTGGACTGTTTTTGGTAAGTCATTTGACATGGCGAGTGTTTCTATGTTTGTGTTTCCCACTTTTTCCGTGGTTGTAGATATTAGAAAAGTGAATGCATCAATGGATGTGTCCTGTCTAGTAGAAAGCATCTCAGCACACATCCTGCCCAATTTGTGAATGGACTGTGGCTTGCTTTATATGTGCAACACCTACTTCTTTCCTTAGTTCCTGTTTTCTTCCTAAATTCTGGCCACTCTCCAGAATAGGCTCATGTTTTTTTGTCCAAGATATGCACCTCTGTCGAGTTCTGTGACATGGCCATGTACTGGATAGATAAAGGAAATTGGGAGCATCTCAGAAAACTCGGATATCAGTGTGACCAGTAAAGTCTCAGTAGAGAAACCCTGCTTTGTGCCTTTTGCTAACCTACTGTTCTGTTGACCTGAATGTCAGGAAGGTCTTTTCCTCAGGCCACCAGTTTGTGAAGCCTGAAAAAAACTGCTTTCAATTGGAAATGAATGAGCATCACCTGTGGCTCTTTGCTTAATTGCTTTGGAAAGGGATGTGTCTGAATCATCCTTTCGGCTCTGAGAGAGGCTGTGGCTTTGATTTTCAGCACCTGATGGATCTAAAGAAAGATCCCATGTGTGCATCCAAAACCAAAATGGCAAAAAGATCAGTCATGTGGATGAAGTCTCTTGCTTCCTCTGTTAGGTTCCTGACCTCCATCAAGTAAGTAGAGGGATCCTTTGAGAAAAATGAGTTCTTCAAAGCCCTGCAGCAGTGCTTGGGTTCTCACATGACTCCAAATCACATAAAGAATCTATACCTCACAGTCAGTAGGCTTCAAAATGAAGAAACAGAGCAGTATTACTGGCAGGCCTATTTGATGAATCCTGGTTTACAGGAAGGGTGTCCAGGAAACCCTGACTTTAGGAAAATGAGGGGAAAGGGAACTTATTTTGGACACTGTCTTGGGCTGCGCCCCTTATGGAAACCTCCAGCCAGAGGTTATGATGAATGTCTACATGGAAGAAAATGAGGGCCATGTGGGAGTATTTTGGTTTTAATTGAACATATTATTAACCCTAACCATACACTGTTCCCTCAATCTAAGTGTTCAGAAAAGCAGTGAAAGATTTGGTCTTACAATACAGGAATGCAGGGGATCTTCCACCTGCTGAAAACTTCAAAGTTCCATGCAGAAATGATCCCTGGAGAAGATGTAGGCAGCTATGAAGGACATGATAGAGCAAAAGTCATCTTCCATGGCAAACAACCTGGTCAGGATGAAGGGTTGTGTCTGAATCAGATTCTCTCTTCTTAAGGTAGAGGAGATGAACCAAACTAGACCTTTGTGGAGAGCTGTTCCCAGGTGACTATGGTTTCTATACTATTCTAACTTGTGAAAGTGTCACAGGTAGTAGGGACATCCTCCATGTTATGAGACCTTAGGAAGCAAATGTTAGGACAAATTGGTTGCCAAGGCAGTGACCTCATTCAGTTACTAAAGGAAGTGACCTCACCTCACATCCTTGTTGATGGAACTCTCCAAATTTGGGTTCCAGGAAGTCAGGCACCAAGACCCAGTCCCAGCAACAGTTCCAGTGTTCTCACTTGTTTGGATTTTCCGAGGACAGAGTCAGTCTTTTGTGGTACCTACTTATGTGAGAATGGCCAAATTCCAGAAAAATTCTGAAGAGGGGCCCTTCCGGAGAAAACAGGTAGAGGCTCACTGCTGGCTCCTGAAAACTTCACAGAGTTGACCAAGGAGCCCAGATCTGAGACAGGACAGACCATTTCTGGGGAACATAGTATGGCCCTCCGGTCAGAGGACACTCTGGATAGTTCCAGACCTACTTGGGGGAAGGAGGTGCCTTTGTGGTTGTGGGTATGGGTTTGTGGTTTTTTCTTTTGTTCTGAGAATAGTTAGGAAAGGGGGTGTGTTTGGTTTGGAGTGGAGTGTTTCTAGTTAGTCCTTTGACAAGGCGAGTGTTTCTGGGTCTGTGTATCCCACTGTGTCCGTGGTTGTAGACATTAGAAAAGAGAATGCCTCAATGGGTGTATCCTCTCAAGGAGAAAACTTCCCAGCATTCATCTGGCACAATTTATAAATGGAGTGTGGCTTGCCTTATCAATGGGCAACACCAACTATCTTCCTACGTTCCTGTTTTCTTCCTGAATTCTGGCCACTCTCCAGAATAGGCTCATGATTTTGTGTCCAATATATGAACCACTTCCAAGATCTGTGACATGGCCATGTACTGGATAGCTGAAGGGAATGGCAAGCATCTCAGAAAACTCAGATATCAGTGTAGCCAGTAAAGTCTCAGTGGAGAAACCCTGCTTTGGGCCTTTTGATTACCTATTGTTATGTTGCCCTGAATATCAGGAAAGTCTTTGTCTCAGGCCACCCCTTTGTGAAGCCTGAAGAAAACAGTTTTCACATGGAAATGAATGGGCATTACCTTTGTGTTTACAATAAAACCTTCACAGATTTGGCTCTCATTAAGTTAAAAATACTTTTAGATTGTATCTCAGTGTAAAAAGTAACATGGAACTGTACATATCTTATTGATAACAAGTCCAATTATAGAACACAAATGATATACATAAATCTCCAACATGTTTTTCTTTTAAGCCTAGAATTACCATACAACCTTAGAACACCAGCTTGATACAATGGTCTTTGGAAGCTTCTACCTTACAGACTTGTATACCTGAAAGATATGAACACATTAACACCACAATTACATTGATGTTTTTGTATTAAACAAGTTTAGATTTTAAAGAAATAACATGGCACAATTTTATAAAAACAGTACTTGTTTTACCAGCTGTTTATTTTTTTAAGATTACTTGCTCAAAACTTACACATATAACCAAGTTACACAAACCTTTTTTTATTATTTACTTAAACCCTTTTAATTACTTAATCATATAGACTCTCTTATCCAGAAACACATTTTTCCTCTATTAGATCTATATCTGGAACCTTTTAGTTTCTCTTTTTCATCTACTAACCTCTTTCTGTTCACATTTCAATACAATACTTGTAAATTTCTGAATTTAGGCAGATTATTTTATAGACATCTACATTTTATTAGGGCCTTTTTGAAAACCTAGAAAACTTATAGGCCTAATTTTAAAGACATCTTTATTTTTATCTGTTTACCCAATTTGAATTAAAACATATGAATCACGTGAATCAAAGACATTTGAATACATTCTTAAATTTTTCATGAGTGCTCCTCATCTGTCAATTGTCATATCACTGCATGATATATGGACATACACACATACAGACATACCAACATACAACACGTAACACAAATGTAACACATAACACAATAGTAAAAGCCTTGTAGCTTTTTCAGGTGAAATCTCCATTGAAATGCTAAAAACTCCAGAGTCGATCAAAAATAGAACTGATCAGAAAACATTAAACCATCAGCAGAATCAAGATCATGAGCTCAAAAAAAAAAAAAAAAATACAGAATCTAAGAAAAGCAAGAGTCCTAAAAAAGATGACTGGCCAGTAATTAGTAAATACCGTATAATATAATTTTTTGGTTAGGTCTAGTTTGAGTTCAGGTAAAAAGACACATTTACTCTTTTTTATCTGTCTCCTGCTGAGTGCTGCAGGCTTCTTTTATTTGCATATCAACTTAAGTCCTGGCTGAGGTCTGGAAAACTGAAAAGACTGGAATTCGTAGCAGAAACCTCAGGCCTAAGGCATTTTAGCTATAAGTCATAATTTCCAGGTTTGGATGTTGAAAATTTTGATGCAAGTTTAAGATGTAATTCTCAAAATTTTATATCTTTAGATTTTTCTACACTAGAAAAACTTGCTCACACAAAACTGAAAATAGGATCATTTTTTGATAATATTAAAGCCACCATCAGAAGAAGTTTCTATAGGATCGTTAAGCCCCTTTCTTTGTTATGAAGTTTCTAATAGTATTAAGTTACATTAAATTGGCTGAAAATTTTTTAAAAAGAACCACACACTACCATGTGTATCCTAAATTAAGCTTTAAAAATTTCCGAGACTGTTGCTAATTAATGTCATTTCAATAAGCCAGACCAACGTTTTAATTTAGTACCATTTTTTAAAATCTTACACACTGATGGGAATAGATACCATATCATAATTTATTATCTCTTCCCAAGTTAATGCACTGGTATATCTAGTGAAATTTTTTCAGGCTGCCTAGTTCAAAATTAAAACTCTTTAATTATTTTTTATCCTAAGTATTTAAGTTTCCTAGCATGAACTACCTGAAATCAAACTAAACAATTGTTTAAACCCAATTTTTAACTGTAACATAGTGCAATGCTTTAGAAACCCATTTAGATACGAGATGGTTAAAATAAAAAAAAATCATTTTTAGATACACATTCACCCTAGATCATCCCCAAGAAACAATCTATAATATCAACATATTAATGCATTCATTGTCCCTTTTGTTAAGTAAACAGAGGTGGAGAAATCCTTAAAGTGCATGTAAGGAATAAGGGAGTTCCCCACAGCAAAATGGCTCTGTCAGCTGCTGGGAGTCCCTTAGCGTCACCATTTACTTACAGGATTAGTTCCTCTGGTTTGCTTTGACCCCAGGCACCAGGCATATTCTATGTCTACCAACTTTGCAGTAGTCAGCTCCCAAAAATTTCATCCTCTGCTTGCAGTTGTTTTGAGTGCTAGGCTTCCCCAAGAGGGCAGAGTGGGGTTTATTTAAAGTCCCCTCTGGGGTGTCAAAATTTATGACTGAAGGCTTGGTTCCCATCCCAAAGCCAATTAATGCCAATTTAATAATGAGGACAGAGTTTTGAGAAAAGTTTAAGCGAGATATCAAAGTTCTTTGACCCCAGACATTTCCCTCTGCAGTGGGCATGCTCAAGCCAACTACGGGAAGAAAAGAAATCACTGCTTCCGTAATCTTGCTTAACAAAGGGGAGTAAAGTTTATCAAAGTTCTTTAAAACACAGCTAAGAGAGGTGCAAAAGGTGAGAACAGAAAAACTGGCGGTTCTATTGACTTTTGGTCCCTCACAGGAGAAGCATTAGTTTAAAATTTAGCTAAAGTAACTTCCACATATGTAAGGTAGGTTGGAACTCGGGACTCTGCATGGGTCCAAACAATGCCAACACATTTAACAGAAACACAGATAAAAAGACACACAAAGACCATCATGCAGCTCCCGTTTGTTCACAACCCCAAGATCTACAATCTTGTGACTCAGGGAGAATGGAGGGAAGAGGGGAAGGAGTAGAAGGTTTGAGTGATAGGATCCTGGGTGACGGTGTCGGATTGGAGGCAGGGACCAGGAAAGGCTTCAAGGACAGAGGCATGGAATGGCTTTGTCCCATAATGAGAGTTTCTCAAACAGAGACAAGGACAATACAAACGTGACACAAACATGTACACACAGGTAACATTTAACACGAGTTCAGAAGTAAAGATTAGAACCTAGTAACTGGCAAAACCTGATGGGTTAGACCACAAAGACAGACAGTGAATTCAACCTGAGAGAAAAAAGTAGCCAGCAAGATATGATGGGTTGGCAGCAGAGTCACCTAATGTGGGCTCATCCGTCCCTCCTCACCTAATGAGGGCACATCCATCACTCCCTGAGTCCTCCAAGGCATCCCTTGCAAGGACGTGGTCTGTGGCTTTAGGACACATTTGTCCACCACTGACAGGGGGAACTTACGTTCTCCGCTGGCAGCCACTCTGCCAACCCAAACCAAAAACGGAAAAACGGAACCTGAACAAAAAGCTCTGAGCGATCGCAAGGAAAAATGGAAAGAAGCACCTTACTTACCCCCAGAGGGGTCTGTTGGGGTGTCCTTGTCCTATGCTGCATGATTCCCGGCCAACGCACCAAATGTAAGGATCCGGTGAATGTCGGAGGAAGAGAGGACCAAGAGACCGCGGCTCATGCAACAGAAAAAGGCGTTCATTGAGGATCCAATCCAGCATGCTGGGGCTACGTGCTCACTCAAGAAGGGAGAGCAGCCCAGAGCCCCGAGCAGGGGTTTAGCAGTGCTTAAGTACACTTTTTGGGGAGGGCGGGACTTTACATATATCACAGTCTCCTTTAAGAAATCAACATACACCGCAGAAAAATCAAACAACAATTCCTAAACATGATTAGTTCATTCATTGGCAGGAACAGGTGAGGCAGGAGTGATAGGTCAGTTCTAAAGCGAGGTACACATTCAAACAGATTGCTTTAGGCCTTGCAATGCCTATGTGCCAGGCCACACAGGGTCCTAGGTTATTAAATAACCAGGCGGTCAGGGGGAATATTTACTGGGCAGTCGGGAATTGTACTACAAGCTACAGGAATTTCAGGTTTTGCATGTAGCATAGGAACTTAACAATACCTGGTCCTTTACATTTTAACTCAGGCCTTGCAGCTTAGAAATTTTACAAAACCCAGTCTTTTACACTTCAACTTTTACACTTTAATATCAATTTATTTTACCCTTTCAGATCACTCCTGGTGCACAAGAAGGGTGTCCAAGCCACCCTGAATTTAGGCAAATGAGTGGCAAGGGAGCTTATTTGGGACACTGTCTTGGGCTGTGCCCCTCATGGAAACCTCCAGCCAGATGTTATGATGAGTGCCTTTATAGAAGAAGAGGAGGGCCATGTGAGAGTGTTTTGGTATTAATTGTGGTCATTTGTGTGACGGTTGGAAGAGATGACTGGGTCCACCTGGGCTTGAATTCTTGTGTGATTCCCCTTAGAGACTGACTTCTGGAACTGAACTCAGAGAAGTATTGCCATGAATTGTGGTGATATTTTAGGAGGCCAAGCATGAGAGTCGCCCTTGGAAACTAAGATCAAGGCCGAGGGTGGATTTCCACAGAGCACTGAGAATTTCAGCCAAGATATTCCATGATTTTATTCTTAAAGACTTGGTAGCCATAGTTGAGAGTCAAAACACACATGGACCTCACATTGTAGACCTCAATGGGCCTGGCTATATCTAACCTTTTGGTCACTCTTTGGGAAGCCTTGCCTATGAGAGTTCTCCAGAGTTTCATTCAAATGAGCTTCCTCAACATTTAATGGTTCTTGAAACCCACAGTGCATACAAACACAATAGAAATACAAGCAGTTCAGAAGAGGCATGGTGTATAGTTGGACTTGCCTTTTGCATTATGTAGGGTAGGTGTTATAAATCTAGTTAATTTTTAATTGAAATAGTTCTCCTTGTGTTTTTTAAGTTAATAAATATGTGAATTCCTCTATCCCTTTCTCTGTAGCCTATTCATCACATGTATTTTTATATAAACATATAGAATCCTACCTGGTATCACATATACATTCTTGTGAGGTGGCTGACATGGCAGATACAAATTATGACAAGAGATCACTCCTCCTAAACGCTATTGGATCTTAAAATTCAACCTAAGGGTAACCTTTCTAGTTGAACAACATTATTCATAAATCCATGTTCAGTAAAATTAATATTTTTGGATCTGTGGACGATATATATTTCATCATGAATTTCAATTGGCATATATATTGCCAGTTTATAATGTCTGTGTGTGTTTTGCTCTTTGCTTAATTGCTTTGGAAAGGGATGTGTCTGAATCAGCCTCTTGGCCCTGTGTGAGGCTGTGGCTTAGATTTTCAGCACCTGATGGATCTAAAGAAAGATCCCATGGGTGCATCCAAAACCAAAATGGCCAAAAGAGCAGTTATTGTGGATGAAGACTCTCACCTTCTTCTCTAAGATTCCTGACATCCATCAAGTGAAAATAGGGATCCTTTGGGTCAAATGAGTTCTTTAAAGCCCTGCAGAGTTTAGCCCATAGGTGCTTGGGTTTTCTCATGAATCCAGTTTACATAAAGAATCTAAACCCCACAGTCAGTAGGCATCAAATTGGAGAAGCCAAGGAGTATTAACGGCAGGCGTATTTGATCACTCCTGGTTCACAGTCAGGATTTCCAGGCCACACTGACTTTAGGCAAATGAGGGGCAAGAAAGGTTATTTTGGACACTGTCTTGTGCTGTGCCCCTCATGGAAACCTCCATCCAGATGTTATGATGAGTGTCTACATGAAATAAGATAAGGGGCATGTGGGAGCATTTTGTTTTGAATTGTGGTAATTTGTTTGGCGCTTGGAACAGATGACTGGGTCCACCTGGGCTTGAACTCTGGTATGATTCCCCTTAGAGACTGAATTCTGGAAGTGACATAAGAGAAGTATTGTCATGAATTGTGTTTGGATTTTACTAGGCCATGCAACCAACATCTCAGGTATTAATTGTGGTGCAGGGAGATCTAGGTGCAGGGTGGCTTTGCCCACAGCACTGGGAATCTCAGCCTGGATATCACATGATTTTATTCTGAAATTCTTTAAAGCCACAGTTGAGAGTCAAAACACATATGGACCTCACATTGTATACCTCAATGGGCCTGACTTCATGTGACCTTTTGGCCACTCTTTGGGAAGCCTTGCCTGTGAGTGTTCTCAAGATCTTTCATTGATATGAGCTTCTTCAACATTTAATGGTTCCTGAATGAATTGAAACCTACAGAGCCTCCAACTTTATCCTCGAAAAATGGCTTGATAAATACCATGAAATTTTTGAAATTCCCATCACCAGGTGGCACTGGAAAACTTTTGGATGTCCTGTTGCTGATCATGAGTGTATCAGACAGTGCCTTGACTGACTGGGTTTCATGAAAATTGTGTAGAACAGTGATGCCAGTAAGTTGGAGCCTGTTCATTAGTGGGCCTAGAGCAGTGGTGTGAAGGTGTGTGAAAAAACATGTGTGTTGGGGCATGTGGATCTGCCATTGGCTTCCAATTGCCTTGTGATTGACAGGGTACAGCCAGCAGACCCTTATATGTAAAGGCATCTTGTTATATGGATAGGTTTTTGGGCAATGTTCAGAATCAGGTTGCTATGGACAAAGGGGCAACCTATGTGGGACAGAATCCTGGTTGGTGCATTCTCATGCAGACCATGTCCCTCCACATGTGACAGAACTCCCTCCAGCACTGTGTCCCAGTTGAACTCCTTGTATTTCATGAAGCAAATACCAAACTCCCAGTGCACCAGCAAGAAACACCACGAAAATTGGAGGATGACCAAATGGCTTCACAGTCAACCCGGGGAGACACTTACACCCCAGTGGCCATAGTTTAACTCCAAAAAGAGTATTCAGCACTGCTGCCTCATTTTCATTGGAAAATTAGAAACAATGTCCTTCTGGTCACATATTTGCACACCCAGATTTGATGGTCACACAACAAAGGAAGCTAAAGCTCCTGACAACAACATGTATTTTAAGAGCCCAACCTCAGAGAGTTTCTCAAGAAGTCTTTACACAAGCAGAGCTCAATGTTTGTGGAGTGTTTACCCTGTCCCTTACTATTGGAAACTCCTCTACCACCTACAAGTTTGTGAACTCCTGAGCATTTTTTATTCCTGATATGTATTTACAGATTTTCTAACTTTTCTCCTTTATTGTATCTTACTTGGAACTAAGGTAATGCCAAGGCAATCTTCTGGATGAGAGTGTGAACATTTTTGTGTAGCACATATTTGCATACCCTTTAGAGTCATTTTCCAATTTTCCATTCGAAATACTGAATCCCTGACACTAACGCATACCCTAATAAACTCTGACTACTACTCCTAATATGATGGAGAAAAATAACACAAACAGAATAGGAATACTAGCAGTTCAGAGGAATCATGGTGTATAGTTGGACTTGTTTTTTGCATGATTAATTGTAGGTGTTATAAATCTAGTCAATTTTTAATTGAAATAGTTCTCCATGTGTTTTTAATGTTAACAAATATGTGAATTCCTCTCTCCCTTTCTCTGTAGCCTATTCAGCACATGTATTTTTAAATGCACATATAGAACACTACCTGGTATCACACCTACATTCTTGTGAGGAGGCTAATTTGGCAAATACAATTTGTGAGAAATGATCACTCCTGTTAAACTCTGTTGGAACTGAAAATTTAACCTAGGGGTGTGTTTCCTAGAAGAACAACATTATACATAAATCCATGTTCTAAAAGAAATAATTTTGCATCTGTGGAAGATATATATTTCATGATAAATTTCGATTGCTAATATATTGTCTGTGTGTGTTTTTTTTTTGTATATATATATATACACTCTCCAGATTTTTCAAAATATGAAATATATATGTCTTATATACACTCACTAAATTCATTCATGTTCATGTATATGGATTTATAATCAACTTTTCACAAGATCATTCTCAGAAATATTCATCCACCTGAAATACATATTGTTTGCAGTACTGAAAACTAACTTCAGTTAATGTTGCATACAAATACTAATACTTCTACAGTAACTTACCCAGTTTAACATCAATGCAAGTACATTCCTATGTGACATGATGTGTATTTTGAAATTTATTTTAATTCAACACTGGTACATTACTATTTCTTCAATTTATGCACATCATAGGACATATATTTCATCCACAAGTTAGCAAACTTATAGGCATTTGTTTCACTTTCAATCACTTCCTGCTTCAGAACACATGGATTCTTCCAGGTTTCTTGACTGGTCTTATCATGAGACTTCTTTCCAAATACATTATTTTTTATTTCCTTTATCACTTTTGAAGCAAAACTGACACTCACTTCATGATAAACCATAACTATAATATCACCATTAGATGTATAACTGGTTGGAAGGAATGATTTCATATCAATATAGTATTTCTTATATATATTCTGATATCAGTTTAATCCATTATTTAAAGTGGAACCAGTTATATTATTTATTCACTATATGGTCTATTCATGCATTATCTCTATATTCATAGACACAGGGTACACCTCTTAGTATGCCCAATACTAATTTATTCGTCTTCTAAATATTGCTCCCAGAAATGGTGGAAGAAATACTCATGTCACCTGATCTACATATGCATGTTACCACAGTAATATTCTGGACACAAAATGCAAAAGTCACACGTATGATTGTACCAAAGCCTAAATGGAAACTTAACATGGATTACTAAAAACATCCAGGTTGCCTAATGCTCTCAAATGTCAATCCTATTGGTGACCACATTTTTGTTTCTTCCTAAGATTATATATTCAACCTCAAAACTGTTGGAAATGTCTAGTTTTTTCACTCACTTTGTACTTTGCCTGATTTCCTAATGTCTCTATTGATATCTACTTTCCTACATATTTTTCCCAGTTCAACATTGTGACTGACCCTTCACATGTGCTGACATTGACATTCACTCTCTAACCAAAACCCTATTGCTAATGAACTTTGGTCCAATTCCTATACTCTATCTTCTTCCGAAACATACTGACTATCTTCCTGATCCTTTCGACTATCCCTTTTTGAGTGGATGTACTCTACTACATTCAATCATCCGAGGTACAAGGTCCTATGCCATTGTATATCGATTTTTCTGAAATATGTATGCAGAACATAATTCAAAGCTACGTGTCCCAATCTATTGCCCAATGCACTTCTGAGCTTCAAATCTTACCTAGATTTCTGTTTCCATACTTATATTTAACCACTATATTTCTATATATTGCAGGTTCCCAATACCATTATTCATCCCGCAGAATGATTCCTAACCCAAATCGAACCTGTTATTAACCCTAACCATACACTGTTGCCTCAATAGAACATTACAAAAGAGCAGGGACAGGGCTATTCTTTCAATAAGGGATGTAGGTGATCTTCCAACTGCTGAGAACCTCAAAGTTCGATGTAGAAATTATCCCTGGAGAAGATGTAGGCAGCTATGAAGGACCTGAATGAGCAAAAGCCATCTTCCATGGCAAACAACCTGCACAGGACGAAGGGATGTGTATGCATCAGACTCTCTCTTCTTAATGTAGAGAAGATGGACCTAACCAGGCCTTCGTGGAGAGCTGTTCCATGGTGTCTATTTTGATATACCATTCTAACTAGTCAAATTGTCACAGGAAGTAGGGGCACCCTCCAACTCATGGGACCATTGTAAGCAAGTGTTAGGACAAAGTGGTTGCCAAGGCAGTGGCCTCATTCAGTTCCAAAGAAAGTGACATACCTCATTTTCTTGGTGATGGAACTCTCTGAAATTGGGATGCAAGAAGCCAGGCACCAAGAGCCAGTCCCAGTCCCAGTCCCAGTGGGCTCACTTGTTTGGATTTACCAAGTAAAGAGTCAGACCTTCTTGGTACCTAGTGATGTGAGGATGGCCAAATGCCAGTAGAGCTCTGAAGAGGGGCCTTTCTTGAGACAGCAGGTTGTGGCTAACCACTGGCTCCTCCCAGAATAACAGAGTTGGCCAAGGAGACAAGATCTGAAACCGGACAGACCATTTCGAGTGGAACATAGTATGGCCCACCAGTCAGAGGACACTCCAGATAGTTAAAGACCTATTTTTGGGAAGGAGGTGCCTTTTTGGTTGTGGGTGTGAGTTTGTGGTTTTGTTTCATGTTCTGAGAATAGGTAGGAAAGGTGGTTGGTTTGGTTTGGAGTCGACTTTTTCTAGTAAGTCTTTAGACAAGGCGAGTGTTTCTATGTCTGTGTAGCCACTGTGTCCGTGGTTTTAGACATTAGAAACGAGAATGCATCAATGGAGGTGTCCTGTCTAGTAGAAAGATTCACAGCATTCATCCTGCACAATTGATTAATGGACTGTTGCTTGCCTTATGGATGGGAAACACCTACTAACTTCCTAACTTGCTGTTTTCTTCCTGAATTCTGGCCACTCTCCAGAATAGTATCATGGTTTATTGTCCAAGATATGTACCACCTCCAAACTCTGTGACATGGCCATGTCCTTGATAGCTGAAGGGAATGGGAACATCTCAGAAAACTCAGATACCAGTGTGACCAGTAAAGTCTCAGTGGAGAAACCCTGCTTGGCTCCATTTGCTTATCTATGTTTCTGTTGCCTTGAATGTCAGGAAGGTCGTTGCCTCAGGCCACCCCTTTGTGAAGCCTGAAGAAATAGTTTTCAAATGGAAATGAATGGGCATCACCTGTGGTTCTTTGTTTAATTGCTCTGGAAAGGGATGTGTCTTAATCAGACACTAGGCCCTGTTTGAGCCTGTGGCTAAAATTCTCAGCTCCTGATAGATCTAAAGAAGATCCCATGTGTGCATCCAAACCAAAATGGCAAAAAATCTGTCATTGTGGATGAAGTCTGTTGCCTTCTTCTGTTTGGTTCCTGACCTCCATCAAGTGAGAATAGGGATCCTTTGGATCAAATGAGTTCTTCAAATTCCTGCAGAACTGCTTGGGTTGTCTCATGATGCCAAATCACATAAAGAATCTATACCTGACAGTCAGTAGGCCTCAAATTGGAGAAGCAGAGCAGTATTTATGGCAGGCCTATTTGATCACTCCTGGTTCATAAGAAGGGTGAACAGGCCACCCTTACTTTGGACATATCAGGGGCAAGGGTGCATTATTTGGACACTGTCTTGGGCTGCGCCACTCTTGGAAACCTGCAGCCAGAGTTAATGATGAGTGTTTATATGGTTAAAGATTAGGGCAATGTGGGAATGTTTTGGTTTTAAATGTGGTCATTTTTGTGGCGTATGGAATAGATGACTGGGTCCACATGGGCTTGAACTCTGGTGTGATTCCCCTTAGAAACTGAGTTCTGAAACTGACCTCAGAGAAGTATTGCCATGAGTTGTGTTGGGATTGTAGGAGGCCATGCATAAGAGTCGCCCTTGAAACCTGAGATCTAGGCCCAGGAAAGCTTTCAACAGAGCACTGAGAATCTCAGCAAGGATATCACATGATTTTATTCTGAAAAACTTGGCAGCCACAGTTAAGAGTCAAAACACACAAGGACCTCACATTATAGACCTTAAAGGGCCTTTCTTCATGTGACCTTTTGGGCACACTCTGGGAAGCCTTGCCTGTGAGAGTTCCTCAGAGCTTTCATTGAAATGAGCTTCCTCACCATTTAATGGTTCCGGGATGAATGGAAACCCCAAAGTGCCTTCAACTTCATTCTTGAAAAATGGATAGATAAATATCATAAAATTTTTGAAATTCCCAATGACCAGGTGGCACTGGATAACCATTGGATGTCCCATTGCTGATCATGAGTGTACCAGACAGTGCCTTGATTTACTGGGTTTCTTGAAAATGGTGTAGAACAGAGATGCCAGTAAGTTAGAGCGTGCTGAGTAGTGGGCCTAGAGCAGTGGTGTGCAGGTGTGTGATAATACATCTGTGGTGTGGCCATGTGGATATTACATTGGCTTCCAAATTGCTTGTGACTGACTTCGTGCAGCCAGCAGACCATTATATGAAATGGCATCTTGTAATATGGAGAGGTTTCAGGGCAATGTTCAGAATCAGGTTGGTATGGTCAAGGGGGCAAGCAATGTGGGATAGAAGCCAAGTTGGGGCATTCTCCTGCAGACCCTGACCCACCACATGTTACAGGACTCCCTCCAGCACTGTTTCCCAGTTGAATTCCTTGTATGTCGTGAAGCAAATACAAAACACCCAGTGCAGCAGCAAGAAACACCAGGAAAAGTGGAGGATGACCAAATGGCTTCAAAGTCCACATGGGGAGACACTTAGCCCCCAGTGACCACAGTTTAGCTACAAAGAGTGAATTCAGCACTGCAGCCTCATGTTCATTGGAAAATAAGAAACCATGTCCTCCAGGTCACATAGATGCAGACCAAACTTTGATGGTCTCACTACAAAGGAAGTTAAGCTCCTGACAACAACATATATTTCAACTACCCAAACTCAGAGGCAGTTTCTCAAGAAGTCTTTAGGCCAGCATAGCTCCATGTTTGTGGAGGGTTTACACTGTCCTTTACTTTTGGAAACTGTTCTACCACCTCCATAGTTGTGTAATGCTGAGCATTTTCCAGTCCAGATATGTATTCACATATTTTCTAACTCTTCTCCTCTAATTGTGTCATACTAGGGGCGAAGATAATTTCAAGGCATTCTTCTGGATGAGAGTGGGAATATTTTTTGTAGCACATATTTTCATGCATATTAGATTCATTTTCCTATTTTCTACTTGAAATACTGAATCCCTGACACTAACCCATAACCTACTATACTCTGACTACTAATCCTAATATGATGGAGAAAAATAACTCAAACAGAATAGAAATACAAGCATATCAGAGGAGGCATAGTGTATAGTTGGACACGGCTTTTGCGTGACAAAGTGTTGGTGTTATAAATCTAGTCAATTTGTAATTGATATAGTTCTCCATGTGTTTTTAAAGTTAACAAATATATGAATTCCTCTCTCCCATTCTATGTAGCCTATTCAGCACATCTATTTTTATATGCATATATAGAATCCTACCTTGTATCACACGTACATTCTTGTCAGGTGTCTGACTTGGCAGATACAAATTGTGAGAAGTGATCACTCCTCCTAAACACTGTGGGATCTGAAAATTCATCCTCTGTGTGAGCTTCCTAGTTGAACAATATTATACATAATTCCATGTTCAGGAAAATGAATATTTTTCGATCTGTGGATGATATATATTTCATGATGAATTTCGATTGGCATATATACTACTACTTTTTAATGTGTGTGTGTGTGTGTGTGTGTGTGTGTGTGTATACACACTCCAGATGTTTTAAAATATTAAATATATGTGTCTTATTATACACTCCTTAATTTCATTCTAGTTCATGTATGTGGATTTATAGTCAACATTTCACAAGATTATTCTCGGAAATATTCAACCACCTGAAATACTATTTGTTTCCTATTACTGAAAATTAACTTCAGTGAATCGTGAATACAAATCCTAATATTTCTACAATAATTGACCCAGTTTCTCATTAATGCAAGTAGATTCCTATGGGACATGATGTGTATTTTTATGTTCATTCTTATTCACCACTGGTATTTTACTATTTCTTCAGTTTATGCACATTATAAGATATATATTTCATCCACAAGTTACAAAATTATAGGCATTTGTTTCACTTTCAATCATTTTCTGCTTCGAAACACATGTATTCCTCCATGTTTCTTGACTGGTCTTCTCATGAGACTTCTTTCCAAATACATTATTTTCGATTTCCATAATCACTTTTGAAGCAAAACTCACACACCCTTCATGATAATCCATAACCCCAATATTACCATTAGATGTATAACTGGTTGGAATGAATGATTTTGTATCAATATAATATTTGTTATATATTTTCAGATATCAATTCAATCCATGATTTAAAGTGAAACCAGTTATATTATTTATTCACTGTACAGTCTATTCATGCTTTTTCTTTATATTCATAGACACAGGGTACACCTCTTTGTAAACCCAATACTAATTTATACGTCTTCAACTTATTGGTCTCAGAAATGATGGAAGAAATACTCATGTCACCTTATCTACATATACATTTTATCACAGTAATATTTGGACACAAAAAGAAAAGGTCACACTTATGTTTGTACCAAAGCCTAAATGTAAAGTGAATATGGATTACTAAAAACATCCATGTCTAAGTTGCCTAATGCTCTCAAAAATCAATCCTATTTGTGACAATATTTTTGTTTCTTCCTAAGATTATATATTCAAATTCAACCCTGTTGAAAACATCTAATCCTTTCTCTCACTTTATACTTTTCCTGATTTCATAATGTCTCTATTGATTGCTTTCCTACATATTTTCCCCAGTTCATCATTGTGACTGACTCTTCACATGTGCTGACATTTCCATTCACACTCTAATCGAAACCCTATCGCTAAGAAACTTTTGTTCCAAATCCTATACTCACTCTTCCTCCTAAACCTACTGACTATCTTCCTAATCCTACCTATTAACGCTTTCTGACTGGATGTTCTCTTCTACATTCAATAATCCAAGGTACAGGGTCTTATGCCATTGTATATCGATCTCTCTGAGACATCTCTGCAGAACATAATTCAATGCTAAGTATCACAATCCCTTGATCCCAATGCTAAGTATCACAATCCTTTGAAGCCCAATCACCTTCTGGGCTTCAAATTTTACTTAGATTTCTGTTTTCCTACATACATTTCACCTCATTATTCTTGTACAATTATTCATCCAGCAGAATAATTTCTAACCCAAATCGAACATGTTATTAACCCTAACCATACACTGTTCCCTCAATCTAACTTTACAGACGAGCAGGGACAGAGTTGGTCTTACAATATAGGAATGTAGGGGATCTTCCACCTGCTGAGAACCACAAAGTTCCATGCAGAAATGATCACTGGAGAAGATGTAGGCAGCTATGAAGGACCTGAGAGAACAAAAGTCATCTTCCCTGGCAAACAACATGGTCAGAATAAAGGGTTGTTTCTGAATCAGCCTCTCTCTTTTTAATGTAGAGAAGATGGACCAAACTAGGCCTGTGTGGAGAGCTGCTTCCGGGTGCCTATGGTTGATATAGCATTCTAACTTGTGAAAGTGTCACAGGAAGTAGGGGCAGCCTCTTTATCATGGTAGCCTTGGAAGCAACTGTTAGGACAAAGAGGTTGCCAAGGCAGTGATCTGATTCAGTTCCTGAAGGAAGTGACCTCACATCACTTCTTTGGTGATGGAACTCTCTGAACTTGGGATCCAGGAAGACAGGAACCCATAGCCAGTCCAGTCCCAGTCCCAGTGGTCTCCTTTTTTGGATTTACCAAGGACACAGACATTCATTTTTGGTACCTACTGATGTGAGGATGTCCAAAACGCAGGAAAGCTCTGAAGAGGGGTTTTTCCTGAGAAAGCAGGTAGTGGCACACTGCTGGCTCCTGACAAATTCACAGAGTTGCACAAGGAAAGCAGGTCTGAGACAGGAAGGCCATTTATTTGGAACATACTATGGCCCACGAGTCAGTGGAAACTCCAGATAGTCACAGACCTACTTGGGGGAAGGAGGTGTCTTTGTGGGTGTGGGTGGGGATTTGTGAATTTGTCTCATGTTCTGAGAATAGGTAGGAATGGCGGTTTGTTTGTTTTGGCGGGACCTGTTTGTAGTAAGTCGTTTGACAAGGCATGTGTTTGGATATCAGTGTATCCCACTGTGCCCCTGGTTGTAGACATTAGAAAAGAAAATGCATCAATGGATGAGTCCTGTCTAGTTGAAATCTTCTCAGCATTCATCCTGCCCGATTTATGAATGGACTGTGGCTTGTCTTATAGATGGGCAACACCTACTATCTTCCTAAGTTCCTGTTTTCTTCCTGAATTGTGGGCACTCTCCAGAATAGACTGATGGTTTTGTGTCCAAAATATGTACCACCTCCAAGCTCTGTGACATGGCCATGTACTACATAGCTGAAGGGAATGGTGAGCATCTCAGAAAACTCAGATATCAGTGTGACCAGGAAAGTCTCAGTGGAGAAACCCTGCTTTGGGAATTTTGCTTACCTATTGTTCTGTTGCACTGAATGTCAGGAACATCTTTGCCTCAGGCCACCCCTTTGTGAAGCATGAAGAAAACAGTTTTCAAATGGAAATAAATGGGCATCACCTGTGGCTCTTTGCTTAATTGCTTTGGAATGGGATGTGTCTGATTCAGGCTCTTGGCCCCCTGTGAGGCTGTGGCCTAGATTCTCAGAACCTGAGGGATCTAAAGAAAGATCTCTTGTGTATCCAAAACCAAAATGGCCAAAAGAGCAGTCATTGTGGATGAAGTCTCTCGAATTCTTCTAAGGATCCTGACCTCCATCAAGTGAGAATCAAGATCTTTTTGGTCAAATGAGTTTTTCAAAGCCCTGAAGAGGCTAGCCCAGAGGTGCTTGGTTTTTCTCATGACTCCATTTAACATTAAGAATCTAAACCCAAGAGTCAGTAGGCCTAAAATTGGAAAATCGAAGCAGTATTAACAGCAAGCCTTTTTGATCACTCATGGTTCACCGGAAGGGTGTCCAGGCCACCATGACTTTAGGCAAATGAGGGGCAAGGGAGCTTATTTTGGATACTGTCTTAGGCTGCGCAACTCATGAAAACCACCAGCCAGTGGTTATGATGTGTGTCTATATGGAAGAAGATGAGGGCCATGTGGGAGTGTTTTGGTTTTAATTGTGGTCATTTGTGTGGCGTTTGGAAGAGATGACTGGGTCCACCTGGGATTGAACTCAGGTGTGATTTACCTTAGAGACTGAGTTCTGGAACTGACCTCAGAGAAGTATTGCCATGAATTGTGTTGGGATTTTAGCAGGCCATGCATGAGAGTCACCCTTGGAAACTGAGATCTAAGCCCAGGGTTCCTTTCCACAGAGCACTGAGAATCTCAGCAAGGATATCACATGATTTTATTTTGAAAGACTTGACAGCCATAGTTGAGAGTCAAAACACACATGGACCTCACATTGTAGACCTCAATGGGCCTGGCTTCATGTGACCTTGGGCCACTCTTTGGGAAGCCTTTCCTGTGAGAGTTCTCCAGAGCTTTCATCGAAATGAGCTTACTCAATATTTAATGGCTCCTGAATGAATTTAAACCCACAGTGCCTCCAACTTCATCCTTCAAAAATGGCTAGATAACTACCACCAAATTTTGAAATTCCCATGACCAGGTGGCACTGGAGAACCTTTGGATGTCCTGTTGCTGATCATGAGTGTACCAGAAAATGCCTTCATTGACTGCGTTTCATGAAAATGGTGTAGAACAGAGATGCCAGTAAGTTGGAGCCTGCTGAGTGGGCCTAGAGCAGTTGTGTGCAGGTGTGTGACAATACATCTGTGGTGGGGTCATGTGGATCTTACATTGGCTTTCAAATGGCTTGTGACTGACATGGTGCAGCTAGCAGAACTTTGTATGTAAAGGCATCATGTTACATGGAGAGTTTTCAGGGCAATATTCAGAATCAAGTTCCTATGGTAAAGGGGGCAAGCAATGGGGGATAGAAGCCTGGTAGGTGCATTCTCCTGCAGACCTTGACACACCATACGTTACAGGACTCCCTCCAGCATTGTGTCCCAGTTTAACTCCTTGTATGTCATGAACCAAATACAAAACACCCACTGCAGCAGCAAGAAACACCACGAAAAGTGGAGCATGACCAAATGATTTCAAAGTCCAGACGGGGAGACACTTATCCCCCAGTGGCCACAGTTTAGCTACAAAGAGTGAATTCAGCACTGCTGCCTCATGTTCATTGGACAATAAGAATTCATGTCCTCCAGGTCACAAAAATGCAGACCCAAGTTTGATGGTCTCACTACAAAGGAAGCTAAAGCTTCTGACAACAACATATATTTCAAGTACCCAACCTCATTGTCAGTATCTCCAGAAGTGTTTAGGCCAGCAGAGTTCCATGTTTGTGGAGTTTTACCCTGTCCCTAAGGTTTGGAAACGTCTCTTCCACCTCAAAGGTTGTGAACTACTGAGCATTTTCCATTCTACGTATGTATTCACAGATTTTCTAACTCTTCTCCTCTAATTGTTTCTTACATGGGGCGTGGTTATTTCAAGCCATTGTTCTGAATGAGAGTGGGAATTTTTTGTGTGTAGCACATATTTGCATACACATTGGATTCATTTTGCAATTTTCCATTTGAAATACTGAATCCCTGACACGAACCCATACCCTACTAGACTCTGACTACTAATTCTAATATGATGCAGAAAAGTAACACAAACAGAATTGAAATACAAGCAGTTCAGACGAGGCATGGTGTATAGTTGATCTTGCCTTTTGCATGATAAATGTTAGGTGTTATAAATCCAGTCTATTTTTAATTGAAATAGATCTCCATGTGTTTTTAAAGTTAACAAATATGTGAATTCCTGTCTCCCTTTGTCTGTAGCCTATTCAGCAATGTATTTTTATATGCACATATCAAATCCTACCTGGTGTCACACCTACATTCTTGTGAGGTGACTGACTTGGGAGATACAATTTGTGAGAAGACATCACTCCTCCTAAACGCTGTTGGAACTGAAAATTCAAATAATGGATGAGCTTCCTTGTAGAACAACATTATACATAAATCCCTGTTAAGAAAATAGAATATTTTTGGATCTGTGATTGATGTATATTTCATGGTGAATTTCGATTTGCATATATGTTACTACATTTTAATATCTGTGTGTGTGTGTGTGTGTATACACACACACACCCACACACTCTACAGATTTTTCAAAATATGAAATATATGTATCTTATTAACACTCCCTAAATTCATTTATGTTCAAGTATGTGGATTTATAATCAACTTTTCACAAGATTTTTCACAGAAATATTTATCCACCTGAAATACATATTTGTTTCCTAGTACTGAAAACTAACTTCAGTGAATGGTACATACAAATCCTGTTGATAGCCACAGCCAAGGTTCTCCAGTAAGGACCATATGTACTTTTGAACAACCAAAGGCAGGCATGGTCCCTAAGCCACATGCTTGTTGTTTAAACAGAGAGGGGGAGATGTTGAGAGCCACAGCCAAAGGGGCCCCAGGAAACCTCCAACTGCCAGCAAACTTCCAGCTGCCGGCTGATGATTGGCTCACAGCGGCCCCAGCAAGATCTAGCTGATTGGCTCCTCTGTGGTGATGCTCATTGCAGATGCTCATTGAGCTGTTTCCCCGCCCATTCAGACTGCCAGTGGATGATTGGCTCACAGAGGCCCCAGCAACATCTAGCTGATTGGCTCCTCTGTGGTGATGCTCAATGGGATGTTTCCTTGCCCTTTCAGACAACGGAGCTGCTCATTGGTGGACTTTTTTGCCTCCACCCATGTGACCCAGCCAATCGGCCTCAAAAGGAGGAGGCTTGTGGTTGAGGGAGAGGCTTGTGGGAAGACTGTGGTGGCAGTTGGGCTCTGAGGGTTTTTCCTGAGAAGCTGTTTTGTTTGGTTTGTGTGGTTCTAAAAATAAAGTTCGTTTCTTTTGACAATTGGCTCCTGAATTGTGCCCAGCCAGATTGATGATAATCATGTAAAATGTTGATTTTAAATCCACATACATGAACTTGAATGAATTTAGTGAGTGTATAATAAGACACATTTATTTCATATTTTGGAAAATCTGGAAAATCTTGTGAATATATATATATATATATATATATATATATATATATATATATTTATATTTATATATATATATATATATATATATTTATATATATATACATATATATACATATACACACACACACAACAATAAAATGTAGCAATATATATGCCAATCAAAATTTATCATGAAATATATATCATCCACATATCTAAAAATATTCATTTTACTGAACATGGATTTATGTATGATGTTGTTCACTAGGAAGCTCACCCATAGGTTGAATTTTCAGTTCCATCAGTATTTAGGGGAAGTTATCTATTCTCATAATTTGTATATTCCAAAGTCAGTGAGCTCACAAGAATGTACGTGTGTTACCTGGTAGGAGTCTATATATGCATAAAAATATACATGTTCTAAAGAGGCTACAGAGAAAAGGAGACAGGAATTTACATATGTGTTAACTTTGAAAACTCATGGAGAAATATTACAATGAAAAGTTGACTAGATTCATAACACATATCCTTGATAAAGGAGAAGGAAAATCCAAGTATACACCATGCCTCCTACAAAAGGCCTGTATTTCTATTCTGTTAGCTTTCTTTTTCTCCATCATTTTAGGATAAGTAGTCAGAGTCTAGTAGGGTATGGGTTAGTGTCGGGAATTCAGTATTTCAAATGGAAAATAGGATAATGTATCCAATGTGTATGCAAATATGTGCTACACAATAATCTTCCCACTCTCACCTAGAACAATGCCTTGACATTACCTTTGCCCCAAGTGAGACACAATTAGAGGAGAAGAGTAAGAAAATCTGTGAATACATATCTGGAATGGAAAATTCTCAGGAGTTCTCAACCTGGGAGCAGGTAGAGGAGTTTCCAGAAGTAAGGAACTGGGTAAACACACCACAACCATGGAGGTCTGCTGGAAATAAGACTTCTGGAGAAACTGCCTCTGAGGTGTGGCACTTGAAATATATGTTGTTGTCAGTAGCTTTGTCTTCATTTGTAGTGAAACCATCAAAGCTGGGTCTGAATCTATGTGACCTGGAGAACATGGTTTCTTATTTTCCAATGAACCTGAGGCAGCAGTGCTGATTTTTCTCTTTGTAGGTAAACAGAGGCCACTGGGCCAAAGTGTCTAACCGTGTGGACGATGAAGCCATTTAGTCATCCTTCAATTTTCATGGTGTTTCTTGGTGCTGAACTGGGAGTTTGGTATTTGTTTCAAGAAATACAAGGAGTTCAACTGGGACATAGTGTTGGAGGGAGTTCTGTGACATGTGGTGGGTCAGAGTCTCCAGGAGAACGCACCAATCGGCTTCTATCCCACATAGCTTGCCCCCTTGACCATAGCAACCTGATTCTGAACATTGCCCTGAAACCTCTCCATATAACAAGATGCCTTTGCATTTAAGGGTCTGCTGGGTGCACCATGTCAGCTAAAAGCCATTTGGAAATCAATGGCAGATCCACATGGCACCACCATAAATATTTTATCACACACCTGCACACCACAGCTCTGGGCCAAATACTCCGCAGTCTCCATCTAACCGGCATCTCTGTTCTACACCACTTTCATTATACCCAATCAATCAAGGCACTGTCTGGTACACTAATGATGAGCAACAGAACATCAAAGGTTCTCCAGTGCCACCTCATCATGCGAATTTCAAAAATTTCATGGTATTTATCTAGCCATTTTACAAGGATGAAGTTGGAGGCATTATTTGTTTCAATTCTTTCAGGAATTATTCAATGTTGAGGAAGCTCATTTCAAGGAAAGTTCTGGAGAACTCTCACAGGCAAGGCTTTCCAAAGAGTGGCCAAATAGTCACATGAAGCCAGGCCAATTGAGGTCTACAATGTGAAGTCCATGTGTGTTTTGACTCTCAACTATGTCTGGCAAGTATTTCAAAATAATATCATATGATATTCTGTCTGAGATTCCCAGTGCTCTGTGGAAAGCCACCCCGGGCCTAGATCTCAGTTTTAACGGGCGACTCTCATGGGTGGCCGCCTAAAATCCCAACACAAATCATGGCAATACTTCTCTGAGGTACGTTCCAGAACTCAGTCTCTAAGGGGAATCACACCAGAGTTCAAGCCCTGGTGGACCCAGTCATCTCTTCCGACTGCCACATAAATGACCACAAGGAAAACCAAAAAACTCCCAAATGGCCCTCATCTTCTTCCATATAGACGCTCATCATAACCTCTGGCTTGACGTTTCCTTGAGGGGCACAGCCCAAGACAGTGTCCAAAATAATCTCCCTTTCCTCTCATTTGCCTAAAGTCAAGGTGGCCTGGAGACCCATTCTGTGAACCAGGATTGATCAAATAACCCTGACTTTAGTACTGCTCTGCTTCTCTAATTTGAGGCCTACTGTCTGTGGAGTATAGATTCTTGATGTGAATTGGAGTAATGAAAAAACCCAATAACCCATTGGCTACCCTCTGCAGGGTTTTGAAGAACTCATTTGACCCAATAAATCCCTATTCTCAATTTATGGAGGTCAGGAACTTTACAGAGGAAGGTGAGAGATTTCATCCTCAATGAATGCTTTTTGGGCCATTTTGGTTTTTGATGTGCCTTCTGGAATGTTACATATGTTTATTTTTTTGGTTTTAGTGCCTTCTGGAATGTTACATAATCTTTTACTTTAGACATTATTGCCAGAGTTCCTATCTTCATCCCAGTGCAGGTGAAATCAAAGATAATTCCAATCTACAGCTTCTGCAATAGCCATCCCTGTACTGCTTGCAGAACTTGCCTGGACACATGTGAACTCACCTAAATGCATTGTGAACTATCTGTTGGTGCAGCGACTTGTCGTAGTGTTGGGGTATATTTGCTGATGATGTCATCGGTGGTACAATTTTTCCAAAAGGAGCCGTCAATTGGCTTGGTGTATCTTCCTCCCTTCTGCGTGTCATGATCGTCCAGCTAAAATTTGGGGGGGCCAACAGAGGTGAGGCAAAGAACCTCACCCACCCCCGCTGGTACAAAGACCTCTCCACAGGTGTGGCTCTATACTGGACGGGTAGTCAGTGACGGGTAAGATCCAATTGCAATGGTACCAACTTAACGGGTAAAGACCATATGTACTATTGGACAACCTAAGGCAGGCACGGTCCCTAAGCCACATGCGTGTTGTTTAAACAGAGAGGGGAAGATGTTGAGAGCCACAGCCGAAGGGGCCCCAGCAAAATTCCTGCTGCCAGCAAACTTCCAGCTGCCGGCTGATGATTGGCTCACAGCGGCCCCAGCAACAACTAGCTGATTGGCTCCTCTGCGGTGATGCTCAATGGGCTGTGTCCCTGCCCTTTCAGAGCACAAAACTGCTCATTGGGGGACTTTTTTTGACTTTGCCCACATGACCCAGCCAATCGGCCTCAATAGCAGGAGGATTCTGGGAGGCAGAGAGAGGCTCATGTGGGAGGGAGAGGTTTTGGGAAGCCAGTGGTGGCAGTTGGGGCTCTGAAGGTTTTTCCTGAGAGGCTGTTTTGTTTGGTGTGTGTGGTTCTAAAAATAAATTTCGTTTCTTTTGGCAAGTGGCTCCTGATTGTGCCCAGCAAGACTGCGGCATTACCCTAATATTTCTACAATAACTGACCCAGTTTAACATCAATGCAAGTAGATTCCTGTGGGAGAGGACATGATGTGTATTTTGACGTTCATTTTTATGTAACAGTGGTACATTACTATTTCTTCAGTTTATGCACATCATAGGATATATATTTGATCCACAAGTTCACAAATATATAGGCATTTGTTTCACTTTCAATCACTTTCTGCTTCAAAACACATGTATTCCTCCAGGTTTCTTGACTGGTCTTTTCATGAGACTTCTTTCCAAACACATTATTTTCGATTTCCATAATCACTTTTGAAGCAAAACTCACACATTCTTCATGAAAAACCATAATGCTGATATAACCATTAGATATATTACTGGTTGGAATGAAGGATTGTATATCAATGTAAGATTTTCTGTATATTTTCAGATATCAATTCAATCCATTATTTAAAGTTAGAACCAGTTATAATATTTATTTACAGTATGGTCTATTCATGCATTATTTCTATAATTATAGACACAGTGTACACCATTTTTACCTCCAAAAATAATTTATACGTCTTCAAAATATTGCTCCCAGAAATGGTGGAAGAAATACTCATGTCACCTGATCTACATATACATTTTACCACAGTAGTATTCTGCACACAGAAAGAAGAGGTCAAACTTATGTTTGTACCAAAGCCTAAATGAAAAGTGAGCATGGATTACGGAAAACATCCATGTCCATGTTGCCTAATGCTCTCAAATTTCATCCTATTGGTGACTACATGTTTGTTTCTTCCTAAGATTATATATTCAAACTCAAGCCTGTTGAAAATGTATAATTCTATCACTCACTTTATACTTTGCCTGATATCCTAATGTCAATTGATATCTGCATTCCTACTTTTTTCCCCAGTTCATCCTTTTTACAGACTCTCCACATGTGCTGACAATTACATTCACTCTATCCGAAACCCTACAGCTAAAGATCTTTTTATCCAAATCCTATACTCACTCTTCTTTCAAAACCTACCAACTATTTTACTAATCCTACAAATTATCCCTTTTTGACTGGATGTTCTCTTCAACATTCAATAAACCAAGGTACAAGTAATTATGCCATTGTATATCGATTTATCTGAGACATCTGTGCAGAATATAATTCAAAGCTAAGAATCCCAGCTAAGGGTCCAATGCATTTCTGTGCTTCAAATATTACCTAGATGTCTGTTTTCATACTTATAATTCACTTATATTCTTATAAATATCGCACGTTCCCAATACCATAATTCATCCCGCAGAATGATTCCTAACCCAAATGGAACATGTTATTAACCCTGACCATACACTGTTCTCTCAATCTAACTTTACTGAAGAGCAGGGACAGAGTTGGTCTTTCAATACAGAAATTAGGGGATCTTCCACTTGCTGAGAACCTCCAAAGTCATTAAAGAAATGATCCCAGGATTAAATGTAGGCAGCTATGAATGATGTCAGAGAGTAAAAGTCATCTTCCATGACAAACAACCTGGTTAGCATGAAGGGATGTGTCTGAATCAACATTTCTTTTCATAATGTATAGAAGATGGACCAAACCAGGCCTATCTGGAGAGCTTTTTTTGGGTGCCTATGGTTGATATACCATGCAAAATTCTGAAAGTTTCACTGGAAGTAGGGGCAGCCTCCAACTCATTGGACTCTTGGAAGCAAATGTTAGGACAAATTGGTTGCCAAGGCAGTAACCTGATTCAGTTCCTGAAGGAAGTGACCTACGTCACTTCCTTGGTGAAGGAATTCTCTGAACTTGGGATCCATGAAGACAGGCACCCAGAGCCAGTCCCAGTCCCAGTCCCAGTGGGCTCACTTGTTCGGTTTTACCAAGGACAGGGTCAGTCTTTCTTGGTACCTACCTATGTGAGGATGGCCAAAGGCCAGGAGAGCTCTGAAGAGAGACCTTTTCTGAGAAAGCAGGTAGTGGCTCACCGCTGGCTCCTGACAACTTCACAGAGTTGGCCAAGGAGACCAGATCTGAGTCAGGACAGGACATTTCGGGAGAACATTGTATGGCCCACCAGTCAGAGGACACTCTGGATAGTCACAGACCTACTTGGGGGAAGGAGGTGCCTTTGTGGGAGTGGTTGTGGTTTTGTGGTTTTATCACATGTTCTGAGAATAGGTAGAAAATGCGGTTTGTTTGGTTTGGATTGCACTGTTTCTAGTAAGTCGTTTGACATGTGAGTGTTTCTATGTCTGTGTATCCCACTGTGTCTGTGGTTGTAGACATTAGAAAAGAGAATGAATTAATGGATGTGTCCTGTCTAGGAGAAAGCTTCCTGGCATTCATCCTGCCCAATTGATGAATGGACCGCGGCTTGCCTTCTGGATGGGCAAAACCTACTATCTTCCTAAGATCCTGTTTTCTTCCTGAATTCTGGCCACTCTCCAGAATAGGCTCATGGTTTTGTGTCCAAGATATATACAACCTCCAAGCTCTGTGACATGACCATGTACTTGATAGCTGAAGTGAATGGGGAGCATCTCAGAAAACTCAGATATCAGTGTGACCAGGAAAGTCTCAGTGGAGAAACCCTGCTTTGGGTCTTTTGCTTACCTGTTTTTCTGTTGCCCTAAATGTCAGGAAGGTCTTTGCCTCTGGCCACCCCTTTGTGAAGCCTGAAGAAAACAGTTTTCAAATGAAAATGAATGGGCATCACCTGTTGCTCTTTGCTTAATTGCTTTGTAAAAGGATGTGTCTGAATCAGCCTCTTGGTTCTGTGTGAGGTTGTGGCTTAGATTCTCAGCACCTGATGCATCTAAAGATAGATTCCATGTGTGCATTCAAAACAGAAATGGCAAATGAGTCTCTTGCCTTCCTCTATTAGATTCCTGACCTTCATCAAGTAAGAATCAGGATCCTTTTATTCAAATGAGTTCTTTGAACCCCTGCAGAAGTGCTTGGGTTTTCTGATGACTCCAAATCACATAAAGAATCTATACCTGACAGTCAGTAGGCCTCAAATTGGAAAAGCAGAACAGTATTAACTACATCCCTATTTGATCAGTTCTGGTTCACAGGAAGGGTGTGTAGGCCACCCTGACTTTCGGCAAATTAGGGGCAAGCGAGCTTATTTTGGACAGTGTCTTGGTCTGCGCCCCTCATGGAAACCTCCAGCGAGAGGTTATGATGAGTGTCTATATGGAAAAACATGAGGGCCATGTGGGAGTGTTTTGGTTTCAATTGTGGTGATTTGTGTGGCAGTTGGAAAAGATGACTGTGTCCACCTGGGTTTCAACTCTTGTGGGATTCCCCTTGGAGACTTAGTTCTGGAACTGACCTTAGAGAAGTATTGCCATGAATTGTGTTGGGATTTTCGGAGGCCACACATGAGAGTCACCCTTGGAAACTGAGATCTAGGCCCAGGGTGGCTTTTCACAGAGCACTGGGAATCTCAGCGAGGATATCACTTGATTATATTCTGAAAGACTTGGAAGCAATAGTTGAGAGTCAAAACACACATGGACCTCACATTGTAGACCTCAATGTGGCTGGCTTTATGTGACATTGGGCCAGTCTTTCGGAAGACTTGCCTGTGAGAATTCTCTAGAGCTTCCATTGAAATGAGCTTCCTCAACATTTAGTGGTTCCTGAATGAATTGAAACCCACAGTACCTCCAACTTCATCCTTGAAAAATGGCTAGAAAATACCATGAAATTTTTGAAATTTCCATGACCAGCTGGCACTGGAAAACCATTTGATGTCCTGGTGCTTATCATGAGTATACAAGACAGTTTCTGGTTTGACTGAGTTTCATGATAATGGTGTAGAAAAGAGATGCCAGTAAGTTGGAGCCTGCTGAGTAGTGGGCCAAGAGCAGTAGAGTGTAGGTGTGTGAAAAAACATCTGTGGTGCGGCCACGTGGATCTGCCATTGGCTTAGAAATGGTTTGTGACTGACATGTGCAGCTAGCAGACCTTTGGATGTAAAGGCATCTTGTTGAATGGAGAGGTTTCAGGGCAATGTTCAGAATCATATTGCTATGGTCAAGGGGGCAACTATGTGTGATAGAAGCCTGCTTGGTACATTCTCCTGCCGATCCTGACCACAACACGTGACAGAACTCCCTGCAGCACTGTATCGCAGTTAAACTCCTTTATTTCATAAAGTAAATACCAAACTTTCAGTGCAGCATCAAATAACATGACGAAATGTGAAGGATGATCAAATGGCTTCACAGTCCACACGGGGAGACACTTAGCCCCCAGTAGCCCCAGTTTGCCTACAAAGAGAGAATTCAGCACTGCTGCCTCGTGTTTATAGGAAAATAAAAAACCATGTTCTTCAGGTCACATAGATGCAGACTCAGCTTTGATGGTCTCACTACAAAGGAAGCTAAAGCTCCTGACAACAACATATATTTCAAGTGCCCAACCTCAGAGGCATTTTCTCAAGAAGTCTTAAGGCCGACACAGCTCCATCTTTGTGGTATTTACCCTGTCCCTTACTTTTGGAAACTCCTCTACCACCTTCAAGGTTGTGAACTCCTGAGCATTTTCCATTCCAGATATTTATTATGAACTCAAACAACAACAAGTGCTGGTGAGGATGTGGAGAAAAGGGTAAACTTGTACATTGCTGGTGGGACTGCAAATTGGTGCAGCCAAATTGGAAAGCAGTATGGAGATTTCTTGTAGAACTGGGAATGGAACCACAATTTGACCCAGGTATTCTCCTTCTCAGTCTATTCCCTAAAGACCTAAAAAAAAATGCTACAGGGACACTGCTACATTGATGTTCATAGCAGCACAATTTACAATAGCAAGACTGTGGAACCAACCTAGATGCACTTCCATAGATGAATGGATAAAAAATGTGGCATTTATACACAATGGAATATTACTCTGCATTAAAACATGACAAAATGATATAATTTGCAGAGAAATGGATGGCATTAGAGCAGATTATGCTAAGTGAAGCTAGCCAATCCGTAAAACCAAATGCCAAATGTCTTTATTGATATAAAGAGAGTAACTAAGAACAGAGTAGGGACGAATAGAATGAGAAGAAAATTAACATTAAACAGGGATGAGAGGAGGAAGGGAAAGGGAGAGAGAAGGGAAATTGCATGGAAATAAAAGGAGACCCTCAGGGTTATATAAATTACATACAAGAGGAGGTGAGGGAAAGGAAAAAATTATACAAGGGGGAGAAATGAATTACAGTAAAGAGGTAGAGAGAGAAGAGGGGAGGGGAGGTAAGGGGAGGGGGATAGTAGAGGTTAGGAAAGGCAGCAGAATACGACAGACACTAGTATGGCAATATGTAAATCAATGGATGTGTAACTGATGTGATTCTGCAATCTGTTTACGGGGTAAAAATGGGAGTTCATTACCTACTTGAATCACAGTGTGGAATATGATATATCAAGAACTATGTAATGTTTTGAACAAGCATAAATAAAAATTTAAAAAAAAGAAAACTAACTTTGGTGAATGGTGCAAAGAAATCCTAATATTTCTACAGTAACTGACACAGTTTAACATCAATGCGAGTAGATTCCTGTGGGACATGATGTGTATTTTGATGTTCATTTTTATTCAACACTGGTACATTACTATTTCTTCAGTTTATTCACATCATATTATAATATTTCATCCACAAGTAATCAAATTTATCGTCATTTTTTTCAATTTCAATCACTTCCTTCTTCAGAACTCATGAATTCCTCGGTGTTCCTTGACTGGCCTTCTCATGAGACTTCTTTCCAAACACATTATTTTCGATTTCCATAATCACTTTTGAAGCAAAACTCACACAAACTTCATGATAAACCGTAACCTAATATTAACATTAGGTGTATAACTGGTTGTCATGAATGATTGCATATCAATATAAGATTTCTTATATATTTTCAGATATCAATTCAATCCATTACTTAAAGTGGAACAAGTTATATTATTTATTGAAATTAAGGTCTATTCATGCATTATCTGTATATTCATAGAAACAGGGTACACCTCTTTTTACCCCCAATGCTAATTTATACGTCTTCAAAATACTGCTCCTAGAAATGGTGGAAGAAATAATCATGTCATCTGATCTACATACATATTTTATCACAGTAATATTCTGGAAACAAAATGCAAAGGTCCCACTTAGGATTGTACCAAAGTCTAAATGGAAAGTGAACATGGATTACTAACAATATCCATGTCCATGTTTCCTAATGCTCTCAAATGTCAATCCTATTGGTGACCTACATATTTGTTTCTTCCTAAGATTAGATATTCAATCTCAACCCTGTTGAAAATGTCTTATCCTATCACTCACTTTATACTTTGCCTGATTTCCTAATGTCTCTACTGATATCTGCTTTTCTACAAATTTTCCCCATTTCATCATTGTGTCTGATTTCTTCATATGTGCTGACATTTATATTCACTCACTGCCCGAAAAAAAATTGCTAAAGAACTTTTGTTACATATCCTATACTAACTCTACTTGCTAAACATAACGACTATGTTCTTAATCCTACCGACAATCCCTTTTGACTGGATGTTCTCTTCAGCATTCAATCATCCAAGGTTCAAGTTCCTCTGCCATTGTATATCGATTTATTTGAGACATATGTGCACAATTCAAAGCTAAATATCCCAATCAACTGCCCAAAGCCCTTCTGGGATTCAAATCTTACTTTAATTTCTGTTTTCATACATATATTTAACCACGACATTCTTATAAATATCACAGGTTCCCAATACCATTATTCATCCAGCAGAATGATTCCTAACCCAAATCGAACATGAAATTAACCCTAACCATACACTGTTCACTCAATCTAACTTTACAGAAGAGCAGAGACAGATTGTTCTTACAATACAGGAATGTAGGGGATGCTCCACCTGTTAAGAACCTCAAAGGTCCATGCAGAAATGATCCCTGGAGAAGATGTAGGCAGCAATGAAGGACCTGAGATACAAAAAGTCATTTTCCATGGCAAACAACCTGGTCAGGATGAAGGGTTTTGTCTGAATCAGCCTCTATCTTCTTACTCTAGAGAAGATGGACCAAACCAGGCTTGTGTGGAGAGCTGTTCTCGGGTGCCTAAGGTTGATATACCATTCTAAGTTGTGAAAGTGCCAAAGGAAGTAGGGGCAGCCTCCATCTCATGGGACCCTTGGAAGCAACTGTTAGGACAAAGTGGTTGCCAAGGCAGTGACCTCATTCAGTTCTTAAAGGAAGTGACCTACCTCACTTCCTTGTTGATGGAACTTTCTGAACTTGGGACCAAGGAAACCAAGCACCAGAGCCAGTCCCAGTCCCAGTCCAAGTGGTCTCATTTGTTTGGAATCACCAAGGACAGAGTCAGTCTTCTTGGTACTGACTGATGTGAGGATGGCCAAATGCCAGGAAAGATCTGAACACGGGCCTTTCCTGACTAAGTATGTAGTGGCTCACCCCTGGCTCCTGACTGCTTCACAGAGTTGGACAAGGAGACCAGATCTGAGACAGGACAGACCATTAACGGGGAACATAGTATGGGAAACCTGTCAGAGAACACTCCGGATAATCACAGCCCTACTTTGGGGAAGGAGGTGTCTTTTTGAGTGTAGGTGTGTGGTTTTGTCTCTGTTCTGAGAATAGGTAGAAAAGGAGGTTTCTTTGGTTTGGAGTGAACTATTTCTAGTAAGTCGTTTTACATGGTGAGTGTTTCTATTTCTGTGTATCCCACTGTGTCCGTGGTTGTATACATTATAAAAGAGAATGCATCAATGCATGTGTCCTCTTTAGTAGAAAGCTTCCCAGTATTCATCCTGCCCATTTAATGAATGGAGCGTGGTTTCCATATCGATAGGCAACACCTACTACCTTTTTAAGTCCCTGTTTTCTTTCTGAATTCTGACAACCCTTCAGAATAGGCTCTTGGGTTTGTGTCCAAGATATGTACCACCTCCAATCTCTGTCACATGGCCATGTACTGGATATCTGAAGGGAATGGCCAACATCTCAGAAAACTCAGATATCAGTGTGACCAGAAAAGTCTCAGTGGAGAAACCCTGCTTTGGCTCTTTTGCTAACCTATTGTTCTGTTGTCCTGAATCTCAGGATGTCTTTGCCTCTGGCCACCCCTTTGGGAAGCCTGAGGAAAACATTTTTTCAAAAGAAAATGAAGGGCATCACCTGTGGCTCTTTGCTTAATTGCTTTGAAAAAAGATGTGTCTGAATCAGCCTCTTGGCCCTGTGTGAGGCTGTGGCTCAGATTCTCAGCACCTGATGGATCAAAAGAAAGGTCCCATGTGTGCATCCAAAACCAAAATGGCAAATATTCACTCATTGTGAATGAATTCTTTTACCTTCCTCTGTTAGGATCCTGAATTCCATCAAGGGAGAATAGGAATCCTTTGGGCCAAATGAGTTCTTCAAATCTCTGAAGAGGGGCTTGGGTTTTCTCATGACTCAAATTCACATAAAGAATCTAAACCACAGAGTCAGAAGGCCTCAAATTGAAAAACCGAGCAGTATTAATGGCAGGCCTATTTGATCACTCCTGGTTTACAGGAAGTGTGTCCAGGCCACCTTGATGTTAGACAAATGAGGGGAACAGGACCTTAATTTGGACACTGACTTGGGCTGTGGACCTCATTGAAAACTCCAGCCAGACGTTATAAGGAGTGTCTATATGGAAGAAGATGAGGAACATGTGGGAGTGTTTTGGTTTTAATTTTGGTCATTTGTGTGGCGGTTGGAAGAGATGACTGTTCCACTGGGCTTGAACTCTGGTGTGATTCCCCTTAGAGACTGAGTTCTTTAACTGACCTCAGAGAAGTATTGCCATGAATTGTGTTGGGATTTTAGGAGGCCATACATGAGAGTCGCCCTTGGAACCTGAGATGAGGCCCAGGTTGGATTTCCACAGAACACTGGGAATTTCAGCCCGGATATTACATACAATTTTTCTTAAAGACTTGGCAGGGATATTTGAGTTTAAAACACACATGGACCTCACATTGTAGATCTCAATGGGCCTGACTTCATGTGACATTTTGGCCACCCTTAGGGAAACCATGCCTGTGAGAGTGCTCCAGTGCTTTCATTGAAATTAGCTTCTTCACCATTTAATGGTTCCTGAATTAATTGAAGCCCTCAGAGCCGCAAACTTCATCCGTGAAAAATGGCTAGAAAATTACCATGAAATTTTTGATATTTTCATGTTCAGCTGGCACTGAAAAAACTTTGGATGTCCTGTTTCTGATCCTGAGTATAGCAGACACTGCCTTGATTGACTTTGTTTCATGAAAATGGTGTAGAACAGATATGCCAGTAAGTTGGAGCCTGGTGAGTAGTTGGCCTAGAGCAGTGGTATGCAATTGTGTGATAAAACATCTGTGTTGCGTCCATGTGGATCAGCCATTGGCTTCCAAATGGCTTGTGACTGACATGGTGCAGCCAGCAGACCCATATATGTAAAGGCATCTTGTTATATGGAGAGGATTCACTGCAATGTTCAGAATCATATTGCTATTCTCAAGGGGGCAATCTACGTGGGATAGAACCTGGGTTGGTGCATTCTCCTGAAGACCCTGACTCACCACACCTTAAAGAACTCCCTCCACCACTCTGTTCCATTTTAACTCCTTGTATTTCTTGAAGTAAATACCAAACTCCCAGCGGAGCAGCGAGAAACACAACGAAAAGTGGAGGATGACCAATTGGCTTCACAGTCCACACTGAAAGACACTTAGACCCCAGTGTCCATAGTTTACCTACAAAGAGAGAATTCAGCACCGCTGCCTCATGTTCATTGGATAATAAGAAACCATGTCCTCCAAGTAACATAGATGCAGAACCAGCTTTGATGGTCTCTCTACAAAGGAACTAAATCTCCTCAGAACATCAAATATTTCAAGTGCCCACCCTTAGAGGCAGTTTCTCAAAAAGCATTTAGGCCAGCAGAGCTGCATGTTTGTGGAATGTTTACCCTGTCCCTTACTTTTAGAATCTTCTCTACCACCTCCAAAGTTGTAAACTCCTGAGTATTCTCCATTCCAGATATATTCACAGATTTTCTAGCTCTTATCCTCTAATTGTGTCTTACTTGAGAAGAATGTAATGTCAAGGCATTGTTCTGGATGAAAGTGGGAAGATTTTTGTGTAGCACATATTTGCATACACATTGGATTCAATTTCCTATTTTCCATTAGAAATGCTGAATCCCTGAAACTAACATATACCCTATTAGACTCTGACTACTAATCCTAACATGATGTAGAAAAATAACACAAACAGAATAGAAATACAAGCAGTTTAGAGGAGGTATGTTTTATAGTTGGAGTTGCCTTTTGCATGGTATAGTGTAGCAGTTATAAATCTAGTCAATTATTTGTTGAAATAGTTCTCCATGCGTTTTTAAAGTTAACAAATAAGTGAATTCCTGTCCCCCTTTCTCTGTAGCCTATTCAGCACACGTATTTTTATATGCACATATAGAATCCTACCTGGTACCAAACATACATTCTTGTGAGGTGGCTGACGTGGCAGATACAAATTGGAAGAAGAGATCACTCCTCCTAAACGCTGCTTGAACTGATAATTCAAATGTGAGTGAGCTTAATAGTTGAACAACATTATACATAAATCCATGTTCAGTAAAATGAATATATTTGGATCTGTGGATGATATACATTTCATGGTGAATTTCGTTTGGCATATATATTGCAATTTTTAATGTCTCTCTCTGTTTGTGTATATAAATAAATATATATATATATATATATATATATATATATATATATATATATATATATACACTCTCAAGATTTTTCAAAACATGAAATATGTGTCTTATTACACACTTCCTAAATTCATTCATATTTATGTTGTGGATTTATAGTCAACTTTTCACAAGATTATTCTCAGAAATATTCATCCACCTGAAATACGTATTTGTTTCTTTTTACTGTTTCCACCCCAGATATGCATTCACGGATTTTCAAACTCTTCTACTCTAATTGTGTCTTACTTGGGGTGAAGGTAATGTAAAGGCATTGTTCTGGATGAGAGTGGGAAGATAATTGTGTAGCACATATTTTATACACGTTGGATTCATTTTCCTATATTCCATTGAAAATACTGAATCCCTGACAATAACCCATACCCTACTATACTTTGTCTACTAATCCAAATATGATGGAGAAAAACAACCCAAACAGAATAGAAATACAAGCAGTTCAGAGGAGGCATGGGGTATAGTTGGACTTGCCATTTGCATGATAAATGGTAGGTGTTATAAATCTAGTCAATTTTTAATTGAAATAGTTCTCCATGTGTTGTTATAGTTAACAAATATGTAAATTCCTCTCTTCCTTTCTCTGTAGCCTATTCAGCACATGTATTTTTATATGCTTATATAGAATACCTGGTATCACACGTTCATTTTTGTGAGGTGACTGACTTGGCAGATACAACTTGTGAGAAGAGATCACTAGTCTAACCGCTGTTGGAACTGAAATTTCAAACTATGGGTGAGCTTTCTAGTAGAACAACATTATACATAAATCCTTGTTCAGTAAAATAAATATTTTGCATCTGTGGATGCTCTATATTTTATGATGAACTTCGATTGGCATATATATTCCTACATTTTAATGTCTGTGTGTGTGTTTTGTGTGTGTGTGTGTGTGTGTGTGTATATACATATATATAATTATATGTGTATATATATACACATATATATAATTATGAATATATATATATATATATATATATACACTGTCCTGATTTTTAAAATATGAAATATATGTATCTTAAATACACTCCCTAAGTTCATCCATGTTCAAAAATGTGGATTTATAATAAACTTTTTACAAAATTATTCTCAGAAATATTCATCCACCTGAAATACACATTTGTTTCATAGTTCTGAAAACTAACTTCAGTAAATGGTGCTTACAAATCCTAATATTTGTACAGTAACTGACCCAGATTAACATCAATCAAGTAGATTCGTATGGGACATGATGTGTATTCTGACGTTTATTTTCATTCAACACTGGTACATTACTATTTCTTCAGTTTTTACAAATCATATTAAATATATATTTCATCCACAAGTTCACAAATTTATACGCATTTGTTTCACAATCACTTCCTGCTTCATAAAACATGTATTCCTCCAGGTTTCTTGACTGGTCTTTTCATGAGACTTCTTTCCAAACACATTATTTTCGATTTCCATAATCACTTTTGAAGCAAAACTCACACACCCTTCATGATAAACCATAACCTTAATGTGGCCATTAGATATATAACTGGTTGGAATGAATGTTTGTATGTCAATATAAGATTTCCTGTATTTTTTCAGATATAATTTCAATCCATTATTTAAAGTCAGAACCAGATATATTATTTATTCACAGTATGGTCTATTCATGCAGTATCTCTATATGCACAGACAAAGGGTACACCTCTTTTTACCCCCATTACTAATTTATACGTCTTGAATATGTTGCTGCCAGAAATGGTGGAAGAAAGAGTCATGTCACCTGATCTACATGTACGTTTTATCACAGTAATATTCTGGACAAAAAAAGCAAAGGTCACACTTAAGATTGTAGCAAAGACTAAATGAAAAGTGAGCATGGATTACTAAACATCCATGTCCAGGTAGCCAAATGCTGTCAAATGTCAATCCTATTGGTCACTACATATTTGTTTCTTTCTTAGATTATATATTCAAACTCAACCCTGTTGAAAATATCTAATCCTATCACTCACTTTATACTTTGCCTGATTTCGTAATGTCTCTATTGATATCAGCTTTCCTAACTATTTTCCCCAGTTCATCATTGTGACAGTCTCTTCACTTGTGCTGACATTAACATTCACTGTCTACCGGAAACCCTATTGCTAAACAACATTTGGTCCAAATCCTATACTCACTCTTCTTTCTAAACCTACTGAGAATCTTCCGAATCCTACCGACTATCCCTTTTGACTGGAAGTTCTCTTCTACATTTAATCATCCATGGTACAAGGACCTAAGCCATTGTATATCAATTTACCTGACACATCAGTGCAGAACATAATTCAAAGCTACGTATCCCAATCAAGGGCCCAATGCCCTTTTGGGCTTCATATCTTAGCTAGATTTCTTTTTTCATACTTATATTTCACCTATATATTCTTGTAAATATCGCAGTTTCCCAATACCATTATTCATCGCGCAGAAAGATTCCTAATCCAAATCGAACCTGTTAGTTAACCTAACCATACACTGTTCAGTCAATTTAACTTTACAAAAGAGCAGCGATAGAGTTGGTCTTAAAATACAGGAATATAGGGGATCTTCCACATGCTGAGAAACTCAAAGGTCCATGCAGAAATGATTCCTGGAGAAGTTGTAAGCAGCTATGGAGGAAATAAGAGACCAAAAGTCATCCTCCATGGCAAACAACCTGGTCAGGATGAAGGGTTGTGTCTGAATCAGCTTCTCTCTTCTTAATGTAGAGAAGATGGACCAAACAAGGCCTGTGTGGAGAGCTGTTCCCAGGTGCCAATGGTTGATATACCAATCTAACTTGTGAAAGTGTCACAGGAAGTAGGGGCAGCCTCCATCTCATGGGACCCTTGAAAGCAATTGTTAGGACAAAGTGGTTGCCACGGCGGTAACCTCATTCAGTTCCTGAATGAAGTGACCTACCTCTCTTCCTTGATGACGGATTTCTCTGAACTTGGGATCCAGGAAGCCAGGCACCCAGAGTCAGTCCCAGTTTCTTTCCCAGTGGGCTCAGTTGTTTGGAATAACCAAGGACAGAGTAAGTCTTCCTTGGTACCTACTGATGTGAGGATTGCCAAATGCCAGGAGAGCTCTGAAAAGGGGAATTTCCTGAGAAAGCAGGTAGTGGCTCACCACTGGCTCCTGAAAACTTCACAGTGTTGGCCATGGCGACCAGATCTGAGAAGGACAGGCCATTTCAAGGAAACATATTATGGCCCATCAGTCAGAGTACATTCCAATTAGTCACAGACCTACTTGAATAAAGGAGGTGTCGTTGTGGGTGTGGTTGTGATTTTGTGGTTTAGTCTCATGTTCTGAGAATAGGTAAGAAAGGCGGTTTGTTTGTTTTGGAGTGGACTGTTTATAGTAAGTCATTTGACAAGGCGATTGTTTGTATGCCTGTGTATCCCACTGTGTCCGTGGTTGTAGACATTATAAAAGATAATGCATCAATGGATGTGTCCTGCCTAGTAGAAAGCTTGCCAACATTCATCCTGCCCAATTTATGAGTGGACTGCAGGTTGCTTTAGGGACGGGCAACACCTACTATCTTCCGGAGTTCCTGTTTTCTTCCTGAATTCTGGCCACTCTTCAGAGTAGGCTCATGGTTTTCTGTCCAAGATATGTACCACCTCCAAGATCTGTGACATTGCCATATAATGGATAGCTGAAGGGAATAGCAAGCATCTCAGAAAACTCAGATATCAGTGTGACAAAGAAAGTCTCAGTAGAGAAACCCTGCTCTGGGCCTTTTGCTTACCTATTTTTCTGTTGCTCTGAGTGTCAGAAAGGTATTTGCCTCAGGCCACACCTTTGTGAACCCTGAAGAAAACAGTTTTCAAATGGAAATGAATGGGCATCACCTGTGGCTCTTTGCTTAATTGCTTTGGAAAAGGATGTGTCTGAATCAGCCTCTTGGCCCTGTGTGAGGCAGTGGCTTAGATTCTTAGCACCTGATGGATCAAAAGAAAGATCCCATATGTCCATCCAAAACCAAAATGGCAAATATTCACTCATTGTGAATGAATTCTTTTACCTTCCTCTGTTAGGATCCTGAATTCCATCAAGGGAGAATAGGAATCCTTTGGGCCAAATGAGTTCTTCAAATCTCTGAAGAGGGGCTTGGGTTTTCTCATGACTCAAATTCACATAAAGAAGCTAAACCACAGAGTCAGAAGGCCTCAAATTGAAAAAGCCGAGCAGTATTAATGGCAGGCCTATTTGATCACTCCTGGTTTACAGGAAGTGTGTCCAGGCCACCTTGATGTTAGACAAATGAGGGGAACAGGACCTTAATTTGGACACTGACTTGGGATGTGGACCTCATTGAAAACTCCAGCCAGACGTTATAAGGAGTGTCTATATGGAAGAAGATGAGGACCATGTGGGAGTATTTTGGTTTTAATTGTGGTATTTTGTGTGGCGGTTGGAAGAGATGACTGTTCCACGGGGCTTGAACTCTGGTGTGATTCCCCTTAGAGACTGAGTTCTTTAACTGACCTCAGAGAAGTATTGCCATGAATTGTGTTGGGATTTTAGGAGGCCACACATGAGAGTCGCCCTTGGAACCTGAGATCTAGGCCCAGGTTGGATTTCCACAGAAAACTGGGAATTTCAGCCCGGATATTGCATACAATTTTTCTTAAAGACTTGGCAGGGATATTTGAGTTTAAAACACACATGGACCTCACATTGTAGATCTCAATGGGCCTGGCTTCATGTGACATTTTGGCCACCCTTAGGGAAACCATGCCTGTGAGAGTGCTCCAGTGCTTTCATTGAAATTAACTTCTTCACCATTTAATGGTTCCTGAATTAATTTAAGCCCTCAGAGCCGCAAACTTCATCCGTGAAAAATGGCTAGAAAATTACCATGAAATTTTTGATATTTTCATGTTCAGCTGGCACTGAAAAAACTTTGGATGTCCTGTTTCTGATCCTGAGTATACCAGACCCTGCCTTGATTGACTTTGTTTCATGAAAATGGTGTAGAACAGATATGCCAGTAAGTTGGAGCCTGGTGAGTAGTTGGCCTAGAGCAGTGGTATGCAATTGTGTGATAAAACATCTGTGTTGTGGCCATGTGGATCAGCCATTGGCTTCCAAATGGCTTGTGACTGACATGGTGCAGCCAGCAGACCCATATATGTAAAGGCATCTTGTTATATGGAGATGATTCACTGCAATGTTCAGAATCATATTGCTATTCTCAAGGGGGCAATCTACGTGGGATAGAACCTTGGTTGGTGCATTCTCCTGAAGACCCTGACTCACCACACCTTAAAGAACTCCCTCCACCACTCTGTCCCATTTTAACTCCTTGTATTTCTTGAAGCAAATACCAAACACCCAGTGGAGCAGCGAGAAACACCACGAAAAGTGGAGGATGACCAATTGGCTTCACAGTCCACACTGAAAGACACTTAGACCCCAGTGTCCATAGTTTGCCTACAAAGAGAGAATTCAGCACCGCTGCCTCATGTTCATTGGATAATAAGAAACCATGTCCTCCAAGTAACATAGATGCAGAACCAGCTTTGATGGTCTCTCTACAAAGGAACTAAATCTCCTCAGAACATCAAATATTTCAAGTGCCCACCCTTAGAGGCAGTTTCTCAAAAAGTATGTAGGCCAGCAGAGCTGCATGTTTGTGGAATGTTTACCCTGTCCCTTACATTTAGAATCTTCTCTACCACCTCCAAAGTTGTAAACTCCTGAGTATTCTCCATTCCAGATATATATTCACAGATTTTCTAACTCTTATCCTCTAATTGTGTCTTACTTGAGGAGAATGTAATGTCAAGGCATTGTTCTGGATGAAAGTGGGAAGATTTTTGTGTAGCACATATTTGCATACACATTGGATTCAATTTCCTATTTTCCATTAGAAATGCTGAATCCCTGAAACTAACATATACTGTATTAGACTCTGACTACTAATCCTAATATGATGGAGAACAATAACACAAACAGAATAGAAATACAGGCAGTTTAGAGGAGGTATGTTTTATAGTTGGAGTTGCCTTTTGCATGGTATAGTGTAGCAGTTATAAATCTAGTCAATTATTTGTTGAAATAGTTCTCCATGCGTTTTCAAAGTTAACAAATAAGTGAATTCCTGTCCCCCTTTCTCTGTAGCCTATTCAGCACACGTATTTTTATATGCACATATAGAACCCTACCTGGTACCACACGTACATTCTTGTGAGGTGGCTGACTTGGCAGATACAAATTGGAAGAAGAGATCACTCCTCCTAAATGCTGCTTGAACATTTAATTCAAATGTGAGTGAGCTTCCTAGCTGAACAACATTATACATAAATCAATGTTCAGTAAAATGAATATATTTGGATCTGTGGATGATATACATTTCATGCTGAATTTCGTTTGGCATATATATTGCAATTTTTAATGTCTCTCTCTGTTTGTGTATATAAATATGTATATATATATATATATATATATATATATATATATATATATAAATACACTCTCAAGATTTTTCAAAACATGAAATATGTGTCTTATTACACACTTCCTAAATTCATTCATATTTATGTTGTGGATTTATAATCAACTTTTCACAAGATTATTCTCAGAAATATTCATCCACCTGAAATACTTATTTGTTTCTTAGTACTGTTTCCACCCCAGATATGCATTCACGGATTTTCAAACTCTTCTACTCTAATTGTGTCTTACTTGGGGTGAAGGTAATGTAAAGGCATTGTTCTGGATGAGAGTGGGAAGATAATTGTGTAGCATATATTTTATTCACATTCGATTCATTTTCCTATATTCCATTGAATATACTGAATCCCTGACAATAACCCATACCCTACTATACTCTGTCTACTAATGCAAACATGATGGAGAAAAACAACCCAAACATAATAGAAATACAAGCAGTTTAGAGGAGGCATTGGGTATAGTTATACTTGCCATTTGCATGATAAATGGTAGGTGTTATAAATCTAGTCAATTTTTAATTGAAATAGTTCTCCATGTGTTGTTAAAGTTAACAAATATGTAAATTCCTCTCCCTTTCTCTGTAGCCTATTCAGCACATTTATTTTTATATGCTTATATAGAATTCTACCTGGTATCACACGTTCATTTTTGTGAGGTGACTGACTTGGCAGATACAACTTGTGAGAAGAGATCACTCCTCTAAACGCTGTTGGAACTGAAAATTCAAACTATGGGTGAGCTTTCTAGTAGAACAACATTATACATAAATCCTTGTTCAGTAAAATAAATATTTTTGCATCTGTGGATGCTATATATTTTATGATGAACTTCGATTGGCATATATATTCCTACATTGTAATGTGTGTGTGTGTGTGTGTGTGTGTTTTTGTGTGTGTGTGTGTATATATATATATATATATATATATATATATATACATATATATGTATATACACATATATATAATTATGAATATATATATATATATATATATATATATATATACACTGTCCTGATTTTTAAAATATGAAATATATGTTTCTTAAATACACTCCCTAAGTTCATCCATGTTCAAAAATGTGGATTTATAATAAACTTTTCACAAAATTATTCTCAGAAATATTCATCCACCTGAAATACACATTTGTTTCATAGTTCTGGAAACTAACTTCAGTAAATGGTGCTTACAAATACTAATATTTGTACAGTAACTGACCCAGATTAACATCAATCAAGTAGATTCGTATGGAACATGATGTGTATTCTGACGTTTATTTTCATTCAACACTGGTACATTACTATTTCTTCATTTTTTGCAAATCATAGGAAATATATACTTCATCCACAAGTTCACAAATTTATACGCATTTGTTTCACAATCACTTCCTGCTTCATGAAACATGTATTCCTCCAGGTTTCTTTACTGGTCTTTTCATGAGACTTCTTTCCAAACACATTATTTTCGATTTCCATAATCACTTTTGAAGCAAAACTCACACACCCTTCATGATAAACCATAACCTTAATGTGGCCATTAGATATATAACTGGTTGGAATGAATGTTTGTATGTCAATATAAGATTTCCTGTATTTTTTCAGATATAATTTCAATCCATTATTTAAAGTCAGAACCAGATATATTATTTATTCACAGTATGGTCTATTCATGCAGTATCTCTATATGCACAGACAAAGGGTACACCTCTTTTTACCCCCATTACTAATTTATACGTCTTGAATATGTTGCTGCCAGAAATGGTGGAAGAAAGAGTCATGTCACCTGATCTACATGTACGTTTTATCACAGTAATATTCTGGACAAAAAAAGCAAAGGTCACACTTAAGTTTGTAGCAAAGACTAAATGAAAAGTGAGCATGGATTACTAAACATCCATGTCCAGGTTGCCTAATGCTGTCAAATGTCAATCCTATTGGTCACTACATATTTGTTTCTTTCTTAGATTATATATTCAAACTCAACCCTGTTGAAAATATCTAATCCTATCACTCACTTTATACTTTGCCTGATTTCGTAATGTCTCTATTGATATCAGCTTTCCTAACTATTTTCCCCAGTTCATCATTGTGACAGTCTCTTCACTTGTGCTGACATTAACATTCACTGTCTACCGGAAACCCTATTGCTAAACAACATTTGGTCCAAATCCTATACTCACTCTTCTTTCTAAACCTACTGAGAATCTTCCGAATCCTACCGACTATCCCTTTTGACTGGAAGTTCTCTTCTACATTTAATCATCCATGGTACAAGGACCTAAGCCATTGTATATCGATTTACCTGACACATCAGTGCAGAACATAATTCAAAGCTACGTATCCCAATCAAGGGCCCAATGCCCTTTTGGGCTTCATATCTTAGCTAGATTTCTGTTTTCATACTTATATTTCACCTATATATTCTTGTAAATATCGCAGTTTCCCAATACCATTATTCATCGCGCAGAAAGATTCCTAATCCAAATCGAACCTGTTAGTTAACCTAACCATACACTGTTCAGTCAATTTAACTTTACAGAAGAGCAGGGATGGAGTTGGTCTTACAATACAGGAATATAGGGGATCTTCCACATGCTGAGAAACTCAAAGGTCCATGCAGAAATGATTCCTGGAGAAGTTGTAAGGAGCTATGGAGGACCTAAGAGAGCAAAAGTCATCCTCCATGGAAAACAACCTGGTCAGGATGAAGGGTTGTGTCTGAATCAGCTTCTCTCTTCTTAATGTAGAGAAGATGGACCAAACCAGGCCTGTGTGGAGAGCTGTTCCCAGGTGCCAATGGTTGATATACCAATCTAACTTGTGAAAGTGTCACAGGAAGTAGGGGCAGCCTCCATCTCATGGGACCCTTGAAAGCAATTGTTAGGACAAAGTGGTTGCCACGGCAGTAACCTCATTCAGTTCCTGAATGAAGTGACCTACCTCTCTTCCTTGATGACGGATCTCTCTGAACTTGGGATCCAGGAATCCAGGCACCCAGAGTCAGTCCCAGTTTCTTTCCCAGTGGGCTCAGTTGTTTGGAATAACCAAGGACAGAGTAAGTCTTCTTGGTACCTACTGATGTGAGGATTGCCAAATGCCAGGAGAGTTCTGAAAAGGGGAATTTCCTGAGAAAGCAGGTAGTGGCTCACCACTGGCTCCTGAAAACTTCACAGTGTTGGCCAAGGAGACCAGATCTGAGAAGGACAGGCCATTTCAAGGAAACATAGTATGGCCCATCAGTCAGAGTACATTCCAATTAGTCACAGACCTACTTGAATAAAGGAGTTGTCGTTGTGGGTGTGGTTGTGATTTTGTGGTTTAGTCTCATGTTCTGAGAATAGGTAAGAAAGGCGGTTTGTTTGTTTTGGAGTGGACTGTTTATAGTAAGTCATTTGACAAGGCGATTGTTGGTATGCCTGTGTATCCCTCTGTGTCCGTGGTTGTAGACATTATAAAAGATAATGCATCAATGGATGTGTCCTGTCTAGTAGAAAGTTTGCCAACATTCATCCTGTCCAATTTATGAGTGGACTGCAGGTTGCTTTAGGGACAGGCAACACCCACTATCTTCTGAAGTTCCTGTTTTCTTCCTGAATTCTGGCCACTCTCCCGAGTAGGCTCATGGTTTTCTGTCCAAGATATGTACCACCTCCAAGCTCTGTGACATGTTCATGTACTGGATAGCTGAATGGAATAGCAAGCATCTCAGAAAACTCAGATAACAGTGTGACAAAGAAAGTCTCAGTAGAGAAACCCTGCTTTGGGCCTTTTGCTTACCTATTTTTCTGTTGCTCTGAGTGTCAGGAAGGTCTTTGCCTCAGTCCTCCAATTTGTGAAGCCTTAAGAAAACAGTTTTCAAATGGAAATGAATGGGCATCACCTGTGTATCTTTGCTTAATTGCTTTGGAAAGGGATGTGTCTGAATCAGCCACTTGGCCCTGTGTGAGGCAGTGGCTTAGATTCTCAGCACCTGTTGGAACTAAAGAAAGATTCCATGTGTGCTTTCAAAACCAAAATGGCAAAAAGATCAGTCACTGTGTATGGAGTATCTTGCCTTACTCTGATAGGTTTCTGATCTCCATCAAGTGAGAATATGGATCCTTTGAGTCAAATGAGTTCTTCAAAGCCCTGGAGAGGCTAGCCCATATGAGCTTGGGTTTTTTTCATTATTCCAAATCACATAAAGAATCTATACCTGACAGTCAGTAGGCCTCAAATTGGAGAAGCAGAGCAGTATTAAGGCCAGGCTTATTTTATCACTCCTGGTTCACAGGAATGGTGTCCAGGCCTAGCTGACTTTAAGCAAATAAGGGACAAGGGAGCTTGTTTTGGATACCGTCTTGTGCTGCACCCCTCATGGAAACCTCCAGCCAGAGGTTATAATGAGTGTCTATATGGAAGAAGGTGAGGACCATGTGGGAGTGTTTTGGTTTTAATTGTGTTCATTTGTGTAGCAGTTGGAAGAAATGACTGGATCCACCAGGGCTGGAACTTTGGTATGATTCCCCTTAGAGACTGAGTTCTGAAACTGACCTCAGAGAAGTATTGTCATGAATTGTGTTGCGATTTTAGAATGCCACGCATGAGAGTCACCCTTGGAAACTGAAATCTAGGCCAAGGGTGGCTTTCGACTGATCACTGGGAATCTCAGCCAGGATATCACATGATTTTATTCTGAAAGACTTGACAGGCATAGTAGAGAGTCAAAACACTCATGGACCTCACATTGTAGACCTCAATGGGCTGGGCTTCATGTGACCGTTTGGCTACTCTTTGGGAAGCCTTGCCTTTGAGAGTTCTCCAGAGCATTCATTGAAATGAGGTTCCTCAACATTAAATGGTTCCTGAATGAATTGAAACCCACAGTTTCTCCAACTTCATCCTTGAAAAGTGGCTAGATAAACACCCTGAAATTTTTAAAACTCCCATGACCAGGTGGCACTGGAGAACCTTTGGATCTCCTGTTGCTGATCATGAGTGTACCAGACAGTGCCTTGATTGACTGGGTTTCATGAAAATGGTGAAGAACAGAGATGCCAGTAATTTGCACTGCTGAATAGTGGGCCCAGAGCAGTGGTGTGCAGGTGTGTGATAAAATATCTGAGGTGGGGCTGTGTGGATTTCCAATTGACTTCCAAATGCCTTTTGGCTGCCATGGTGCATCCAGCAGAACCTTACATGTTAAGGCATCTTATTATATGGAGAGGTTTCAAGGCAATGTTCAGAATCAGGTGGGTATGGTCAAGGAAAAAGCTATGTGAAATAGAAGCCTGGTTGGTGCATTCTCCTGCAGTTTCTGACCCACCACACGTGACAGAACTCCCTCCAGCACTGTGTCGCAGTTGAACTCCTTGTATTTCGTGAAGCAAATACCAAACTCCCAGTGCAGCACCAAGAAACACCACAAAAATGGAGGATGATAAAATGGCTTCACAGTCCACACGGGGAGACACTTAGCCCCCAATGGCCACAGTTTACCTACCAAGAGATAATTCAGCACTGCTGCCTCATGTTCATTGGAAAATAAGAAACCATGCTCTCCATTCACATAGATGCAGACCCAGCTTTGATGGTCTCACTAGAAAAGAAGCTAAACCTTCTGACAACAAAATATATTTAAAGTATCCAACCTCAGAGGCAGTTTCTCAGGAAGTCTTTAGGCCAGCAGAGCTCTATGTTTGTGGAGTGTTTACCTCTTAGGCCAGGATGTAAGAAAAGAACACTGACTCCAATTAAAATCAAATTAATGTAACCTTATTATTTCCACTGGCTGGGCTGCCACTCCCTCCCAAAATTGCGAGAACAAGAGAGCAACCCCACCTTTACTACAGCCCAGGTTTGTAGCCCAGAATGTTACACAAAAATGGGGTAACAGATAATAGAACTCTGACAAGCATCACACTAATGGGAGTTTACATTTTTTTTTTTTTTTGCTAGCCCCAACATCAAAATTTATGAGGACCATTAGAGCCTCAGAGAGGGTCATTGTCTGGCCACAAAAGGCCAATATTTATGAGGTGTGACAAAGTTTCAGAGAGGGCTGCTATCTGGTCAGAGAGCCATGCACGGGTGAGTTCAAGGCACGGGCAGTCATTCCAAGCAGGTTCAGAATTTGCAGTAATTTACAGTAAAGCCAAAATGATTTTTTCATGGCTTTGTTGCAAGATGGCTCCCAATTTTAATAAAAGGTAAGGTTGGGTGTATCATTCCCCCCTTTTCTTATGTGTCCCTTTGTAATCCTTGATAGGTTAGTGGAAAAGCACTGAGGAAATTTTAATCCCTCAGTTAACAGTCACCAAATTTTTAGAACTCACCGAAAACCAGTCTCCCTGATATTACCTGACTTAATTAATTACTTATATTGATAGTCTATTTATTTTTGGCTCCATTGGTGTAAGTAGAGAGTCGTCTCTCATTTTGGCTTTTTCTCAGCTGAGAAAGTGTGACATGAGTGTGCATGGCGTGAGGGACATGAGTTGCCTTTTTGAAGTCAGTTCTTTTTGAAGTCTTGTTGAGGAAGAACAGGTTGTAAAGTCATCTGGGGATGGGTTCTTCTATGAGAGAAACAAAAAACATGAGTATTGAATAAATGTTGCAGTAGCTGGATCATGTCACTGTATGAAGTACCCTCACCAGTCTTTAATATCCCCAATTATCATTACTGTGAACTTAATATTTAACTTTTAGTGATACAGTTGTCCCTCCCCATAATATACAGTTTAATAATTTAATGTCATCTGATTTTGCAGAATCCTTTCACTAGTATGACCTCGGTGTTTAATAGAGAAACATTTAATTCTGTTACTCAGGGCTGGATAATTGTACTAGCATACACCAAGCCTACTTGTGTAGGTTAGGAATATCTGTAGGCCTTAAACTAAAAACTTCTGCCTCTGGCAGCTCCTCTTGATAGTCTATTTTTATAGTTATCAGGCATTCCTCTCTGAGAATCCTTCTTTGTAGCCAACAGTTTTACTTATTTTGGGAGGCTAACATAAAGTGTATACCTTAAAATATTATTATTATTATTATTATTATTATTATTATTATTATTATTATTATTATTTAAAATGCCCAGGATTGGCTGTATTTTGGTTTTAACTGTCTTTGCTAAGTGTTTAAGATGAAGCAGTCAAACTGACTTTTGTTTCTATCTATTGTTAGCAGTCAGCTGAGCTTTTATGGGAGTCATTTTTTGGGAAACTTGAGAGCAGCTTCTCAGTTCTGCTAGTGCAATTTGAGCTATGTGGGTCCAGGTCTTGCTTGACCATGTGGCTTCCCTCAGAAGCATCAGGGATGTCTCCCTTTCCTGATGACTCACCTCTTTGTAGCAAATGCACTGATTGGCTTTCTGTTCTCCAGTGGTCTCATTAATCTCTCTGATCGGGAGGTTATGTGGCCCAGAGTTGCAAAGCTCATAGAGAAATCCCTTGTTCCCTGCATTCAGACTGACTCAGAGGGCAAGAGTCAAATATCGTTTTTTTTGGACCTTTTTATTTAACTTTAATTTTCAATCCTAATCTGAAACAACCAGCAAATGAATTTTAATAGCCATATATTAAGAGTACTGTGCTTTAATGTCTATAAGTTTATAATTATTTATATATTATTAATTGGGATCTTATTATTCTGTCTGTATTGTAGTTGATGACTTATTATCTTAAATTAACCCATGTTGTGTTTTTAAAGCAACACTTCTGTAAAACACCAACAGGGAATCTTTAGATCACTTATAAGGAAATTAAAAAATAAAATTTTTTTAACAAGAGTAAAAATACTTAGTTCATGTAATAGCTACCCTGAATTTTTTGGGTGAGTTATATATTATATCATCTTTTTGAGATCCTAGTAATCTTGACAGAAAAAAAAATTTGAACATAACTTTAAATGAAATAAAATCTGACCTACTGCTTTCGTAGTCATTCTCACATGTAGTAAGATGGGACACAGAGTCTTATCTCAGGTAAGCAGGGCTCCTTAAAAACCTTAAATGCTTTAGTTCTAAAGCTGATCTTTGTTTTTTAAATATCATTTTACAAAGTTTACATAAATTTTTTGAGGTCACATGAACATTAGCTCACACCATATGATATCACATTTAAAACATGAATTAAAGTATGGCTGAAAGATTTTAACCTTTACATAGATTAGGGTCTCATTAACTTGAAAATACATTTAAATTGTTCCACAATGTAAAAAGTAACATAAAACTTTACATATATTATTGATAACAGGTAAATAAATCCCCAATATATATTTTATTTACCATACAACTTCAGAACACCTGCTTGATATAATGCTCTTTTAAAGTTTCTACCTTATAGAGTTTTATAACTGGAAGATATGAGCACATTAATAGCATCACAATTACATTGATGTTTCTACATTAACCAAGTTTAGCTTTTAAAGAAATGGCAGTACAGTGCTCTAAAATAACAGTTCTTAATTAAACAGTTGTTTAATTTTTATGGTTGCCTGCTCTAGAAAATTTAAATCTTAATAAACTAAATGTTATGGGTAAACTTATGTTTAAGAAATTTTTGTCTCTTTAACACATGACTGATTTTTACAATCTTATACAGACTTTAGTACAAACTTATACAGACCTTAGTATATCAATCAGATATCAAACAAAAGTACTCATGAATGAGTAATCCCATATCAAATTTACTTTACTTATTTATCAAAATATTAGACAAATGTTTTGAACAGTGTAAGCCATTTTTTTGATTGAAAGAAAAGTCCTGGAACATAGGCATATTAGACCTTTTGTAGACATTAATACTTTATTAGATTTTTGAACACCTAGAAAAACTTGTAAGCTTAAATTTAAAGAAATTTATATTTATCAGTTTACCCAATTTAAATTGAAACATTTAAATCACGTGAATTAAAGATCTTTGGATCCACTTTTTAAAATTGTTTTTATGAGTGCTTTTTAATATGAGTGCTCCTTATATATGTTAATTTGTGTATCATATATATGATATACAGACATATGTATACATATATAGACATACAACACATAACAAATTGTGCACACATAATAAAAGTGAAGGCCTTGTAGCTTTTCACAGGTGAAATCTCCACTGCAATGATTTAAAAATTCCACAGTTGGTCAAAGATATTACTGATCAGAAAAACATTAACCTAGGTCTGTAGGAGCAAAATAATGAGCTCAAAAAATAAATAAAGAATCTAAGGAAAAAAATATGAGTCCTAGAAAAAATGACTGGCCAGTAATAAGTAAATACCATACAATTTACTTTTTTTTTCCTTAGGCCTCAAATAAGTCTCCTACTAATCTTACAGGCTTCTTTCATTTGTATTTCAAAATAATCCCTGGCTGAGGTCTGGAAGAAGCAGGAAAAAATGGCTATTCTGAGCAGAAACCTTAGGCCTAAGGTATTTTAACCATTATTTCCAGGTTAGGATGTTGAAAATTATGATACAAGTTTAAGATACAATTCACAAAATTTTATATCTTTACAAGTTGTTTTGTCAACAGATATCATACTATGATTTAGTATCCTTGTCCAAATTAATGCACTGGTACACACAGTGACATTTTCCCAGGCTACCTAATTTAAAATTGGTGAAAAAAAGACTGAATGATTGGGAAGTTACTTGCCAACTTGGAAGTAGGGTTCTTTAGTTTTCCATCCTAAGTATTTATGTTCTCTGACATGAATTATCTGAAACCATAAACTAAACAATTACCTAAACCCGACTTTTAACTGCAAGATTGTGAAATGCTTCAAAAACCCATTCAGATACCAGATTGGTACAATGAAACATCATCATTTAGACACAAATTCAGCTAAGATCATTTCCAAGAAACAATTTATAATATTAACACATTATTGCACATGTCTTAAAGGGCCAGAAAAAAGGCACAAGACAGGAAGAAATGAACTCCAGGCAATGGCTGACAGACAGAACCCTTTAAAACAGAGCAAATAAGAGAAAAATCTCCTTCCCCAGTGGCACCACAGATGTCCCCAAAAGGGGACCAAATGTTTTCACAGAGGAGCAACCTGAAATGTAAAATAAAGTGTCTCCATGGTGACTTTACTGCATTTAGTGTCCCCTTTTTGTTTTTCTCTTTTTTTAAGAAGACAGAGGCTGCATTATCCTTACAGTGCAGGGAACGAAGGAGGGAATTCCCTGAAGAAACAGGGCTTTGGCAGATGCTGGGAGATACTCAGTTCTTCATTCCCCAGCAGGCATTGCCATCTGCACTGGGTGTGCTCCAGGCAGCCAGCTAGGGGCTTCTCTCATTCTGCTTAACAAATGGTGGTAAAGTTCATCACATTTCCTTAAAACACAGTCCAAAGGGGTGTCAGGCTTACTTGCTTTGTTACCCATTTTCACGTTCAATATCCTTAAGATTTTATCACAGAAATCACAAAACAAAATGCACAAAAACAAAAAAAACAAAAAAACATATAAAACACAGAACAAAACACACACACACACACACAAAAAAAAAAAAAAAACAGAATCCCGGTGCCAAAACAGAAAAACAGAGGAGCAATTCAACGTCTTGCTAAAGCTCTGGGGTAGGAGCACGTGCATGTCCCTCGGCACCTCTCTAACCTTGAAAGGAATTCCCTACAGAACGGAACAGAGGACAGAACGATTCTCATTACTGTCCTGGACAGGAGTGTATGTGAGCCTCCCCAGGCCACCTCTCTGTCATTAGAAGAGATCTCCCTTAACCAGATATAAGATGTTATCAAGGTGCCACTTACCTATGGAGGCCTCCTCCACCAGGTGCTTGCTAATAGTTTCAGTGCGGTGGTTCACTGCAGTGCTCCCCAGACCGACGGCTCACTCCAAGGCCTTGGAACATCTCAAGTTGTGCACCCCCTAGAGTGGCTCCCCAGCCCGTAGCCCTGGAGGGAAGGCCAGCTTCAGAATTTTCAGCAGTCTGGCCTTGTGATCTGGTCGGGCAGGGTCATCTCACTGGGGAACTCCAAAATGTTGGACTAGGATGCAAGAAAAGACCACTGACTCCAATTAAAATCAAATTAAGGCAAGCTTATTATTAAAACTGGCCAGGCTGCCTCTCCCTCCAAAAATGGCGGGAACAAGACAGCAACACCACCTTTCCTACAGCCCAGCTATATAGCCCAGAAAGTTACACAAAAAGGGGGTTACAGATAACAGAACTTTGAAAGCATCACACTAATGGTAGTTTACATTTTTTTTGCTGGCCCCAACATCAGAAATTATGAGGACCATTAGAGACTCAGAGAGGGTCGTTGTCTGGCCTGGGAAGGCCAATATTTATTAGGTGTCACTAATGTTTCAGAGAGCACTGTAATCTGGTCAGAGAGCCAGGCATGGATGAGTTCAAGGCACGGGCACGCATTCCAAGCAGGTTCAGAATTTGCAGTAATTTATAGTAAAGCCCAAATTATCTTTTCACGGCTTTCTGGCAAGATGGCTCCCAATTCTAATAAAAGATCAGGTTGGGTCTATCAAGCCTGTCCTTTACTTTTGGAAACTCCTCTACAACCTGCAAGGTTGTGAACTCCTGACCATTTTACATTCCAGATATGTATTTACAGATTTTCTAACTCTTGTCCTCCAACTGTGTTTTACTTGGGGTGAAGGTAATATCAAGGCATTGTTCTGGATGAGAGTGGGAAGATTTTTGTGTAGCACATATTTGCATACACATTTAGGAGATCACTCCTCCTAAACACTGTTGGAACAGAAAATTCAATCTATGGGGGAGCTTCCTAGCTGTACAACATTATACATAAATTCAAGTTCATTAAATAAATAGTTTTGGATCAGTGGATGATATATATTTCAAGATGGATTTAAATTGGCATATATATTGCTACATTTTAATGTCCATGTGACTTTTGTGTTTATAATGTTTTGTGATTTATGTGGATTTATAATCAAATTTTCACAAGATTGTTCTCAGAAATATTCATCCAACTTAAATACATACTTTTTTCCTAGTACTGAAAAGTAACTTCAGTGAATGGTGCATAAAAATCCTAATATTTCTACAGTAACTGACCCAGATTAACATCAATGCAAGTAGATTCCTATGGGACATGATGTGTATTTTGATGTTCATTTTTATTCATCACCGGTACATTACTATTTCTGCAGTTTATGCACATTATACATAGTATGATATATAATGTTCACTCACTTCCTGCTTGAGAACACATGTATTCTTACAGGTTTCTTGACTATTCTTTTCATGAGACTTCTTTCCAAACACATTATTTTTGATTTCCATAATCACTTTTGAAACAAAACTCACACACCTTTCAGGATAAACCACAACCATAATATTACCATTAGATGTATAACTGGTTGCAGTGAATGATTGTATATCAATGTGAGATTTCTTTTATATTTTCAGATATCAATTCAATCCATTATTTAAAGTGGAACCAGTTATATTATTTATTCACATGATGGTCAATTGATGCATTATCAATATATTCTATGACACAGGGTATACCCCTTTGTACCCCCAATACTAATTTATATTTCTTCAAAATAGTGCTCCCAGAAATGGTGGAAGGAATACTCATGTCACCTGATCTACATATACATTTTATCACAATAATATTCTGGACACAAAATGCAAAGGTCACACTTATGATTTTACCAAAGCCTAAATAAAAAGTGAGCATGGATTAATAAAAACATCCATGTCCTGGTTACCTAATGCTCTCAAAAGTCAATCCAATTTGTGACAACATATTAGTTTCTGCCTAAGATTATATATTCAGACTCAAACCGTTGAAAATGTCTAAACAAATTACACACTTTATACTTTTACTGACTTCCTACTGTCTCTATTTATATCTGCTTTCCTACATATTTTCCCCAATTCGTCATTGTGCTGACATTTACATTCACTCTCTACCCGAAACCTTATTTGTAAAGAACTTTTGGTACAAATGCTATACTAACTCTTCTTTCTAAATCTACTGACTATCTTGCTAATCCTACAGACTATCCCTTTTTTATTGGATATTCTGTATGTTATTCAATCATCCAGTGTATAAGATCCTATTTCTTTGTATATCGATTTATCTGAGACATCTGTGCAGAATATAATTCAAAGCAAAGTATGCTACTCAAGGGCCCAATGTCCTACTTGGCTTCAAGTCTTCCCTAGATTTCTGTTTCCATACTTATATTTAACCTATATATTCTTGTAAATATCTCAGGTTCCCAATACCATTATTCATCCAGCAGAATGATTTCTAACCCAAATAGAACATGATATTAACACTAACCATACACTGTTCCCTCAATCTAACTTTACAGCAGTGCAGGGATAGAGTTGGTCTTACAATACAGGAATATAGGGGATCTTCCACCTGCTGAGAATCTCAAAGATCCATGCAGAAATTATCCCTGAAGAAGATATAGAATGCTATGAAGGACCTGAGAGACCAAAAGTCATTTTCCATGGCAAATAACCTTGTCAGGATGAAGAGATGTGTCTGAATAAGCCTCTCGCATTTTAATGTAGACAAAATGGACAAAACCAAGCCTGTGTGGAGATCTCTCCCCCAGTACCTATGGTTGATATACCATTCTAACTTGTGAAAGTGTCACAGGAAGTAGGGTCAGCCTCCATCTCATGGGACCCTAGGAAGAAACTGTTAGGACAAAGTGTTTGCCAAGGCTGTGAGCTCATTCAGTTCATGAAGGAAGTGACCTACCTCACTTCTTTGTGATGGAACTCTCTGAACTTGGGATCCCGGAAACCAGGCACCCAGGGCCAGGCCCAGTAACAGTCACAGAGATCTCACTTGTTTGGATTTATCATGGAAAGAGTCAGTCTTTCTTGGTACCTACAGATGTGAAGATGGCCAAATGCCAGAAAAAAATCTGAAGAGGTGTCTTTCCTGAGAAAGCAGGTAGTGGCGGCTCAAAGCTGGCTCCTGACAACTTCACAGAGTGGGCCAAGGAGTCCAGATTTGAGAACAGACAGGCCATTTCGGGTGAACAAAGAATGGCTCACCAGGCAGAGGACACTCCGGTTAGTAACAGACCTTCTTGGGGGAAGGAGGTGCATTTGTGGGAATGAGTGTGGGTTTGTGGTTTTGTCTCATGTTCTGAGAATACGTAGGAAAGTTGGTTTGTTTGTTTTGGAGTGGACTGTTTCTATTAAGTCATTTGACAAGGCAAGTGTTTCTATGTCTGTGTATCCCACTTTGTCCGTGGGTGTAGACTTTACAAAAGAAAATGCATCAATGGATGTGTCCTGTCTAGGAGAAAGCTTCCCAACATTCACGCTGCCCAATTTATAAAAGGACAGTGGATTGCCTTATTTGTGGGCAAGACCTGCAATCTTCCTAAGTTCCTGTTTTCTTCCTGAATTCTGGCCACTCTCCAGAATAGGCTCATGATTTTGTGACCAAGATAGGTACCACCTCCAAGCTCTGTGACTTGGCCATGTACTGGATAGCTGAAGGGAATGGCAAGAATCTCAGAAAACTCAGATATCAGTGTTACCAGGAAAAGTCTCAGTGGAGAAACCCTGCTTTGGGACTTTTGCTTACCTATTGTTCTATAGCACTAAATGTCAGGAAGGTCTTTGCCAAGGCCACCCCATTGTGAAGCCTGAATAAAACAGTTCTCTAATGCAAATAAATGGGCATCACCTGTCCCTCTTTGAGTAATTGATTTCGAAAGGGATGTGTCTGAATCAGCCTGTTGGCCCTGTGTGAGGCTGTGGCTTAGATTCTCAGCACCTGATGGATCTAAAGAAAGATGCCATGTGTGCATCCAAAACCAAAATGGCCAAAAGAGTACTCATTATGGATGAAGTCTCTCACCTTCCTCTGTAAGTTTCCTGACCTCCATAAGGTGAGAATAGGAATCCTTTGGGTCAAATGAGTTCTTCAAAGCCCTACAGAGTCTAGCCCATTGGTGCTTGGGTTTTCTCATGAACCCAATCCACATGAAGAATCTAAACCCCACAGTCAGTAGCCCTCAAATTGGAGAAGTGGAACAGTAATAATGGTAGGCCTATTTGATCACTCCTGGTTCAGAGGAAGGGTTTCCAGGCCACCCTGACTTTAGGCAAATGACGGGCAAGGGAGCTTATTTTGGACACTGTCTTGTCCAGCGCCCCTCATAGAAACCTCCAGCTAGAGGTTATGATGAGTTTCTATGTGGAAAAGATGAGTGCCATATGGGAGTGTTTTCGTTTAAATTTTGGTCATTTGTGTGGCGATTGGAAGAAATCACTGGGTCCACCTGGGATTGAACTCTGGTGTGAATCCACATAGAGACTGAGTTCTGGAACTGACCTCAGAGAAGAATTGCCATGAGTTTTGTTGGGATTTTAGGAGGCCACGCATGAAAGTAGCCCTTATAAACTTAGATCAAGGCCACAGAGCACTGGGAATCTCAGCCAAGATAATCCATGATTTTCTTCTTAAAGTCTTGGCAGCCATAGTTGAGAGTTAAAACACACATGTACCTCACATTGTAGACTTCAATTGGACTGGCTTCATGTGACCTTTTGTCCACTCTTTGGGAGGCCTTGCCTATGAGTGTTCTCCAGAGTTTCATTGAAATGAGCTTCCTCAACATTTAATGGTTTTTGAAACCCAAAATTCCTCCAACTTCATCCTCGAAAAATGGCTAGATAAACACCATGAAATTTTTGAAATTCCCATGACCAGGTGGCACTGGAGAATCTTTGGATGTCCTATTGCTGATCATGAGTGTATCAGACAGTGCCTTGACTGACTGGGTTTCATGAAAATTGTGTAGAACAGAGATGCCAGTAAGTTGGAACCTGCAAATTAGTGGGCCTAGAGCAGTGGTGTGAAGGTGTGTGATAAAACATGTGTGGTGGGGCTATGTGGATCTGCCATTTGCTTCCAAATGGCTTGTGACTGACATGGTACAGCCAGCAGAACCTTCCATGTAAAGGCATCTTTTTATATAGGGAGATTTCAAGGCAATGTTCAGAATCAGGTTGCTATGGACAAAGGGGCAACCCATGTGGGATAAAATCCTGGTTGGTGCATTCACATGCAGACCGTGAGCTCCACATGTGACAGAACTCCCTCCAGCACTGTGTCCCAGTTGATCTCCTTGTATTTCATGAAGAAAATACCAAAGTCCCAGTGCAGCAGCAAGAACCACCACGAAAAGTGGAGGAGGACCAAATGGCTTCACAGTTCACACGGTGAGTCACTTAGCTCCCAGTGGCCATAGTTTAACTACAAAGAGAGTATTCGCACTGCTGCCTCATGTTCATTGGAAAATTAGAAACAATGTCCTCCAGGTCACATAGATGCAGACCCAGCTTTGATGGTCTCACTAGAAAGTAAGCTAAAGCTACTGACAACAACATATATTTCAAGTGCCCAACCTCAGAGGCAGTTTATCAAGAAGTCTTTAGGCCAGCAGAGCTCCATGTTTGTGGAGTGTTTACCATGTGCCTTACTTTTGGAAACTGCTCTACCACTTCCAAGGTTGTGAACTCCTGAGTATATTCCATTCCACATATGCATTCACAGATTTTCTAACTTTTCTCCTCTAATTGTGTCTTACTTGGGACGAAGTTAATGTCAAGGCATTGTTGTGGATGAGAGTGGGAAGATTTTTGTGTAGCACATATATGCATACACATTAGATTCATTTTCCAATTTTCCATTCAAAATACTTAATCCCTGACAGTAACTCATAAACTACTAGACTCTGACTGCTAATCCTAATATGATGGAGAAAACTAACCCAAACAGAATAGAAATACAAGCAGTTCAAAAAAGGCATGGTGTATAGTTGGACTTGCCATTTGCATTATGAAGGGTAGGTGTTATAAATCTAGTTAATTTTTAATTGAAATAGTTCTCCTTGTGTTTTTAAAGTTAATAAATATATAAATTCCTGTCTCCCTTTCTCTGTAGCCTATTCAGAACATGTTATTTTATATGCACATATAGAATCCTACCTGGTATCACATGTACATTCTTGTGAGGTGGCTGACTTGGCAGATACAAATTATGAGAAGAGATCACACCTCCTAAACCCTGTTGGATCTTAAAATTCAACCTATGGGTGAGCTTCCTAGTTGAACAACATTAAACATAAATCCATGTTCAGTAAAAGAAATATTTTTGCATCTGTGGATGATATATATTTCATGATAAATTTCGATTGGCATATATATTGGTAATTTAATGTCTCTGTATGTGTTTTTTTGTATATATATTCTCCAGATTTTTCAAAATATGAAATATATGTGTCTTATATACACTCCCTAAATTCATTCATGTTCATGTATATGGATTTATAATCAAGTATTCACAAGATTATTCTCAGAAATATTCATCCAAATGAAATACATATTTGTTTCCAGTACTGAAAACTAACTTCAGTTAATGTTGCATACAAATACTAATATTTGTACAGTAACTGACCCAGTTTAAGATCAATGCAAGTAGATTACTATGGGACATGATGTGTATTTTGACGTGCATTTTTATTCAACGCTGGTACATTACTATTTCTTCAATTTATGCACATCATAGGATATATATTTCATCCACAAATTAGCAAACTTATAGGCATTTGTTTCACTTTCAATAACTTCCTGCTTCAGAACACATGGATTCCTCCAGGTTTCTTGTCTGGTCTTTTCATGAGACTTCTTTCCAAACACATTATTTTCAACTTTCATAATCAGTTTTGAAGCAAAACTCACACACTTTTCATGACAAACCATAATCCTAATATAACGTTTAGATGTATAACTGGTTGGAATGAATGTATGTGTATCAATATAAGATTTCCTGTATATTTTCAGATATCAATTGAATCCATTATTAAATTTGGAACCCATTTTATTATTTATTCACAGTATTGCCTATTCATGCATTATCTCTATATTCATATCACAGGGTTCACCTATTTGTACCCCCAATATTAATTTGTACATTTTGACACAGAAGCAATGGTCACACTTATTATTTTACCAATGTAAATGTCAGGCGAGCATCGGAGGAAGAGACTACCAGGGACTGTCTAATGCAACAGCCAAAAGTTTATGGGGGTCCAGCATGCTGGGGCTCAGAGCTCCCTTGAATAGAGGACAGAGCCCTGAGAACAGCTTAAGCAGAGCTTATATACTTTCCTTGGAGAGGGCAGGGAGGGAAGATTATTGATGGGTCAGGGCGAGTGGGTAGTTTGCGTGCAAATGGGTGAGGGAGTACATTCTGCAGTTTTGCAGTTGGTACAGCACATTCAGGGAACAAGATTAGCAAACAGTTCTCAAGATATCAACAGTGTTTTGTTAAGCATACAGTAAAACTGGAAGTGACAATTACCTATTTTATTTACCTTTCATTCCCCACTTTCTTTTGGTTACATTAAATCATAAAAGTGATCATTGGGGATGTCACATTTTATGTCTGCTAGTGTGGTATATTGATTTCTGATTACCATAAGTTTAACTTGTCCAATTTGAGCTTGGAGAAAGGAAACTACACGGTTGAGCAAACAGGGTCCTACAGTTAGCAATAATGTGAGGATTATTAAGGGACCGGCCAGGGCTGATAAAAGCGTAGTTAACCAGGGGGACTCTGTGAACCAAGACTCAAACCACCCTTTTTGGGCCTCTCTCTCTTGTTGATGCTCTTCAATGCGTCTTCTTAATTTAATCATAGATTCTTTTACAACTCCAGTATGGTAGGCATAATAACAACATTCTTCCCTCAATGCAGGACAAAGGCCCCTTCTCTCATGAAGAGGAGGTCGAACCCTCGCCTGTTCTGTAAAACAACTTCAGAGAGAGAGGTTAAAGATTCTTGTAAAGCTGTGATGGTGGTTTTTTAATATCTTTAAGTTTTGGTGTATTGCTGCTTCTAATTGGGTCATTTGTTGTGTCCCATGGATTAGGGCAGTGGTACCTGTGCCCACCTCTGCAGCAACTACTATTCCTCATAGGATGGCTAAAGTGAAAGATACAGGTTGCCAGCAGAACCGGGTTGTATGCCCCCCTATTTGAAATTTAAATGATCCTGCCTCATGATAGAGCACTCGGGGAAACATCTGCACCATTACATAATTAATCACATCTGTTGATAATTCTATGAATAAACAATGTTTAAGTATATAGAATTATACTGTTGTAGGTATGGACAAGGCAAGGCACCTAAGATAGCACCGAAGACAGGGAAACAGTCCTATTTGGTTGCAACCGGATATAGAGGGCATTGCTTCTATTGTAATCAATTAATCCCCTGAATCCCAAGTTTAGGTAGTTTCAGAATTTTGTACCCAACATGTAAGAGAAAAGACTCAGAAATTTACAGTCTGCAGAAGTTCACAAAAAGCAGTTTTTGGTTCTGTTTTTATTTTCCTCTTCTCTGGGAAAGATAACTTTTTAAGGACATCTGGGAGGGGGAGAGCTTTTTTCTTCTCTTTTATTTTCTCCCTGCCAGCTGTTACCATGGAGCCCAGTTGGTAACTTCTTTATCTTGGAAATGTAGCCATCTCTGGAAGCCTCAGCTCAAGGCCAGAGGCCTTGTTCACATATTTTGTGAAAAACTAGTAAGGGGGTGTCTAGCTTAGAAGTGCTGATTTTTCCAGCCAGTGGCCAAGTATAACAGAGCAACACGAAAAGAGGAAGTTTATGTACACTGAACTCTTTTATAGGGACTTTGTTGCTGAAAGTCCTAAAGTCAGCCACGATGAAGACTTCTGGAGAAGGCCATTTGAGATTTTTCTGTGGGCCTGGTACAGAGGGGAAGACGGGGAAGGCGGGGGGTGAGAGCAGTTCTGTGGTTCTGAGAATGAGGAAAAAGAGATATAAAAGAATATTGGGAAAAGGGTTTGGGATTTTCCTGGCAACAAAATGTGAGCAGTAGAACAGGTAGAGCAGATGGGAAGACAGGAGTGAGTATCCCAAAAAGCCTGTGAGGGACATTAAATTCTTAGTAACCTCTTTTTAGTGATGACAAAGCAACTTTAAAGGCCATTTTCATTACAACGTGGATAGGCGTCTGAGGGCACTCCTCAGCTGGTTTGAGCTTTGGGTTAGCTGGTAAGAGGACCTGGTGGGACCCGGTGTGGGCACTGACAGGAGAAGAGAGGAGTGAGTGGGTGGAAGGGTACCTCAGTACCTGCTACCTCAGCAAGGGGGCAATGGTCTGAGAACCAGCGGAGGTTTGGGTTTTTGATCTAGTAATTGGAGGGGAGAAATCAGGTTGTTGATGTGAGAGTGACAGCAGAGAGTCTGGAGCAGAAGGATCTATTGGAGAAACATAGTTCATGATGTGAGCAAAGGAGGGAAAAGGCATACACATAGGGGAATTTTCTTCCATCCTTTTGAGCACTTGCCGAAGTTGAAAAAGTCACACAGAATTTGAGGATCTAGACACCCCTCTGCGGGCCATCGGTTTTGGTTGTCGAATTGGTAATATGGCCAATGCTGTGAACTGAATTTGATGAGGAGTTTGGGTTCCACCATGCAGCCCCTGTATGCTCACATCCCCATGACTTACGGAAGAAGACGGCTTTTCCCCCACACAGCCGTGGTTGTTTGTGGCTTTGATAGTCCACCGGGCAAACATAGTAATCTAGGCTAGCCAACCTGCATCAGGCTTGCGTGTCCCTACATCCATAATGTTTGTTTCCATTATCTATGGTACGGAAGAAATTTAATGGAATTTTAATGGGATCCTCTTCATCAGAGATATCCCAATTGGAAAGACGTATACTCAGCTGACAAATATCTGGGTGGAGAGATGGCCACCAGGTCCCTAAGGGGGCTGTATGCAAGACAGACCATACTTCTTGTCTAATAGGATTTGTGATCAGCCATCGCTGCTGAATGGGCTGATGATGGTTAGGACTAGTGGTGGCCAAGGGGAGAGTCTATAGCCTTATCCATATGGACAATATGCAATTTGAAAGGGTTACCAGTCTTTTCCACTTTCAAGCCAGAGTCTGGACAGGGCGCAGGCTTGAGATGAGAATTGGGATCCAGGAAGTGATTCCGTCTACCTTTACCACTGTAGGTTTTATAAGTAGCACCTGGTATGGTCCTGTCCATCGGGGTTCCAGGGATGACACCTGAAGTCATCTTATGTAGACGAAGTCTCTTATTTGATATCGATGTGGAGTCTCCTCTTCACCAGGTTGGTAGGCAGTGGCCAGCTGGTTTGACAGGTATCGCTGAGTTCTTTCAAGAGCTTTAAGTTTGTCAAGCAAGGGGGTGTGGAAGGGATCGGTAGGTCTTAGAGTTGGGGTTAGGTCCTTACTGGAGGAGGGGCCCCATAGAGAATTTCATAGGAGGTGAGGTTACTCAAAGAAACAGAGGGAGTATTTCTTGCATGTAACAGTGCATAAGGCAGGAGCATAGTCCAACCTTTGATGCCCTCTCTAAGCTTAATTTCGTTATGGTCTCTTTAATGGTTCTATTAATTTTTTTTTAACCTGTCCTGAGCTCTGGGGTCTATAAGCACAATGTAACTTCCAATTTATTCCCAGGGTTCTGGCTAACCCCTTACTTACCTGGGCCATGAACGCCGGTCCATTATCAGACAATATACCCTTAGGTAGGCCGTATCATTGAAAAATATCTTTCAGGATTTTTTACCACCATTTGTGCCTTTTTTTTGTGTGGAAGGCTTCAATCCATCCTGAAAATATATCTACAAACACTAGGAGATATTGAAGTCCATACCTCGCTGGCTTAATTTCAGTAAAGTCCACGTCCCAGAATTGTCCTGGTCTGGTTGTTCATAGGTGCTTTTTTGCAGGAAGCTTGGAAGGGTAAGCATTAACCTATTGACAGAACGGACAGGGTTTTGTTACCCGTTCAGTTATGTCCTTTCGCTGTGAGTCGGTTAGTGGAAAACTCTGTTCTTGATCCTTCAGGAATGCCTGCAGTTTCTTTGAACCAAGGTGTGTGAATTGATGTACATTTTTAACGTAGTGTAGGGATTTCTGAAATTGCAGGCTTGGCTCAGTGAACTTGAGGAGTTCAGTGCCAGTGTTGTTAGATGTTATCAAAAGCTTGCTGGTGCTCAGGGGTCCATTGGAATTGGGCATCTCCCTTTAACAGCGGGTATAAAGGAGAAGTTAAGGACGCAAACACAGGAATCCATAACCTGCAAAACCCAGTAGTCCCAAGAAACTCTCTGTGTTGTCTGCTGCTGGGGGGGTGTATCTGCACAACCGTTTGTTTTCTGGGCTCAGTGAGCCATCGTTTACCACCCCTAAGGGAATAGCCCAGGAAGACTACTTCTTGCTGGCAAATTTGGGGTTTTTTGGAAGAAGCTCTATACCCGAGTTGAGCAAGCTTATATAATAGTGCTTGGTTCCCAGACTCACAGTTTTCCTTGGTGTTGGCTGCAGTAGCAGGTCATCCACGTATTGAAGCTGGGTGACTTCAGGGTGCATAGTTCTGAAGTTGTTGACATCTCTGTGGAGGGCTTCATCAAAGAGAGTGGGGGAGCTTTTGAACCCCTGTGGGAGTCTAGTCCATGTTAGTTTACCATACGTTCCGGTTTCTGGGTCTACCCACTCAAAAGCAAACAGCAACGGACTGTCTTTATGCAGAGGCATGCAATAGATAGCATCTTTATGTCCATACCATTTCTACTCAGGGTTCAGAGTGATAAGCAGATTGTACGAATTATTTACCATGGGGTGAATGTCCTGCACTCTGTTGTTGATCTCTCTTAGGTCTTGTATGGGGGATAATCCCCAGTTCCTGGATTTTTTACCGGTAGCAGGGGAGTGTTCCAGGCCGATTGACAGGGCCTTAGGACCCTAAGGCCAGATATTTCTGAATATGGGGCCTTATCCCATCTTTACCTTTTTTGCTCAGAGGATGTTGTTTGACATTGATTGGGGAGGCTGAGGTTTTTAACTCCACTGTTCTTGGAGGTTGTTTCATGGCTAGGCCTAACCCAACAATTTTGCCCAGGCATCTGGGTAATCTGTTATCCATTTCTGGGGTAGCTTGCCTGTTTGATCAGTCTTGGGGTGTGTGAAAAGTGGATGTTCATCTTCGACTGACATTTATAAAGCCATGACTATAGGAGTTTTTAATGAAGGATTTAGAAATTTCATTTTGGGGCCTTCGGGGTTAAAAGTTGTTTTGGCCCGGAGCTTACTGAGCAGATCTCTGCCCATCAATGGGGCCAGGCATTCTGGGATTACTAGGAAGGAATGTTGAATTTTGTCTTTCCCCATGTCCATGGTCCTCTTAGTTGTCTAAGTCTGATATTTACTGCTGTTAGCCCTTTGAACTAGAGATCTTTTATTTGATAGAGGGCCCAGTGGGGCCTTAAGGGCTGAGTATACTACTGCTGTATCCACTTCAAAGTTTATGGGGTCCCCTTCACTTCAAAAGTTACCCTGAGCTCGGGGAAGGGATCTGAGCCCCGACATTCTTAGTCAACCTCCAGAGTCAGAAAGGCTGTCTGGCGTGGCTTTCTCTTTCTAGGGCACTCTTTGGCTCAGTGTCCTTTTTCTTTACAGTAGGCACATTGATCTGAGGCCAAGGGTGGCCTCTGGAGGGGACCCAGGTATCACTTCTTGTCTCCCTGTTTCTTAATTTCTGGCCTATTTATTGTTGTGACCAGGACATTAGTTAATACCTTAATCTGTCTTTTTCATCTCTCATCCTCCCTTTGCTCCCTTTCGTTCTCTCTGTTTCTCTCTTATAGGATACTTTCTCGGCTACTCTGACTAAATCTCTCAAAGTCATATCTTGTAATCCATCTAAGTATTGTAACTTTCTTTTAATATCCAGATCAGCTTGCCCAATGAAGGCCATCACGGCATATGTCTTTTGATCCTCTGCCTGAAGATCGAAAGGAGTATATCTCCTATATGCCTCCATAATTCTCTCTAGAAACATAGAGGGATGTTCATCAGGCCCTTGAATAATCTCTCTTACCTTGGCCAAATTATTTGGTTGCCTAGCGGCCTGTTGGAAACCCACTATTAGGGCCCGGCAATAAGTGGACAGATGCTCCCTACCTTCAAAGGTGTCGGGGTCCCAGTTGGGTAAGTTCAAGGGGAAGCCTGCTATGATTATGTTGGGAAGTTGTGTTGGTCACCCATCTGGTCCGAGGATATTTTTTTTCTAGCTTCCAGGAAGTTTCTCTCTCATTCCTCTGTCATGAAGAGAATCCCTAGGATTTGTTGGCAGTCATCCCAAGTAGGCAGGTTTGAAAACGCCAGGGAGTTCTTTGAGTTCTTTTTGCCAGGCCAGCTTCCTCCAGGGAAGGAGGGGCTGTGTGTGTGACAAGGGGCAGTCATTTGGTGGGCGCTGGGCTGGCCTAGCTTCCTCCAGTGGCGGAGAGGCTGAGTCAGCAGCAGGGGAATCACTTAGAGGTTGTTGGGGGTTGGTGGACGAGGGCAGCGGATAAGAAGGCGAGGAGAGTCCAGTAGAGTCTTGAGACTCAGGGAGAAGAGAGGGTGGAGGAGGAGGAGCAGAGGGTTTGAGAGATAGAATCATGGTGGAAGGAGTAGGAGCGGGGGCAGAGACAAGGAAAAGCTTCACCCATTGAGGAGGAGATTTGCAGAGGTCCTGCAAAGTTGAGATATATGGCTGTTGATCTGGATGTCCATGTGGCCCCGGTTGAAATACAAAATCTCTGACTTTTCGAATTAGTGGGACGTAGATGTTTCTAGGGGCTATCCAACTCCAAAGGTGGGTCATTCTGAGGCACAGAGGGTCTGCCAGGTCCAGCAATTTACTGAAAAAGAAAGATTCTGGGCCCTTAAGCGGACTTTGTTCCAGTGATCAAGGGTCAGGAAGAGAGGTGTTGAAGTTCTCTGTCCCAAAATGAGAGATACACAAACAGTGAAAGCAACGACACACTACACTGACAAGACAAGACAATAAAGTCAGGCATTGGACGTCCAATACTGAGGCCAGGCCTGAGTAGCCGGCAAAACCTGATGGGCTGGAAATACCGAATCCGAAGCAAAATATCACTGAGTCAAGGAGACTATTGTTCCTCGATTTCCTGAGTCCTCTGGGGCATCCCCCAGGGACGTGGCCTGTGGCTCTGTGACACGTATGTCAGCCTCTGTCAGAGAGAGCTCACGCTCATCACCCATAGCCATTTTGCCAAGCCCTAACCTGAAACCTAAAACCAAAAAGAGTTCCCTTACTTACCCTGAAAGGAGCCCCTTGGGGATCTTTCATCCGCCGCTGTCGGATCTTGCTGGTGCCTCCAGATGTAAAGGTCGGGCAAGCATCGGAGGAAGAGACCACCAAGAGAATGTCTCCTTCAACAGTAAATGGTTTATTATGGGTCCAGCATTCTGGGGCTCAGAGCTCACTTGAATAGAGCAGAGAGCAATGAGAACAGCTTAAGCAGAGCTTATATGCTTTCCTTGGAGAGAGCAGGGAGGGAAGTTTATTGATGGGTCAGGGCAAGTGGGTGGTTTGCGTGCAAACGGGTGAGGGTATACATTTGCAGTTTGGCAGTTGGGGACAGCACATTCTGGAAACAAGATTAGCAAACAGTCCTCAAGACTTCAACAGTGTTTTGTTAAGCATACAGAAAAACAGTAAGTAACAAGTACCTATTTTATTAACCTTTCACCAAAGCCTAAATGGAAAGTGAGCATGGATTACTAAACACATCCATGTCCAGGTTGCCTAATGCTCTCAAATCAATCCTATTGGTGACTACATATTTGTTTCTTCTTAAGATAATATATTCAACCTCAACCCTGTTGAAAATGACTAATTCTATCAGTCACTTTATATTTTGTCTGATTTCCTAATGTCTATTGATATCTGCTTTCCTACATATTTTCCCCAGTTCATCATTGTGACTGACTCTTCACATGTGCTGACATTTACATTCACTCCCTATCCGAAACCCTATTGCTATAGAACTTTTGGTCCAAATCCTATATTACTCTTTTTTCTAACATACCGACTATCTTCCTAATCCTAAAGACTATCCCTTTTTGACTGGATGATCACTTCGACAATCAATCATCCAAGGTACAAGGTCCTATGCCATTGTATATTGATTTATCTGAGACATCTTTGCAGAACATAATTCAAAGCTAAGTATCCCAATCAACAGCCCAATGCCCTTCCTGGATTCAAATCTTATCTAGATTTCTGTTTTCAAACTTATATTTCACCAATATATTCTTGTAAATATCGCAAGTTCCCAATACCATTATTCATTAAGCAGAATGATTCCTAACTCAAATCAAACATGTTATTAAGCCTAACCATACATTGTTCCCTCAAACTAACTTTACAGAAGAGCCGAGACAGAGTCTGTCTTACAATACAGTAATGTAGGGGATCTCCCACCTGCTGAGAACATCAAAGGACCATGCAGAAATTATACCCTTAAGAAGTTGCAGGCAGCTATGAAGGACCTAAGAGGGAAAAAGTCATATTCCATGACAAACAACCGGGTCAGTATGAAGAGATGTGTTTGAATCAGCCTCTCCTTTCTTAATGTAGAGAACTGATCAAACCATGCCTGTGTGGAGAGCTGTTTTCAGGTGCCTATGGTTGATATACCATTCTAACTTGTGAAAGTGTCGAAGGAAGTAGGGGCAGCCTCCATTTCATGGGACCTTTCGAAGCAACTGTTAGGACAAAGTGGTGGCCAAGGTAGTGACCTCATTCAGTTCCTGAAGGAAGTGACCTCACCTCTCTTCCTTGGTCATCAAAAACTCTGAAATTGTGATGCAGGAAGCCAGGCACCCAGAGCCAGTCCCAGTCCCAGTCCCAGTGGTCTCACTTGTTTGGATTTACCAAGGACAGAGTCAGTCTTCCTTGGTACCGACTGATGTGAGGATTGTCAAATGGCAGAAGATCTCTGAAGAGGGGCCTTTCCTGAGAAAGCAGGTATTGGTTCACCGCTGGCTCCTGACAACTTCACAGAGTTGGCCAAGGAGACCAGATCTGAGAAAGGGCAGGTCATTTCAGGGGAACATAGTATGGCCCACCAGTTAGAGGACACTCCGGATAGTCACAGACCTACTTGGGTTAAGGAGGTGCCTTTGTGGGTGTGGAGTGAGTTTGTGGTTTTCTCTCATGTTCTGAGAATAGGTAGGAAAGGCTGTTTGTTTGGGTTGGAGTGGCCTGTTTCTAGTAAGTCGTTTGACAAGGCTAGTGTTTCTATGTCTGAGTATCCCACTGTGTCCGTGGTTGTAGACATTAGAAAAGAGTAGGCATCAAAGGATGTGTCCCGTCTAGTAGAAAACTTCCCAGCATTCATCCTGCCTAATTAAAGAATGGACTGTGGTTTGCCTTATGGATGGGCAACACCTACTAAATTCCTAAGTTCCTGTTTTCTTCCTGAATTCTGGCCACTCTCCAGAATAGGCTCATGGTTTTGTTTCCAAGATATGTACCACCTCCAAGCTCTGAGACATGTCTATATACTTGATAGCTGTAGAGAATGGGAACATCTTGGAAAACTCAGATATCAGTGTGACCAGTAAATTTTCAGTGGAGAAATCCTGCTTTGGTTCATTTGCTTACCTATGGTTCTGTTGTCCTGAATGTCAGGAAGGTCTTTGCCTCAGGCCACCCCTTTGTGAAGCCTGAAGAAAACAATTTTCAAATGGAAATGAATGGGCATCACCTGTGGTTCTTTGCTTAATTGCTTGTGAAAGGATGTGTCTAAATCAGCCTCTTGGCCCTGTATGAAGTTGTGGCTTAGATTCTCAGCACATGATGGATCTAAGGATAGATTCCATGTGTGCAATCAAAACCAAAATGGCCAAAAATCTGTCATTGTTGATGAGTCTCTTGCCTTCCTCTGTTAGGATTCTGACCTCTGTCAAGTGAGAATAGGGATCCTTTAAGTCAAATGAGTTCTTTGAAGAACTGCAGAGGTGCTTGTGTTTTCTTGTGACTCCAAATCACTTAAAGAATCTATCCCTGAGAGTCAGTAGGACTCAAATTGAAGAAGCAGAGCAGTATTCATGGCAGGCCTATTGGATCACTCCAGGTTCACAGGAAGGGTGACGATGCCACCCTGACTTTAGGCAAATGAGGGGCAAGGAAGATTATTTTGGACACTCTCTTGGGATGCGTCCCACATGAAAAACTCTAGCCAGAGGTAATGATGAGTGTCTATATGGAAGAAGGTAAGGACCATGTGGGAGTGTTTTGGTTTTAATTGTAGTCATTCATGTGGTAGTTGGAAGAGATGACTGGATCCACCTGGGCTTGAACTCTGGTGTCATTCCCCTTAAACACTGAGTTCTGGATCAATCATCAAAGAAGTATTGCCATGAATTGTGTTGGGAATTTAGGAGGCCACACATGGGAGTCTCCGTTGGAAACTGAGATCTAGTCCTAGGGTGGCTTTCCACAGAGCACTGGGAATCTCAGCCAGGATATCACATTATTTTATTCTGAAAGACTTGGAAGCCATATTTGCTAGTCAAAACACACATGGACCTCAATTGTAGACCTCGATGGGCCTGGATTCATGTGACCTTTAGGCCACTCTTTGGGAAGCCTTGCCTGTGAGAGTTCTCCAAAGCTTTCATTGAAATGAGCTTCCTCACCATTGAATGATTCCTGAATGATTTGAAAGTCATAGTGCTTCCAACTTCATAATTGAAAATTTGCTAGATAAATACCATGAAATTTTTGAAATTGCAATGACCAGGTGGCAATGAAGAACCATTGGATGTCCTGTTGCTGATCACGAGTGTACCAGACAGTGCCTTGATTGACTGGTTTTGATGAAAATGGTGTAAAACAGAGATCTCAGTAATTTGGATCCTGCTGAGTAGTGGGCCTAGAGCAGTGGTGAGCAAATGTGTGATAAAACATCTGAGGTGGGGCCATGTGGATCTGCCATTGGCTTCCAAATGGCTTGTGACTGACATGGTGCAGCGAGCAGACCCTTATATGTAAAGGCAACTTGTTATATGGAGAGGTTTCAGGGCAATGTTCAGAATCAGGTTGCTATGGTCAAGGGGGCATCCTATGTGGTATACAAGCCCTGTTGGTGCATTCTCCTGCAGACCCTGATCCACCACACGTGACAGAACTCGCTGCAGCACTGTGTCCTAGTTGAACTCCTTGTATTTCGTGAAGCAAATACCAAACTCCGAGTGCAGCAGGAAGAAACATTATGAAAAGTGGAGGATGATGAAATGGCTTCCCAGTCCACATGGGGAGACACTTAGCCCCCAGTGGCCACAGATTACCTACAAAGCAAGAATTCAGCACTGCTGCTTCATGTTTATTGGAAAATTATAAACCATGTCCTCCAGATCACAGAGATGAAGACCCAGCTTTGATGGTCTCACTAGAAAGGAAGCTAAAGCTCCTGACAGCATCATATATTTCAAGTGCCCAACCTAGAGGCAGTTTCTCCAGACGTCTTTAGGCAGGCAAATCTCCATGTTTGTAGAGTTTTTACACTGTCCCTTACTTTTGGAAACTCCTCTACAATCTCCAAGGTTGTGAACCCTAAGCATTTTCAATTCCAGATGTGTATTCAAAGATTTTCTAACTCTTCTCCTCTAATTGTGTCTTACTTGGGGTGAAGGTAATGGCAAGGCATTGTTCTGAATGAGAGTGGGAAAAATTTTGTAGTACACATTTGCATACACATTGATCCATTTTCCAATTTTCCATTCGAAATACTGAATCCCTGACACTAACTCATACCCTACTAGACTCTGACTACTAATCCTAATATGATGGAGAAAAATACCCCAAAAGAATGAAAATACAAGCAGTTCAGAGGAAGCATGGTGTATAGTTGGACTTCCCTCTTGCATGATAAAGGGTCGGTTTTATAAATCTACTCAATTTTTAATTGAAATAGTCCTCCATGTGTTTTTTTTTAAAGAGAGAGTGAGAGAGGAGAGAGAGAATTCTATAATATTTATTTTTTAGTTATCGGCGGACACAACATCTTTGTTTTCACGTGGTGCTGAGAATCGAACCCATGCCGCACGCATGCCAGGCGAGCACGCTACCACTTGAGCCACATCCCCAGCTCTCTCCATGCGTTTTTAAAGTTAACAAATATGTGAATTCCTGTCTCCCTTTCTCTGTAGCCTACTCAGCACTTGTACTTTTTATATGCACATATAGATTCCTTCTTGGTATCACACGTATATTTTTATGAGTTGGCTGACTTGGCAGAAACAAATTGTAAGAAGAGATCAGTGCTCCTAAACGCTGTTGGAACTGAAAATTCAAACTATGGGTGAGCTTCCTATTAGAACAATATTATACATAAACCCATGTTTAGTAAAATAAATATTTTTGCTTCTGTGGATGATATATATTACATGATGAATTACGATTGGCATATATATATTGATACTTTTTAATGAATTTTTGTGGTTTTTTGGTATATATATATATATATATATATATATATATATATATATATATATATACTCTACAGATTTTATAAAATATGAAATATATGTGTCTTATATACACTCCATAAATTCATTCATGTTCATGTAGGTGGATTTATAATAAACATTTCACAAGATTATTCTCAGAAATAATCATCTACCTGAAATACATATTTGTTTCCCAGTGCTGAAAACTAACTTCAATCAATGGTGCTTACAAATCCTAATATTTCTGCAGTAACTGACCCAGTTTAACATCAATGCAAATAGATTCCTAGGGGACATGATGTCTATTTTGACGTTCATTTTAATTCAACACTGGTACATTACTATTTCTTCAGTTTTTGCACATCATAGGATATATATTTCATTCACAAGTTCACAAATTTATAGGAATTTGTTTCACTTTTAATCACTTTCTGCTTCAGAACACATGTATTCCTCCATGTTACTTGACTGGTCTTTTCATGAGACTTCTTTCCAAACACATTATTTTCGATTTCCATAATCAATTTTGAAGCTAAACCCACACACTCTTCAAGATAAACCATAACATTAATATTACCATTAGATGTATAAGTGGTTGGAATGAATGTGTGTATATCAATATAAGATTTCCTGTACATTTTCACATTTCAATTCAATCCATTATTAAAGTTGGAACCAGGTATGTTATTTATTCACAGTATGGTCTATTAATGCATTATCTCTATATTCATAGACACAGTGTACACCTCTTTGTTCCCCCAATACTAATTTATACCTCTTCAAAACATTGCTCCCAGAAATGGTAGAAGAAATATTCATGTCACCTTATCTATCTATATATGTGTGTGTGTGTGTATATATATATATTTCTTTTTTATCACAGTAATATTCTGAACACAAAAAACAAAGGTCACACTCATGATTGTATCAAAGCCTAAATGGAAAGTGAGCATGAATTACTAAAAACAACCATGTCCAGGTTGCCTAATGCTCTCAAATGTAAATCCTATTGGTGACTACATATTTGTTTCTTTCTAAGATTATATATTCAACTTCAAGGCTGTTGAAAATGTCTAATTCTATCACTCAGTTTATACTTTGCCTGATTTCCTTATATCTCTATTGATATCTGCTTTCCTACATATATTCCGCAGTTCATCATTGTGTCTGACACTTTACATATGCTGACATTTACATTCAATGTCTACCCGAGACCCTATTGCTAAAGAAATTTTGGTCTAAATCCTATACTCACTTTTATTTCTAAACCTACTGACTATCTTCCTAATCTTACTGATCATTGATTTTTGACTCGATGTTCTCTTCGACAATTAATCATCCAAGGTATAAGGTCCTAAACCATTGTATTTCAATTTATCGGAGACATATATGCAGAACATAATTCAAACCTAAGAATCCCACTCAAGGACCCAATGCCCTTCTGACTTCGAATCTTACCTAGATTTCTGTTTTCATACTTACATTTCACCTATATATTCTTGTAAATATCACAGGTTCCCAATACCATTATTCATGCGGCAGAGAGATTCCTAACCCAAATCAAACATGTTATTAACCCTAAACATACACTCTTCCCTCAATCTAACTTTACAAAATAGGAGGGACAGAGTTAGTCTTACAATACAGGAATGTAGGGGATCTTCCACCTTCTGAGAACATCAAAGGTCCATGCAGAAATGATCCCTGGAGAAGATGTAGGCAGCTATGAAGGACCTGAGAGAGGAAAAGTCATCTTTTATGGTAAACAACCTGATCAGGATGAATGGATGTGTCTGAATCAACCTCTATCTTCTAAATGTAGAGAAGATGGACCAAATCAGGCCTGTGTGGAGAGCTCTTCCCAGGTGCCAATGGTTGATATACCATTCTAACTTGTGAAAGTCTGACAGAAAGTAGGGACAGACTCCATCTCATGGGACACTTAGAAGTAACTGTTAGGACAAAGAGGTTGCCAAGGCAGTGACCTCATTCAGTTCCTGAAGGAAGTGACCTCACTTCACTTCCTTGGTGATGGAACTCTCTGAACTTGGGATCCAGGAAGAGAGGCACCCAGAGCCAGTTTCAGTCCCAGTCCCTGTGGTCTCACTTGTTTCAATTTACCAAGGACAGAGTCAGTCTTTCTTAGTACCAACAGATGTGAGGATGGCCAAATGCCAGGAAAGCTCTGAGGAAAGGCCTTTCCTGAGAAAGCAGGTATTGGTTCACCGCTGGCTCCTGAGAACTGCACAGAGTTGGCCAAGGAGACCAGATTTGAGATACAACAGGCCATTTTTGGCGAATATAGTATGGCCCACCATTCAGAGGACACTCCACAAAGGAGGTGCCTTTGTGGGTGTAGGTGTGTGTATGGTTTTTTTCTCATGTTCTGAGAAGATGTAAGAAAGGCTGTTTGTTTGAATTGGCGTGGACTGTTTCTAGTAAGTCCTTTGACAAGGCGAGTGCTTCTATGTCTGTGTATCCCACTCTGTCCGTGGTTGTAGACATTAGAAAAGAAAATGCATCAATGGATGTGTCCTGTCTAGGAGAAAGCTTCGCAACATTCATCCTGCCCGATTTATTAATGGACTGCGGCTTTCCTTATTGAAGGGCAAAACCTGCTATCTTCCAAAGTTTCTGTTTACATCCTGAATTCTGGACACTCTCCAGAATTGCCTCATTGTTTTGTGACCAAGATATGTACTACCTCCAAGCTATTTGATATGGCTATGTACTGGATAGCTGAAGGGAAAGGCGAGCATCTAGGAAAACTCAGATATCAGTGTGACCAGGAAAGTCTCAGTGGAGAAACCCTGCTTTGTGCGTTTTGTTTACCTATTGTTCTGTTGCCCTGAATTTCAGGAAGGTTTTTGCCTCAGACCACTCCTTTGTGAATATCAATTCAATCCATTATTTAAAGTGGAACCAGCTATACTATTTATTCACAGTATGGTCTATTCATGCATTATCTGTATATTCATAGACACAGGGTACAGCTTTTTGTACAACCAATACTTATGTATATGTCTTCAAAATATTACTCGCAGAAATGGTGAAAGAAATACTCATGTCACCTAATCTACATATACATTTTATTAAATTCATGCCCTTGAATATTTAGTTTTAGCATGGGGCCAGAATCTAAATTTAAAGAAAGCATAGCCCAATCTACACCTGTGGAGCCTAATCACTTGGAACCTCTTTCTACAGTACGACTGGAAAATTTTTCACGTAGGCTGGGTATTATTAGTAACTGTGCTATTCTATCTCCTGGTGAAATTACTGATATACCCTTTGGAGAACTGGCTATAATTTTTATTTCACCTTCATAGTCGAGATCAATTACCTCAGGACTTATCATAAGTCCTTTTAGAGAAGAAGATCTGCGTCCCAATAATAAGCCTACTGTTCCTTTGGGAAGAGGTCCTTTTACCCCTGTAGAAATGAATTGAACTCCCATCTCTGCAGTTAGTACTGCTCTGGCAGAGGCACAGGTGTCTAACCCTGCACTCCCTCTGGTTTGTCTGATGAGGGATCTGATGGACAATGTGTCCTTGGCACTACCCTGATGGGGTTGCTGGGTTTCTCCAGTGCTGCGTATATTTGTGGTTTTGGGCCCCGGAGAATTGAGCCCCCTTGTCCATTTTTTGTCAATGGAGCTCCATGTTTTTGTCCACGATATTGTGGATAAACACCTGGTCCTTGTTCGTTTTTTGATAATGGTGTACCCTCTATGGTGGTTTGAGAACAGCATTCATTAGCCCAAAGTCTCCCTCTACGGCATCGTGGACAAATACCTGGTATTCTACTCCTTTGATACCTAGTTTTGTTAAACCCTCCTCCTATGGGACAATTCCTTTTAAAATGTCCTGTTTTTTCACAATTGTAGCATGTTCTTGGCCTGGCATCTAAAGCCTGTTTTACTGCAGCTGCCACAATTTGCCCTTGTTCATTAATGTCTCTGGCATCTAAAGCCTGTTTTACTGCAGCTTCCACGACTTGCTCTTGTTCTTTAATGTCTCTACATAATTTAATATATGTGTTTAAATCTTCATGTTTCCATGGTCTAATGATATCTTTGCACCAACGATTCGCTTGCTCATAAGCCAGTTGTTTTAGTAATGGCATTGCTTGTTGTGTATTTCCAAAAACTCTGGTAGCTGTTTGAATAAGCCTATCTACAAATTCAGCATAAGGTTCATTAGCTCCTTGTATTACCTTAGATAACTGACCTTGTAAACCTCCATTTCCTTGAAAAGTCTTCCATGCCTTAATTGCATCTATAGCAATCTGTGCATATACACCAGGATCATATGCACATTGCAGCTGCTGATCCTCATAAGGTCCCTTTCCTAACAATATATCTAGATTTCTCTGAGGATAACTAGCTGCTGCATTTTGCCTAGCCGTCTCCTTGCAAAATTCCTCATTGGCAATCTTCCATAACAGGTATTTCCTCCATTTAGCACAGCTTTACACATATTAGCCCAATCTGCTGGCTTTATGTTCATGTTGTTAATGGATTTGATAATGCTTACAGTGAAGGGTGCTTGAGGACCATAGGTTGTTACAGCCTCTATTAGCTGCTTCACTGTTTTGAAATTTAAAGCATGGTAATCTCACTGCCCTCCTGCCTCAAATACTGGGCATGTTAATATTTGAGATCTTGTCTCAGGATTCCAACTATCAACTGTGGGGGTTGGGGGCCTCCCAGCATATGGAGGTGGCCTTGTTAGTTGGACACTTACTTCCTCTGGTGATAGAAAGGTGTTAGTAGCAGTCTCCTGTAGAGGTTGTGCTGTTGGTTGGTCACTTACACCCTCTGGTGATAGAAAGGTGTTAGTAGTAGTCTCCTGTTGTAACTTTCCCCCTGATGGCTTTTTCTGTTTTACACTTTCTTCCTCTGTCTGACTGGCTTGAAAGGCCTTCTCTTTTACTTGATTTTTTTCCTCTGTCTGACTAGTTCGAGAGACCTTTTCTTTTACTTGAATTTTTTCCTCTATCTGACTAACTTGAGAGACCTTCTGTTTTACTTGAATCAATATGTCTTCTCCTTCCTCTACCATTGTCTGAACTGAAGGCTTTCCACTAAGCAAACAAGGTACAAACGTCCACAATAGCAATGTGCCAACTGGCAGAGTAACTGGGCTTTTCTTTTCTATTCTTTTTAAATCTTCACCATGATGGTTCCATTGTGATATATTTAACAACTCCTCCTGAAAAAGCCATGGGCTACATTTTTGTATTGTATCAACGTATCCCCTGACTTTTCTTGATTTTACTGAGATGCCTCCTTCCTCTAACAATTTACTGAACACTCTTTCAGCTTTTTTTTTTTTACTAATTTCTGATCCCGTATTTCTACTATAATACAACCCAACAAGATGACACCAAACAAAACAGCTCCTCAGGAGAAGCCGTCAGAGCCAAACTGCCACCACAGGCTTCCCACAAGCCTCTCCCTCAAACACAAGTCTCCTCCTCTTGAGGCCGATTGGCTGGGTCACGTGGGCGAAGCCAAAAAGTCCCCCAATGAGCAGTTCCATGGTCTGAAAGGGAAGGGAACCAGCCCAATGTGCATCACCACAGAGGAGCCAATCAGCTAGATGTTGCTGGGGCCGCTGTGAGCCAATCATCCGCTGGCAGTCTGAAAGGTCGGGGAAACCGCTCATTGAGCATCTCAATGAGCATCACCACAGAGAAGCAAATCAGCTAGATGATGCTGGGGCCGCTGTGAGCCAATCATCAGCCGGCAGATGGAAGTTTGCTGGCAGCTGCAAGTTTGCTGGGGCTCCTTTGGCTGTGGCTCTCAACAGATTATTCTCAGAAATATTCAACCACCTGACACACATATTTGTTTCCTAGTACTGAAAACTAACTTCAGTGAATGGTCCTTATATATCCTAATATTTCTATAGTAACTGACCAAGTTTAACATCAATGCAGTTAGATTCCTATGGGACATGATATGTATTTTTAAGTTCATTTTTATTCCACACTGGTACATTACTGTTTCTTCAGTTTATGGACATCATAGGATATATCCTTTCATCCACAAATTCACAAATTTATAAGCATGTGGTTCACTTTCAATCACTTCTTCTTTCAGAAAACATGTATTGCTCTATGATTCTTTAGTGGTCTTTTCACTAGACTTCTTTCTAAAAACATTATTTTCGATTCTGTACTCATTTTTGAAGCAAAACTCACACACTCTTCATGATAAACCGTAACCCTAATATTACCATTAGATGTATAACTGGTTGGAATGAATGTATATATATCAATATAAGATTTACTATATATTTTCAAATATAATTTCAATGCATTATTTAAAGTTGGAACCAGTTATATAATTTATTCACAATATGGTCTATTCATGCATCATCTCTTATTCATCAACACAGGGTACGCCTATTTTATCCGCAATACTAATTTATAAGTTTTCAAAATATTGCTCCTCCTATTGGTGGAAGAAATACTCATGTCATCTGATCTACATATATATTTTACCACAGTAATATTCTTGACACAAAATGCAAAGGTCACACTTATGATTGTACTAAAGCCTAAATTTAAAGTGAGCATGGATTACTAAAAACCTCCATGTCTAGGTTCCCTAATGTGCTCAAATGTCAATCCTATTGGTGACTAAATAATTGTTTCTTCCTAAGATTATATATTCAACCTCAACCCTGTTGAAAATATCTAATCCTATCACTCACTTTATACGTTGCCTGATTTCCTAATGTCTCTATTGATACATATTTACTCTCTTTCCTACATATTTTCCCCAGTTCATCATTGTGACTGACTCTTCACATGTGCTGACATTTACATTCACTCTCTAACTGAAACCCTATTGCTAAAGAACTTTTGGTCCAACTCCTAGACTCACTCTTCTTCCTAATCCTACAGACAATCTTCCTAATCCTATGGACTATCCCTTTTGGACTGGATGATCTCTTCTAAATTCAGTCATCTGAGGTACAGCAATCTATGCCATTGTAAATGAATTTATCTGAGACCTCGGTGCAGAACATAATTCAAGCTTAGTATGCCAATGAATCGCCAAATGCCCTTCTGAGCTTCAAATCTTACCTAGATTTCTTTTTTCGTACTTATATTTCACGTCTATATTCTTATAAGTATCAGAGGTTCCCAAACCATTATTCATCCAGCAGAATGATTACTAACCAAAATCGAACATGCTATTAACCCTAACCATACAATGTTCCGTCAATCTAACTTTACAGAAGAGGAGGGACCGAGTTGGTCTTACAATACAGGAAGGTAGGGGATCTTCCACCTGCTGAGAACCTCAAAAGTCCATGCAGAAATGATCGATGGAGAAGATTTAGGCAGCTATTTAGGACCTGAGAGAGGAAAAGTCATCTTCCACGGCAAACAACCTAGTCAGGATGAAGGGATGTTTCTGAATCAGCCTCTCTCTTCTTAATGTAGAGAAGTCGGATCAAACCAGGCCTTTGTGGAGAGCTGTTAACAGGTGCCTATGGTTTCTATACCATTCTAATTTGTGAATGTGTCACAAGAAGTAGGGGCAGCCTCCATCTTATGAGAACCTAGGAAGCAACTGTTAGGACATATTGGTGGCCAAGTCAGTGACCTCATTCAGTTCCTGAAGGAAGTGACCTCACCTACTTCCTTGGTGATGGAATTCTCTGAATTTGGGATCCAGGAAGCCATTCACCCAAAGCCATTACCCGTCCAAGTCCCAGTGGTCTCACTTGTTTGGATTTACCAAGGATAGAATCAGTCTTTCTAGGTACCTCTTCATGTGAAGGTGGCCAAATTCCAAGAAAGCTCTGAAGAGGGGCCTTTCCTGACAAGACTGGAATTGGCTCACCACTGCCTCCTGACAACTTCACAGAGTTGGTGAATGACACCAGATCTGAGACAGGAAAGGCCATTTCAGAGGAACATCGTATGGCCTACCAGTCAGAGGACACTCAGAAGATTCACAGACCTACTTGGGGGAAGGAGGTGCCTGGGTGTGTGGATGTCAGTTTGTGGTTTTGTCTCATGTTCTGAGAATAGGTAGAAAAAACGTGATTTATTTCTTTTGGAATGGACTGTTTCTAATAAGTCATTTGACATGGTGAGTGTTTCTTTTTCTGTGTATGCCACTGTGTCCGTGGTTGTAGACATTAGAAAAGAGAATGCATCAATGAATATGTCCTGTGTAGTAGAATGCCTCCCAGCAATCAACCTGTCCAATTTATGAAAGGACTGCGGCTTGCCTTACCAATGGGAAACACCTACAACCTTCCTAAGTTCCTGTTTTCTTCCAGAATTCTGGCCACTAGCCAGAATATGCTCATTGTTTTTTATTAATGATATGTACCACCTCCAATCACTGTGACATGACCATGTACTGAATAGCTGAAGGAATTGGCATGGCGAGCATCTCAAAAAACTCAGATATCAGTGTGGCCAGGAAACTCTCAGTGGAGATACCCTGCTTTGGGCCTTTTGCTTACATTTTGTTCTGTTGCCCTGAATGTCAGGAAGGTATTTGCCTCTGGCCACCCCTTTGTGAAGACTGAAAAAAACAGTTATCAAATGGAAATGAATGAGGATCACCTGTGGCTCTTGGCATAATTGCTTTGGAAAGGGAGGTGTCTGAATCAGCCACTTGGCCCTGTGTGAGGCTCCAGCTTAGATTCTCAGCACCTGATGGATCTAAAGAAAGATCCCATGTGTGCATCCAAAACCAAAATGGCAAAAAGATCAGTCATTGTGGATGAAGTCTCTAGCCTTCTTCTGTGATGTTCCTGACTCCATCAAGTGAGAATAGGGATCCTTTGGGTCAAATGAGTTCTTCAAAGCCATGCAGAAGTGCTTGGGTTTTCTCATGACTCCAAACCACATAAAGAATCTATACCTGACATTCAGTAGGCCTCAAAATGGAGAAGCAGAGCAGTATTAACGACAGGTCTATTTAATCACTCCTGGTTCACAGGAATGGTGTCCAGGCCACCCTGACTTTAGGCAAATGAGGGCCAAAGGTGCTCATTTTGGTCACTGTCTTGGGCTGCGCCCCTCATGGAAAAATTCAGCCAGAGGTTATGATGAGTGTCTATATGGAGAACATGAGGGCCTTGTGGGAGTGTTTAGGTTTTAATTTTGGTCATTTGTGTGGCGGTTGGAAGAAATGACTGGGTCCAACTGGTCTTGAACTCTGGTGTGAGTTCAAGGGGACTTAGAGTCTGAGTTCTGGAACTGAACTCAGAGAAGTATTGCCATGAATTGTATTGGGATTTTCGCAGGCCACACATGAGAGTCGCCCTTATAAACTGAGATCTAGGTCCAGGGTGGCTTTCCACAGAGCACTGAGAATCACAGCCTGGATATCACATGATTTTTTCTAAAACACATGGCAGGCATACTTGAGCGTCAAAACACACATGGACCTCACATTGTAGACCTCAATTGTCCTGGATTTCGGTGACCTTTTGGCCACTCCTTGGGAAGACTTGCCTGTGAGAGTTTTCCAGAGGTTTCATTGAAATGAGCTTCCTCACCTTTTAATGTTTCCTGAAAAAATTGAAACCCACAGTGCCTCCAACCTCATGCTTGAATAATGGCTAGATAAATACCATGAAATTCTTAAAATTCCCTTGACCAGGTTGCACAGGAGAACCTTTGGATATACTGTTGCTGACGATGAGTGTATCAGACAGTTCCTTGATTGACTGTGTTTCATGAAAATGGTGTAGAACAGAGATGCCAGTAAGTTCAAGCCTGCTGATTAGTGGACCTACAGCAGAGATGTGCAGTTTTGTGATAAAACTTCTGTCGTGGGGCCTTGTGGATCTGCATTTGACTTCCAAATGGCTTGTGGCTGACATGGTGCATCCAGCAGACCCTTATATGTAAAGGCATCTTTTTATAAGTAGAGGTTTAAGGGAAATCTTAACAATCAGGTTATTATGGTCAAGGGGGCAAACTGTGTGGGATAGAAACCTGGTTGGAGCATTCTCCTGCTGACCCTGACCCACCACACATGACAGAACCCCCTCCAGCACTGTGTTCCAGTTGAGCTCCTTGTATTCCATGAAGCAAATATTAAATTCCCAGTGCAGCACCAAGAATCACGACGAAATGTGGAGGATGACCAAATGGATACAAAGCCAACATGTGGATACACTTAGCCCCCCGTGGCCACAGTTTACCTACAAAGAGAGAATTCAGCACTGCTGCCTCATGTTCATTGGAAAATAAGAAACCATATCCACAAGGTCACAGAGATGAAGACCCAGCTTTGATGGTCTCCCTAGAAAGGAAGCTAAAGCTCCTGACAACAACATATGTTTTAAGTGCCCAACCTCAGAGACAGTTTCTCAAGAAGTCTTTAGGCAGGCAGAGGTCCATGTTTGTGGAGTGTTTACCCTGTCCCTTACTTTTGGAAACTCCTCTACCACTTCCAAGGTTGTGAACTCCTGATCGTATTCCATTCCAGATATGTAGTCATGGATTTTCTAACTCTTCTCCTCTAATTGTGTCTTACTTGGGCGTAGGTGATATCTAGGTGTTGTTCTTGATGAGAGTGGGAAGATTTTTGTGTACCACATATTTGCATACACATTGGATTCATTTTTCTATTTTCCATTCAATATACTGATTCCCTGACACTAACTCACACCCTACTAGACTCTGATTACTAATCCTAATATAATGGAGGAAAGTAACCCAAACATTATAGAAACACAAGCAGTTCAGAGGAGGCATGGTGTATAGTTGGACTTGTTATTTGCATGATAAATGGTAGGTGTTAAAAATATAGTCAATTGTTAATTGAAATAGTTCTCCATTCTTTTTAATGTTAACTTATTTCTGAATTTCTGTCTCCATTTCTCTGGAGCCTATTCAGCACATGTATTTTTATATGCACATATAGAATCCTACCTGGTATCACACGTACATTTTTGTGAGGTGGCTAACTTTGCAGATACAAATTGTGAGAAGAGATCACTCCTCCTAAACGCTTTTGGATCTTAAAATTCCACCTATGGGTGAGGTTCCTAGTTGAACAACATTATACATAAATCCATGTTCACTAAAATGAATACTTTTTAATCTGTGGATGATATATATTTCAAGATAAATTTTGATACCCATATATATTTATATATTGCTACTTTTTAATGTATCTGTGATATATATTTTACACCCTCCTGATTTTTCAAAATATGAAATATATGTGTCTTATATACACTCCCTAAATTCATTCATGTCATGAATGTGGATTTATAATAAAATGTTCACAAGATTATGCTCAGATATATTCATCCACCTGAAATATATATTTGATTCCTAGTACTGAAAACTAACTTTAGTAAATGGTCCTTTCAAATCCTAATGTTTCTACAGTAACTGACCCAGTTTAACATCAATGCAAGTAGATTCCTATGGGACATGATATGTATTTTGACATTCATTTTCATTCAACACTGGTACATTATTATTTTTTTCAGTTTTTGCACATCATAGGATATATATTTCATCCACAAGTTAGAAAATTTATACGATTTTTTTTATACTTACAATCACTTCCTGCTTCAGAACACATGTATTCCTCTATGTTTCTTGATTCGTCTTTTCATGAGACTTCTTTCCAAACACATAATTTTCCATTTCCATAATCACTTTTGAAGCTAAACTCACACACCTTTCATGATAAAACATAACCCTAATATTACCATTAGATGCATAACTCGTTGGAATGAATGATTGTATATCAATATAAGATTTCTTATATATTTTCAGATATCAATTCAATCCATGATTTAAAGTGGAAACAGTTATATTATTTATTCACAGTATTGTCAATTCATGCATTACTTCTATATTCATAGACACAGGGTACAACTCTGTGTACCCTCAACACTAATTTATACGTCTTCAAAATATTGCTCCCAGAAATGTTAGAAAAAATACTCATGTCACCTGATCTACATATACATTTTATCACTGTAATATTCTGATCACAAAATTCAAAGGTCAAACTTATGATTGTAGCAAATCCTAAATGGAAAGTGATCCTGGATTACTAAAAACATCCATGTCCAGGTTGCCTAATGCTCTCAAATGTCAATCATATTGCTTACTACATATTTGTTTCTTCCTAAGATTATACATTGAAACTCAACCTTGTTGTTAATGTCTAATCCTATCATTCACTTTATACTTTGCCTGATTTCATAATGTGTTTATTGATATCTGATTTCCTACATATTTTCTCCAGTTCATCATTGTGACTGACTCTTCACATGTGCTGACATTTACATTCACTCTCTAAACGAAACCCTATTGCTAAGGAACTTTTGTTCCAAATCCTATACACAGTCTTCTTCCTAAACCTACCAACTATATTCCTAATCCTACCGACTATGCCTTTTTGAATGGATGTTCTCTTCTACATTTAATTATCCAAGTAAAGGTCGGATGAGGTCGAAACAAGAGACCACCAAGAGACTATCTCATGCAAAAGCGCAGTGTTTATTGGGGGTCCAGCATGCTGATGCTCAGAGCTCACTTGAATAGAGTAGAGAGCCCTTAGAACAGCTTAAGCAGAGCTTATACACTTTCCTTGGTGACGGCAGGGAGGGAAGTTTATTGATAGGTCAGGGCGAGTGGTCAGTTTGCATGCAACCCAGTGAGGGAGCACATTCTGCAGTTAGTCAGTTGGGGACAGCACATTCTGGGAACAAGATTAGCAAACATTTCTCAAGATTTCAACAGTGTTTTGTTAAGCATACATGAAAAAAGGAAGTGAAAAGTGCCTATTTAATTAACCTTTCATTCCCCACTTCTTCTTCTGGCTACTTTTAATCATAAAAGTGATCATTGCGGGGTGTCACATTCTATGTTTGCTAGTGGGGTATTACCATAAGTTTAACTCATCCAATTTGAGCTTGGAAAAAAGAAATTACACGGTTGAGCAAACAGGGTTTTATAGTTAGCAATAATATGAGGATAATTATTGAACTGTCCAGGGTTGATAAATGCGTAGTTAACCAGGGGGACTGTGTGAACCAAGACTCAAACCACACTTTTGGGGCCTCTCTCTCTCATTGACACTCTTCAAGGCATCTTTTTAATTTACTCCTAGATTTTTTTACAACTCCAGTATGGTCGGCAAAAACACAACATTCTCCATCAATGCAGAACAAAGGCCCCCTTCTTTCATGAAGAGGAGGTTCAACCCTCGCCTTTTCTGTAAAATAGCTTCAGAGAGAGAGGTTAAAGATTCCTGCAAAGCCAAGATGGAGGATTCTAATATCTTTAAGTTTTGGTCTATTGCTGCTTCTAATTGTGTCATTTGTTGTATCCCATGGACCAAGGCAGTGGTTCTTGTGCTCACGCCTGCAGCAACTCCTATTCCTAATAGGATGGCTAAAGTGATGGATATATGTTCTCAGTGGAACCGGGTTTTATGCCCCCCTATTTGAACTTCAAATGAACCTGCATTATGATAAAGCACTCTGGGAAACATCTGCACCTTTACACATTTAATCACATCGTCTTGACAATTTCATGAAAACATAAACAATGTTTAAGTCTATAGAATTATACTGTTGTAGAGACGGAGAAGGCACGGCACCTAAGATACTACCAAAAACAGGGAAACTTTCCATTTTATTAGCAACCGGATTCAGAGGGCATTACTTCTGTTATAATCAATTAATTTCCTGAAACTCACGTTTAGGTAGTTTCAGAATTTTGTACCCAACATATAAGGGAAGGGGCGCAGAAGTTCACAGCCTGCAGAAGTTCACAAAAAGGAGATTTTTTTCTGTTTTATTCCTCTGTTCTGGGCAAGTTAACTTTTCAAGGACACCTGGGTGAAGGAGAGCTTTTTTTCCCTTTATTTTTCCCCCTTCCAGCTGTTACCATGGAGCCCAGTTGGTAACTTCTTTATCTTTGAAATGTAGCCATCTCTGTGAAGCCCCAGATCAATGCCAAAGGCCTTGTTCACATATTTTGCGAAAAACTAGTAAGGGGGTGTCTAACTTAGGAGTGCTGATATTTTTAGCCAGTGACCAAGTACAACAGGGCAACATGAAAAGAGGAAGTTTATCTACTTTGAAGTCTTTCATGGGGACTCTTTTGCTGAAAGTCCTAAAGTCAGCCATGCTGAAGACTTCTGTAGAAGGTCAGTTAATGTTTTTCTGTGGGCCTGGAACATAGGGGGGAGATATGGAAGGCGTGGCTGTGAGCAGCTCCGTGGATCTGAGAATGAGGTAGCAGAGATGTGAAAGAATACTGGGAAAGGGGTTTGTGATTTTCCTAGCAACAAAAAGGTGAGCAGTAGAACAGGTAGAGCAGAGGAGAAGATGGGAGTTAGTATCCCTAAAAGCCTGTGAGGGACTTTAAATTCTTAGTAACCTGTTTTCACTAATGACAAAGAAACTTTAAAGGCCATTTTCACTACATCTTGGATAGGGGTCTGAGGGTTCTCCTCAGCTGGTTTGAGCTTTGGGTTAGCTGGTAAGAGGAACTGGTGGGACCCGGTGTGGGCACTGACTGGAGAAGAGAGGAGTGATTCGGTGGAGGGTTACCTCAGTACCTGCTACCTCAGCAAGGGGGCAATGGTCTGAGATCCAGCGGAGGTTTGGGTTTTTGATCTAGTAATTGGAGGGGAGAAATCATGTTGCTGAGGTGAGAGTGACAGCAGAGAGTCTGGAGCAGAAGGCTCAGTGTGAGGACCTATTGGAGAAGCATAGTTCAGGATGTGAGCGAAGGAGGGAAAAGGCCTCCACATAGGGAAATCTCCTTTCACCCTTTTGAGGACATTCAGAAGTTAAAAAGGTCATGCAGAATTTGAGGATCTAGAGACCCCTCTAGGGGCCAACAGTTTGGGTGATCTAATTGGTAATAGGGCCAATGCTGTGTACAGAATTTGATGAGGAGTTTGGGTTCCATCATGCACTGCCTGTATGATCACATCCCTAGACTTACAGAAGAAGTCGGCATTCCCCCCACATAACTGTGACTGTTTGTGGCTTTGGTAGTCCACCGGGCAAACATAGTAATCTAGGCTAGCCAACCTGCATCTGGCTCGCGTGTCCCTACATCCATAATGATTGTTTCCATTATCAATGGTGCAGAATGGATTTAATGGAAATTTAGTGGGATCCTCTTCATCAGGTATATCCCAATAGGAAAGACCTATAGCCAGCTGACAAATGTCTGGGTGGATAGATGTCCACCAAGTCCCTAAGTGGGCTGCATGCGAGATAGATCATACTTCTTTACCAGTAGGATTTGTGATCAGCCATCGCTGCTGAACGGGTTTAATAGGTTTAGGACTACTGGTGGTCAAGGGAAGAGTCTATAGCCTTAGACACAGGGTAAATACACAATTTGAAAGTTTTACCAATCTTTTCCAGTTTCCAGCCAGAGTCTGGACAGGGCGCAGGCTTGAGATGAGAGGTATGGATCCAGGAAGTGATTCTGTCTTCCTTTACCGCTGTAGGTGTTATAAGTAGCACCTTGTATGGTCATTTCCAGTGGGGTTTCAGGGATGACACCTGATGTCGAATTATGTAGATGAAGTCTCTTACTTGATATTGATGTAGAGTCCATTCGTCCCCAGGTTGATAGGCATTGGCCATCTGTTTTCACAGGTATCCCTGAGTTCTTTCAAGAGCTTTAATTCAGTCAAGCAATGGGGTGTGGAAGGAATCATTAGGTCTTAGAGTTGGGGTTAGGTCCCTTACTGAAGGAGGGGAACCATGGACAATTTCATAGGGGGTGAGGTTACACGAAGAAACAGAGGGAGTATTTCTTCCCTGAAATAGTGCATAAGGCAGGAGCATAGTACAATCTATTATGCAGGTTTCTAAGCTTAATTTCGTTATGGTCTCTTTAATGGTTCTATTCATTCTTTCTACCTGTCCTGAACTCGGTGGTCTATAAGCACAATGTAACTTTTAATTAATCCCCAGGGTTTTGCCTAACCCCTGACTTACCTGGGCTACAAACGCCAGTCCATTATCAGACCTTATTACTTAAGGCACGCCGTATCTTGTAAAAATATCTTTCAGGATCTTCTTGACGACCATTTGCGCTGTTTCGTTTTTTTTTTCTTTTTTCCTGGAAAAGGCTTCAATCCATCCTCAAAATATATCTACAAAGACTAGGCGATATTTAATTTCAAACCTTGCTGGCTTAATTTTAGTAAATTCCACTTCCCAGAATTGTCCTGGTCTGGTTCCTCGTAGGTGCTTTTTTGCAGGAAGCTTGGAATGGTAAGCATTATCCATGACAGACCTGACAGGCTTTTGTTACCCATTCAGTTATTTCCTTTTGCTTTGAGTCGGTTAGTAAAAAACTCTGTTCTTGATCCTTCAGGAATGAATGCAATTTCTTTGAACCAAGTTGAGTGAGTTGATGTACATTTTCTACTGACATATATAGAGCCGTGACTATAGGAGTTTTTACTGAAGGATTTAGAAATTCCACTTGTGGTCCTTCAGGGTTAAAAGTTATTTTGGCCCCGAGCTTGGTGAGCAGATCTCTGCCCATCAATGGGGCCGGGCATTCTGGGATTACTAAGAACGAGTGATGGATTTTTCCTTTCCCCTGGTCCATGGTCCTCTTAGTTGTCCAAGCCCGATATTTTCTGCCATTAGCCCTTTGAATTAGAGACCTTTTATTTGATAGAGAGACCAATGGGGCCTTAAGGGCAGAGTATATTGCCCCTGTATCCACTTCAAAGTTTGCTGGGGTCCCCTCCACTTCAAAATTTACCCTGAGCTCTCGGAGGGGATCTGAGCCCCAACGTTCTTAGTCATCCTCCAGAGTCAGAATGGCTGGCTAGAGTGGCTGTCTCTTTCAATGGCACTCTTTGAAGCAGTGTCCTTTTTCTTTACAGTAGGCACATTAAATTGAGGCCAGGGGTGGCCTCTAGTATGGGCCCCGATATCCATTCCTGTCTCCATGTTCTTATTTCTGGCCTATTTGTTGTTGTGACCAGGACCTTAGTCAATGCCTTAGTCTGTCTTTTGTTTCTTTTATCCTCCCTTTGCTCCCTACTCTTCCTCACTTTCTCTCTTATAGTATACCTTCTCAGCTACTCTGACTAAATCTCTCAAAGTCATATCTTGTAATCCATCTAAGCATTGTAACTTTCTTTTAATATCCAGGGCAGCTTGCCCATAAAGGCCATCTTGACAGAGGCCTTTTGATCCTCTGCCTGAGGATCGAAAGGAGTATATCTCCTATATGCCTCCATAATTCTCTCTAAAAACATAGAGGGAGATTCATCAGGCCCTTGAATAATCTCTCTTAACTTGGCAAAATTTGTTAGTCGCCTAGCGGCCACTAAGATACCCACAATTAGAGACCAGCGATAAGTGGACAGATGCTCCCTACCTTCAAAGGTGTTGGGGTCCCAGTTTCGTCGATTCAAGGGAAAGCCGGGTTGAATATGTTGGGAAGTTTTGTCGTTCACCCATCTGGTCAGAGGATATTTTCTCCAGCATCCAGGAGGATTCTCTTTTGTTTCTCTATCATGAAGAGACAACCCTAGGTGTTGTTGACAGTCATCCCAAGTAGGCTGGTGTGAAAACATCAATGACTCAACCACACCTAGGAGCCGGGTGGGGTCCTCGGTAAAAGGGGGATATTTATTTTTCCAGTTATATTGGTCTGAAGAGGAGAAAGGTTAATACTGGTAGGCTTGCATTTTTCCCCCAAGGCCGTTGTCAATCATTGGCCCCTAGGGATGAGGGGGAGCATCATTCGAGTTCCAGGTTTTTCAATCATTCACTGCTGGTGAGTACCTTTAGCTGGGCTAGCTTCCTCCAGAGGAGGAGGGGCTGTGTGTGCTGCGGGGAAATTATCTGGAGGGCGCTGGGCTGGCTTATCTTCCTCCAATGGTGGAGAGGTTGAGTCAGCAGCAGGGGAATCACTTAGAGGGTGTTGGTCTTTGGGGGACGTGGGCAGGAGATAAGGAGGGGGACGAGAGTCCAGTAGAGTCAAATCTTGTGACTCAGGGAGAACAGAGGGTGGAGGAGGAGGAGAAGCAGAGGGTTTGAGAGATCATGGGGGAAGGAGTAGGATCCGGGGTAGGGGCAAGGAAATGCTTCACCCATGGAGGAGATTTGCAGAGGTCCTGCCAAGTTAAGATATATGGCTGTTGATCCCGATGGATATGTGGCCCTGGCTGAAAGACAATATCCTCTGACTTTTTAAATTAGTGGGAAGTAGAAAGATCCTTCTAGGGGCCATCCGAATCCAAAGGTGGGCCATTCTGAGGCACAGAGAGTCTGCCAGGTCCAGAATTTTACTGAAAAAGAAAGATTCTGAGCCCTTAAGGGTACTTTGGTCCAGTGATCAAGGGTCAGGGACAGAGGCATTGAAGTGCTCTGTCCCATAATGAAAGATACACAAACAGTAAAAGCGATGACACACGACACAGACAAGACAAGAAAATAAAGACAGACAATGGAACTTCCAACACTGAGACCAGGACTAAGTATCTGGCCAAACCCGATGGGCTGGCGATACTGAATCTGAAACAAAATATCACTGAGTTGAGGAGACTATTGCTCCTCGATTTCCCGAGTACTCTGGTGCATCCCCCAGGGATGTGGCCTGTGGCTCTGTGACACGTATGTCAGCCACCATCGGAGAGAGCTCACACTCTTCATTGACAGCCATTTTGTGAAGCCCTAACCTGAAACCTGAAACCAGAAAGAGGCACCATACATACCCCAAGAGGAGCCTGTTGGGGTCTCTCGTTCGCCGCTGCCGGATCTCACTGGAACCTCCATACGTAAAGGTCAGACGAGCATCGGGTGAAGAGACCACCAAAAGACTGTCTCATGCAAAAGCAAAGGGTTTATTGGGGGTCCAGCATGCTGGGGCTCAGAGCTCACTTGAATAGAGCAGAGAGCCCTGAGAACAGCTTAAGCAGAGCTTATATACTTTGCTTGGAGAGGGCAGGGAGGGAACTTTGTTATTTGGTCTGGGCGAGTGAGCAGTTTGCGTGCAACCGGGTGAATGAGTACATTCTGCAGGTTGGCAGTTGGGGACAGCACATTCTGGGAACAAGATTAGCAAACAGTTCTCAAGATTTCAAAAGTGTTTTGTTAAGCATACAGAAAAACGGGAAGTGACATTTACCTATTTTACTAAATTTTCATTACCGAATATACTTTGCCAGATTTCCTAATGTCTCTATTGAAATCTGCTTTCCTACATATTTTCCCCATTTCATCATTGTGACTGACTCTTCACATGTGCTGACATTTACATTCACTCTATACCCGAAACCCCATAGCTAAAGAACTTTTGGTGCAAATCCTATACTCACTCTCCGTTCTAAACTTACCGACTATCGTCCTAATCCTACCGACTATTCTTTTTTTTAAATTTTTTTTTCTTAAAGAAAGAGTTAGAGAGAGAGGGAGAGAGAGAGAGAATTTTTTAACATTTATTTTTTTTACTACTTGGCAGACACAACATCTTTGTTTGTACGTGGTGCTGAGGATCGAACTCGGGCCGCACGCATGCCAGGCGAGCGCGCTACCACTTGAGCCACATCCCCAGCCCCCCGACTATCCCTTTATGACTGGAAGTTCTCTTTGACAATAAATAATCCAAAGTACAAGGTCCTATGCATTTGTATATTGATTTATCTGAGACAACTGTGCAGAAAATAAATCAATGCTAAATATTGCAATCAAGGGCCCAACGCCCTTCTGGGCTTCAAATATTACCTTTATTTCTGTTTTCGTGCTTATATTTCACCTATATATTCTTGAAAATATCGAAGGTTCGCCACACCATTATTCATCCAGCAGAATGATTCCTAACCCCAATCGAAACTGTTATTAACCCTAACCATACACTCTTCCCTCAATCTAACTTTACAGAAGAGCAGGGACAGAGTTGGTCTTACAATACAGGAATTTACGGTTTCTTCCAACTGCTGAGAAACTCAAAGGTCCACGCAAAAATGATCCCTGGAGAAGTTGTAGGCACATATGTACGAACTGAGAGAGGAAAAGTCATCTTCCATTGAAAACAACCTGGTCAGGATGAAGGGATGTGTCTGAATCAGCCTCTCTCTTCTTAATATGGAGAAGAAGGACCAAACTAGGCCAGTGTGGAGAGCACTTCCCAGGTGCCTATGGTTGATATACCATTCTAACTTGTGAAAGTGTCACAGGATGTAGGGGCAGCCTCCATTTTATGGGACACTTTGAAGCAACTGTTAGGACAAAGTGGTTGCCAAGGCAGTGACCTCATTCAGATATTAAAGGAAGTGACCTCACCTAACATCCTTTGTGATGGAACTCTCTGAACTTGGGATCCAGGAAGCCAGGCACCCAAATTCAGTCTCAGTCCCAGTCCCAGTCACAGTGGTTTCAATTTTTCAGATTTACCAAGGACAGAGTCAGTCTTTGTTGGTACCTATGGAGGTGAGGATGCCCAAATGCCAGGAAAGCTCTGAAGAGTGGCCTTTCCTGAGAAAGCAGTTAGTGGATCACCGCTGGCTCCTGAGAACTTCACAGTGTTGACCAAGGAGACCAGATCTGAGACAGGACAGGCCATTTCGGGGTAACATAGTATGGCCCACCAATCAGAGGACACTATGGATAGTCACAGACTGACTTGGGGGAAGAAGGTGTCTTTGTGGATGTGGGTGTTGGTTTGTGGTTTTGTCTCATGTTCTGAGAATAGGTAATAAAGGCGGTTTTTTGGTTTGAAGTGAATTGTTTCTAATAAGTCTTTTGAAAAGGCGAGTGTTTCTAAGTCTGTGTATCCCACTGTGTCCGTGGTTCTAGACATTAGAAAAGAGAATGCATCAATGGATGTCTCCTGTCTAGTAGAAATCTTCCCAACATTCATCCTGCCAATTTATGAATGGACTGCGGCTTGCCTTATGAATGGGCAACACCTACTATCTTCCTAAGATTCTATTTTGTTCCTGAATCCACTCCACTCTCCAGAATAGGCTAATGGTTATGTGTCCAATATATATACCACCTCCAAGCTCTGTGACATGGCCATGTACTGGATAGCTAAAGGGAATGGCGAGCATCTCAGAAAACTCAGATATCAGTGTGACCAGGAAAGTCTCAGTGGAGAAATCCTGCTTTGGGCCATTTGCTTACCTATTGTTCTGTTGCCCTGAATTTCAGGAAGCTTTTTGCCTCAGACCACCCCTTTGTGAAGCCTGAAGAAATGAGTTGTCAAATGCAAATGAATGGGAATCACCTGTGGCTCTTTGCTTGATTGCTTTGGAAAGGGATGTGTCTGAATCAGCCTCATGACCCTATATGAGGCTGTGGCTTAGATTCTTAGCACCTGATGGATCTAAAGAAAGATACCATGTGTGCATCCAAAACCAAAATGGCCAAATGAGCAGTCATTGTCGATTAAGTCTTTTCCTTTCCTCTGTTAGGTTCCTGAAATCCATCAAGTGAGAATAGGGATAATTTGGGTCAAATGAGTTCTTCAAACCCTGCAGAGACTAGCCCAGAGGTGCTTGGCTTTTCTCATGACTCCAAATCACATAAAGAATCTATACCTGAAAGTAAGTAGGCCCCAAATTGGAGATGCAGAGCAGTATTAAGTGCAGGCCTATTTAATCACTCTTGGTTCTCAGGAAGGGTGTCCAGGCCACCCTGACTTTAGGCAAATGAGGGGCAAGGGAACTTATTTGGATACTTTCTTTGTCTGCACCCCTCATGGAAATTTCCAGCCAGAGGTTATGATAAGTGTCTATATGGAGGATGTTGAGGGCCATGTGGGAGTGTTTTGGTTTTAATTCTGGTCATTTGTGTGGCGGTTGAAAGAGATGACTTAGTTCACCTGGGCTTGAACTCTGGTGTTATTCCCCTTAGAGACTGAATTCTGGAACTGTCCTCAGAGAAGTATTGCCATGAATTGTGTTGGGATTTTAGGAGGCAACACATGAGAGTCACCCTGAAATCTGAGATCTAGGCCAAGGTGGCTTCCACAGAGCACTGGGAATCTCAGCCAGGATTTCACGTGATTTTATTCTGAAAGTCTTGGCAGCCATAATTGAGAGTCAAAACACACATGGACCTCACATTTTAGACCTCAATGGGCCTGGATTCATGTGAAATATTGGCCACTCTTTGGGAAGCCTTGCCTGTGAGAGTTCTCCAGAGATTCCTTTGAAATGAGCTTCCTCACCATTTAATGTTTCCTAAATAAATTGAAACCCACAGTGCCTCCAACTTCATCTTTGAAAAATAGCTATGTACATACCATGGATTTTTTGTAATTTCCATGACCAGGTGGCAATGGAGAAACTTTGGATGACTTGTTGCTGATCATGAGTGTACCAGACTGTGCTTGGATTTACTTGGTTTCATGAAAACAGTGTAGAAAAGAGATCCCTGTAAGTTGGAGACTGCTGAGTAGTGGGCCTAGAGCAGTGGTGTGCAGGTATGTGATAAAACATCTGTGGTGGTACCATGTGGATCTGCCCTTGGATTCCAAATGGCTTGAGACTGACATGGTGATGTCAGCAGACCCTTATATATAAAAGCATCTTGTTATATGGAGAGGTTTCAGGGCAATGTTCAGAATCAGATTGCTATGGACAAGCGGGCAAGCTATGTGGGGTAGAAGCCTGGTTGGTGCATTTTCCTGCAGACCTTGACCCACCACACGTGACAGAACTCCCTCCATAACTGGTACCTGTTGAACTCCTTGTATTTCCTGAAGCAAATACCAAATTCACCATGCAGAAGCAAGAAACACCTCAAAAAGTGGAATATGATCAAATGGCTTCACAGTCCACATGGGGAGACACTTAGACCCCAGTGGCCACAGTTTACCTACAAAGAGAGAATTCAGCACTGCTTCCTCATGTTCATTGGAAAAAAAAAAAAAAAAAAAAAACATATCCTCCAGGTCACAGAGATCAGACCCAGCTTTGTTGGTCTCACTAGAAAGGATGCTAAAATTCCTGACAACAACATATATTTCAAGTGCCCAACCGCAGAGGCAGTTTCTCAAGAGTCTTTAGGCCCAATGAGCTCCATGTTTGTGAAGTGTTTACCCTGTCCCTTACTTTTGGAAACTCCTCTACCACATCCAATATTGTGAACTCCTGAATATTTTCCATTTCAGATATGTATTCACAGATTGCCTAACTCTTCTTCTCTAATCTTGTCTTATTTGGGGCAAAGGTAATGTAAAGGCAATGTTCTGGATGAGAGTGGGAATATTTTTTTGTAGCACATATTTGCATACACATTGGATTCATTTTCCTATTTTCCATTCGAATTACTGAATTCCTGACACTAACCCATACCCTAATAGACTCTGACTACTAATCCTAAAATGATGGACAAAAATAACCAAACAGAATGGAAATGAAAGCAGTTCAGAGAAGGCATGGTGTATAGTTGGACTTTCCTTTTGCATGATAAAGTGTAGGTGTTATAAATCTAGTCAATTTTTAATTGAAATAGATCTCCATGTGTTTTTAAAGTTAACAAATATGTGAATTCCTGTCTCCCTTTCTCTGTAGCCTGTTCAGCACATGCATTTTTATATGCAAATATAGAAACATAACTGGTATCACACGTACATCCTTGTGAGTTTGGCTGTCTTCGGAGATACAAATCATGGGAAGAGATCACTCCTCCTAAACGCTGTTGAAACTTAAAATTCAACCTATGGGTGAACTTCCTAGTTGAACAATATTATACATAAATCCATGTTCAGTAAAATGATTATTTTTGGATCTGTGGATGATATATGTTTCATAGTGAATTTCGATTGGCATGCATATTGATACATTTTAGTGTCTGTGTGTGTGTGTGTGTGTGTGTGTCTATATATATATATATATACATAAATGCACACACACACACATATCTATATATATATATATACACTCTCAAGATTTTTCAAAATATGAAATATATGTTTTGTATTATACACTCCGTAAATTCATTCGTGTTCATATATGTAAATTTATAGTCAACATTTCACAAGATTATTCTCATAAAAATTCATCCACTTGAAATACGTATTTGTTTCCTACTACTGAAAACTAACTTCAGTGAATAGTGCATACAAATCATAATATTTCTACAGTAACTGACCCAGTTTAGCATCAATGCAAGTAGATTCCTATGGGATATGATGTGTATTTTGACGTTCATTTTCATTCAACACTGGTGCATTACTATTTTTTCAGTTTTTGCACATCATAGGATATATATTTCATCCACAAGTTAGGAAATTTATAGGCTTTTTTTATACTTACAATCAAATCCTGCTTCAGAACATATGAATTCCTCTATATTTCTTGACTCATCTTTTTATGAGATTTCTTTCCAAACACATTATTTTCCATTTCCATAATAACTTTTGAAGCTAAACTCACACACCCTTCATGATAAAACATAACCTTAATATTACCATTAGATGTATAACTCGTTGGAATGAATGATTGTATATCAATATAAGATTTCTTACGTATTTTCAGATATCAATTCAATCCATGATTTAAAGTGGAAACAGTATATTATTTATTCACAGTATTGTCAATTCATGCATTTCTTCTACATTCATAGACACAGGGTACAACTCTGTGTACCCCCAATACTAAGTTATATCTCTTCAAAATATTGCTCCAAGAAATGTTAGAAGAAATACTCATGTCACCTGATCTACATATACATTTTATCACAGTAATATTCTGATCACAAAATGCAAAGGTCACACTTCTGATTGTAGCAAATCCTAGATGGAAAGTGATCCTGGATTACTAAAAACATCCATGTCCAGGTTGCCTAATGCTCTCCAATGTCAATCATATTGGTGACTACATATTTGTTTCTTCCTAAGATTATATATTGAAACTCAACCTTATTGATAATGTCTAATCCTATCATTCACTTTATACTTTGCCTGGTTTCATAATGTGTGTATTGATATCTGATTTCCTACATAATTTTCCCAGTTCATCATTGTGACTGACTCTCCACATGTGCTGAAATTTACATTCACTCTCTAACCGAAAACCTAGGGCTATTGAACTTTTGGTCCAAATCCTATACTCACTCTTCTTCCGAAACAGACCGACTATCTTCCTAATCCTAACAACTATCCCTTTTTGACTGGATGAACTCTTCTACATTCAATCATCCAGGGTACAAGGTGATATGCCATTGTATATTGATTTATCTGAGACATCTGTGCGAACGAAATTCAATGCTAAGTATTCCAATCAAGGACCCAATGCCCTTCTGGGCTTAAAATCTTACCTAGATTTCTGTTTTCATACTTATATTTCACATCTATATTCTTATAAATATCCCAGGTTCCCAATACCATTATTCATCCAGCAGAATGATTCCTAACTCAAATTGAACATGTTATTAACCCTAATCATACATTTTTCCCTCAATCTAACTTTATAGAAGAACAGGGACAGAGTTGGTCTTAATATAGAGGAATATAGGGGATCTTCCACCCGCTGAGAACCTCAAAGGTCCATGCCGAAATTATCCCTGGGGAAGATGAAGGCAGCTATAAAGGACCTGAGAGGGCAAAAGTCATCTTGTAAGGCAAACAACCTGGTTAGGATGAAGGGATGTGTGTGAATCAGGCTCTCTCTTCTTAAAGTAGAGAAGATGGACCAAACCAGTTCTGTGTGAGAGCTGTTCCTGGGTGCCTATGGTTGATATACCATTCTAAGTTGTGAAAGTGTCACAGAAAGTAGGGGCAGCCTCCATCTCATGGGACCCTTTGAAGGAACTGTTAGGACAAAGTGGTTGCCAAACCAGTGACCTCATTCAGTTCCGAACGGAAGTGACCTATCTCACTTCCTTGGTCTTGGAACACTCTGAACTTGGAATCCCGGAAGCCAGGCACACAGAACCAGTCCCAGACCCAGTCCCAGTGGGCTCACTTGTTTGGTTTTACCAAGGACAGAATCAGTCTTTCTTGGTACCTACTGATTTGAGAATGGCCAAATGCGAGGAGAGCTTTGGAGAGTGGCCTTCCCTGAGAAAGAAGGTAGTGGCTCAAAGCTGGCTCCTGACAACTTCAAAGAGTTGGCCAAAAATTCCAGCTCTGAGACAGTACAGGGCATTTTGGGGGAACATAGTATGGTACAACAGTCAGAGGAAATTCCGGAGAGTCAAAGACCTACTTGGGGGAAGAAAGTCCTATGTTGTTGTGGGTGTGAGTTTGTTGTTTTGTCTCAGGTTCTGAGAATTGGTAGGAAAGGCAGTTTGTTTGATTTGAATTGGACTGTTTCTAGTAAGTCGTTTGACAAGGCAAGTGTTTCTATGTCTATGTATCCCACTGTGTTTGTAGTTGTAGACATTAGAAAACATAATGCATCAATGAATGTGTCCTGTCTAGTATAATGCTTCCCAAAATTCATACTGCCCGATTCATGATTGGACTGCAGCTTTCCTTATGGATGGGTAGCAATGACTAACTTCCTAATTTCCTGTTTTATTCCTGAATTCTGGCCACTCTCCGGAATAGGCTCATGGTTTTCTGTCCAAGATATGTACCACCTCCAAGCTCTGTGACATGGCCATGTACTGGAGAGCTGAAGGAAATGGGAGCATCTCAGGAAACTCAGATATCAGTGTGAACAGTAAAGTCTATGTGGAGAAACCCTGCTTTGGGAATTTTGCTTACCTATGATTCTGGTGCTGTGAATATCTAGAAGGTCTTTGCCTTAGGCCACCCCTTTGTGAATCCTGAAGAAAAGAGTTTTCAAATGGAAATGAATAGGCATCACCTGTGGCTCTTTGTTTTATTGCTTTGTAAAGAGATGTGTCTTAATCAGCATATTTTCCCAGTGTGATTATTTGGAGAAGTAGATCAGTATTAATGGCAGGCCTATTTGATCATTCCTGGTTAACAGGAAGGGTTTCCAGGCCACCCTGACTTTAGGCAAATTAGAGGCAAGGGAGATTATTTTGGGCACTGTCTTGGTATGCACCCCTCATGGAAACCTCAACCCAGGGGTTATGATGAGTGTCTATATAAAAGAAGATGAGGGTCATGTGGGAGTGTTTTGGTATTAATTGTGGTCAGTTGTGTGGCAGTAGGAAGAGATTCCTGGGTCAACCTGGGCTTGAAGTATGGTGTGATTCCCCTTAGAGACTGAGTTTTGGAACTGAACTCAGAGAAGTATTACCATGAATTCTGTTGGGATATTAGAAGGCCACGCATGAGAATTGCCCTTGGAGATTGAGATTTAGGCCCAGGATGGCTTTCCACAGAGCACTGGGAATCTCAGCTAGGATATCACATGATTTCATTCTGAAAGACTTGGCAGCCATACTTGAGAGTCAAATCACACATGGAACTCACATTGTAGACCTCAATGGGCCAGGCTTCATTTGACCTTTTGGCCACTCTTTGGGAAGACTTGCCTGTGAGAGTTCTCCTGAGCTTTCATTGAAATGAGCTTCCTCACCATTTAATGGTTCCTGAATGAATTGAAACCCACAGTGACACCAACTTCATCCTTGAAAAATGGCTAGATAAATACCATGGAATATTTGAAATTCCCAAGAGCAGGTGGCACTACAGAATCTTTGGATGTTCTGTTGCTGATCATGAATGTACCAGACAGTGCCTTGATTTACTGGGTTTCATGAAAATGGTGTAGAACAAAGGTGCCAGTACGTTGGAACCTGCTTATTAGTGGGCCTAGAGCAGTGGTTTGCAGGTGTATGATAAAACATCTGTGATGGGGCCACATGGATCTGCCATTGGCTTCCAAATGCCTTGTGACTGACATGGTCCAGCCAGCAGACCCTTATATGTTAAGGCATCTTGTTACATTGAGAGGTTTTAGGGCAATGTTCAGAATTGGGTTGCTGCAGACAAGGAGGCAAGCTTTGTTGAATAGAAGCCTGGTTGGGGCATTCTCCTGCACACCCTGACCCATCACACGTGAGAGTACTTCCTCCAGCACTGTGTCCCCATTGAACTCATGGTATTTACTGATGCCAATACCAAACTCTCAGTGAAGCTGTAAGAATCACCAGGAAAAGTGGAGGATGACCAAATGGCTTCTCAGTCCACACGAGGAGACACTTAGCTCCCAGTGGCCACAGTTTACCTACAATGAGGGAATTCAGAACTGCTGCCTCATGTTCACTAGAAAATAAGAAACCATGTCCTTCAGGTCACATATATGCAGATCCAGCTTTGATTGTCTCACTACAAAGGAAGCTGAAGCTCCTGACAACAACATATATTACAAGGTCCCAACTTCAAAGGCAGTTTCTCAAAGAGTCATTAGGCCAGCAGAACTCCATATTTGTGGAGTATTTACCCTATCCCATACTTTTGGAAATTTCTCTACCGCCTCCAAGGCTGTGAACTCCTGAGCATTTTCATTTCCACATACGTATTCACAGATTTTCTAACTCTTCTCCACTAATTGTGTCTTAATTGGGGCAAAGGTTATGTCAAGGCATTGTTCTGGATGAGAGTGGGATGATTTTTGTGTAGCACATATTTGCATACACATTAGATTCATTTTCATATTTTCCATTTGAAATACTGAATCCCTGACATTAACCCATAACCTACTAGACTCTGACTACTAATCCTAATATGATGGAGAACAAGAAACCTAACAGAATAGAAATACAGGCCGTTCATAGGAGGCATGGTGTATACTTGGACTTCCCTTCTGCTTTATCAAGGGTATGTGTTATAAATCTAGTAAACTTTTCATTGTAATAGTTCTCCATGAGTTTTTAAAGTTAACACATATGTAAATTTCTGTCTCCCATTCTCTGTAGCCTATTCATCACATGTATTTTTTATGCATATTTAGAATCCTACCTGGTATCACAAGTACATTTTTGTAAGCTCGCTGATTTTGAAAGATACATATTGTGATAAGATATCACTCCCCCTAAATAATGATGGAACTGAAAATTAAACCTATTGGTGAATTTCCTAGATGAACAACATTATATATAAATCGATGTTCAGTAAAATGAATATTTTTGGATATGTGGATGATATGTATTACACGGTGAATTTCGATTAGCATTTATATTGCTACATTATAATGTCTGTGTGTGTCTATCTATCTATCTATCTATATATATATATATATATATATATATATATATATATATACTGTCCAGATTTTTCAAAATATGAAATATATATGTCTTATTATACACTCCCTAAATTCACTCATGTTTCTATATGTGGTTTATAATCAACTTTTCACAAGATAATTCTCAGAAATATTCATCCACCTGAAATACATATTTATTTCCTAGTACTGAAAACTAACTTCAGTGAATGGAGCTTACAAATCCTAATATTTCTACAGTAACTGAATCAGTTTAACATCAATGCAAGTAGAATCCTACGGGACATGATGTGTATTTTGAAGTTTATTTTTATTCAATATTGGTACATTATTATTTTTTCAGTTTATGGACATCATAGGATATATCATTTCATCCACAAGTTCAAAAATTTATAGGCATTTGTTTCACTTTCAATCACTTCCTGCTTCAGAACACATGTATTCCTCTAAGTTTCTTGACTGGTCTTTTCATGAGATTTTATACCAAACACATTAATTTTGATTTTCATAATCACTTTTGAAGCAAAACTCACATACCATTCATATTAATTATCACTCTGATATTACCATTAGATGTATAACTGGTTTGAATGAATGATTGTATGTCAATATAAGATTTCTTATATCTTTTCAGATATCAATTCTATCCATTATTTAAAGTGGAACCAGTTATATTATTTATTCACACTATGGTCTATTCATGCATTATCTCTATATTCATAGACACAGTGTACACCTCTTTGTACCCCCAATACTAATTTATACGTCTTCAAAATATTGCTTCTTGAAATGGTGGATGTGGACTCATGTCACCTGATCTTTATATACATTTAATCACAGAAATATTCTGGACACAAAATGCAAAGGTCACACTTATGATTGTATAAAAGCCCAAATGGAAAGAAAACATGGATTACTAAAAACATCCATGTCCAGGTTCCCTAATGCTCTCAAATGTCAATCCTATTGGTGACTACATATGTGTTTCTTCTTAAAATTATATATTCAAACTCAACCCAATTGAAAATGTCTAATCCTATCCCTCACTTTATACTTTGCCTGATTTCATTATGTCTCTATTGCTATCTGCTTTCCTACATATATTCCCCAGTTCATCATTGTGACTGACTCTTCACATGTGCTGACATTTACATTCACACCCTAATAAATAACCTATTGCTAAAGAACTTTTGTTCCAAATCCTATACTCACTCTTCTTCCTAAACATACTAACTATCTTCTTAATCCTACCGAGTATCCCTTTTTGACTGGATGTTCTCTTCTACATTCAATCATTTAAGGTACAAGGTCTTATGCTATTGTATATTGATTTATCTGAGACATCGGTGCAGAATGTAATTCAACACTAAGTATCACAATTAAGGGCCCAATGCCCTTCTGGGCTTCAAATCTTACTTAGATTTCTTTTTTCATACATATATTTCATCTCTATATTCTTAAAATAATCACAAGTTTCCAATACCATTATTCATGCAGCAGAATAATTCCTAACCCAAATGGAACATGTTATTAACACTAACCATACACTGTTTGTGTTAATAACATGTTTACAGAAGAGCAGGGACAGTGTTGATCTTACAATACAGGAATGTAGTGGATCTTCCATCTGCTGAGAACCTCAAAGCTCCATGCAGAAATGATCCCTGGAGGAGATGTAGGCAGGTATGAAGGACCTGAGAGAGCAAAAGTTATCTTCCATTGCAAACAACCTAGTCAGGATGAAGGGATGTTTCTGAATCAGCCTCTCTCATCTTAATGTAGAGAAGATGGACCAAACCAAGACTGTGTGGAGAGCTGTTCCTGGTTCCCTATGGTTGATATACCATTCTAACTTGTGAAAGTGTCACAGGAAGTAGGAGCAGCCTCCATCTCATGGGACCGTTGGAAGAAACTCTTAGGACAAAGTGGTTGCCGAGGCAGTGATCTCATTCAGTTCCTGAAGGAAATGACCTCAAAGCACTTCCTTATTGATGGAACTCTCTGAACATGGGATCCAGAACGCCAGGCACCCAGATCCAGTCCCAGTCCCAGTCCCAGTGGTCTCACTTGTTTGGATTTACCAAGGACAGAATCAGTCTTTCTTGGTACCTACTAAGGTGAGGAAGCCAAATGCCTGGAAAGCTTGGAAGAGGGGTTTTTCCTGGAAAAGCAGGTAGTGGCTCACTCCTGGCTCCTGACAACTTCACAGAGTTGGCCAAGGAGACCAGATCTGAGACAGGACAGGACATTTCGGGGGAACATAGTATGGCCCACCAGTCAGAGGATACTCCGGATAGCCTCATACCTATTTGGGGGAAGAAGGTGTCATTGTCGGTGTGGGTGTGGGTTTGTGGTTTTGTCTCATGTTCTGAGAATAGGAAGAAAAGTCAGTTTGTTTGGTTTGGAGTGAACTGTTTTTAGTAAGTCGTTTAACAAGGCAAGTGTTTCTGGGTCTGTGTATCACACTGTGTCCGTGGTTGTAGACATTAGAAAAGAGAATGCATCAATGGATATGTCCTGTCTAGTAGAAAGCTTCCCAGCATTCATCCTGCCCATTTTATGAATTGACTGTGGATTGCCTTATTAATGGGCAATACCTGCTACCTTCTTAAGTTTCTGTTTTCCTCCAGAATTCTGGACACTCTCCAGAATAGGCTCATGGTTTTGTGTCTAAGTTATGTACCACACCCAAGCTCTGTGACAAGGCAATGTTCTGGATAGCTGAAGGAAATGACGAGCATCTGAGAAAACTCAGATATCAGTTGACCAGGAAAGTCTCAGTGGAGAAACCCTGCTTTGGGCCATTTGCTTACCTATTATTCTGTTGCCCTGAGAGTCAGGAAGTCTTTGTCTCACACCACCCCTTTGTGAATCCTGAAGAAAATAGTTTTCAAATGGAAATAAATAGGCTTCACCTTTGACTCTTTACTTAATTGATTTGGAAAGAGTTGTGTCTGAATCAGCCTCTTGGCCCAGTGTGATTCTTTGACTTAGATTCTCAGCACCTGATGGATCTAAAGAAAGATCCCATGTGTGCATCCAAATGTAAAATGGCAAAAAGATCTGTAATTGTGGATGAAGTCTTCTGCCTTCCTCTGTAAGGTTCCTGAATTCCATCAAGTGAGATTAGGGATCATTTGGGTCAGATGAGTTCGTCAAAGCCCTTCTGAGGCTATCCCGTAGGTGCTTAGGTTTTCTCATCACTCCAATTCACATAAAGTATCTTTAAGTGACACTCAATAGGCCTCAAATGGGAAAAGTGGAGCAGTATGACAGGCAGGCCTTTTTGATCACTCCTGGTACAAAGGAAGGGTGTCCAGGCCACCCTGAATTTAGGCAAATGAGGAGCAACGGAGCTTATTTTGGACACTGTCTTGGGCTGTGTCCCTCATGGACACCTCCAGCCAGAGGTTATGATGAGTGTCAATATGGAAGAAGATGAGGACCATGTGGGAGAATTTCGGTTTTATTGTGGTCATTTGTGTGGCAGTTGGAAGAGATGACTGGGTCCACCTGGGCTTGAACTCTGGTGTGATTCCCCTTAGAGACTGAGTTCTGGAACTCACCTCAGAGAAGTATTGCTATGAATTGTGTTGGGATTTGAGGAAGCCACGCATGAGAGTCATCCTTGGAAACTGAGATGAAGGCCCAGGGTAGCTTTCCACAGGGCACTCTGATCTCAACCAAGATATCACATGATTTTACTCTGAAAGACTTGGAAGCCATTGTTGAGAGTCAAAACAGACAATGACATCACATTTTAGACCTCAATGGCCCTGGCTTCATGTGACCTTTTGGCCACTCTTTGGGAAGCCTTGCCTGTGAGAATTCTCCAGAACTTACATTGAAATGAGTTTCCTCAACATTTAATGGTTCCTGAATGAATTGAAACCCACAGTGCATCCAACTTCATCCGTGAAAAATGGCTAGATAAATACCATGAAAATTTTCAATTTCCCATGACCAGGTGGCACTGGAGAACCATTGGATATTCTGTTGCTGATCATGAGTGTACCAGACAGTGCCTTGATTGATTGGGTTTCATGAAAATAAGTTGGAGCCTGCTGAGTAGTTGTCCTAGAGTAGTGGTTGGCAGGTGTGTGAAAAAACATCTGTGGTGGGGCCATGTGGATCTGCCATTGGCTTCCAAATGGCTTGTGACTGACATGGTGCAATCAGCAGACCCTCCTATGCAAAGGCATCTTGTTATATGGTGACGTTTCAGGGCAATGTTTACAATCAGGTTGCTATGTTTAAGGGGGCAAGTTATGTGGGATAGAAGCCTGGTTGGTGCATTCTCCTGCATACCCTAACGCACCACGCCTGAGAGAACTCGCTCCAGCACTGTGTCCCAGTTGAACTCCTTGGATTCCATGAATCAATTACTAAACTCCCAATGCAACAGCAATAAACACATATAGAATCCTACCTGTTACCACACCTACATTCTTGTGAGGTGAACGACTTGGCAGATACAAATTGTGAGAGAAGATCACTCCTCCTAAATGCTGTTGGAACTGAAAATATAACCAATGGGTGAGCTTCCTAGTTTTACAACATTATATATAAATCCATGTTCAGTAAAATGAATATTTTTAGATCTGTGAATGATATATATTTCATGATGAATTTCGAATAGCATATATATTGCTAGTTTTTAATGTGTGTGTGTGTGTGTATGTATATATATGTGTGTTTGTATGTATACATATGTGTGTGTGTGTGTGTGTGTGTGTGTGTATATATATATACATATATATATATATATATATATATATATATATATATATATATACATACACACATTCTCCAGATTTTTCAAAATATGAAATATTTGTATCTTAATATACACTCCCTTAATTCATTCATATTCATGTATGTGGATTTATGATCATCTTTTCTAAATATTATTCTCAGAAATATTCATCCACCTGAAATACTTTTTTGTTTTTAGTACTGAAAACTAACTTCAGTGAATGTTGCATACAAATCCTAATATATCTAGAGTAACTGACCCAGTTTAACCTCAATGCAAGAAGATTCATATGGAACATGATGTGTATTTTGATGTTCATTTTAATTCAACACTGGTACATTACTATTTCTTCAGTTTATGCACATCATAGGATATATATTTCATCAAAAAGATCACAAAATTATAGGCATTTTTTCACTTTCAATCACTTCCTACTTTAGAACACATGTATTCTTCCATATTTCTTGACTGGTCTTCTCAAGATTCTTTTTTACAAACACATTATTTTCGATTTTTATAATCACATTGAAGCAAAACTCACACACCCTTCATGATAAACCATAACCCTAATATTAACATTGATGTATAACTTGTTGGAATGAATGATTGTATATCAATATACGATTTTTTATATTTTCAGATATCAATTCAATCCACCATTTAAAGTGGAACCAGTTATATTACTTATTCACAGTTGGTCTATTCATGCATTATCTCTATATTCATAGACACCGGGTACACCTGTTTGTACCCCAAATACTAATTTATAAGTCTTCAAAATATTGCTCCCAAAAATGGTGGAAGAAATACTTATGTCACCCGATCTATATATACATGTTATCACAGTAATATTCTGGACACAAAATTCAAAGGTCAAACTTATATTTGTACCAAAGCCTAAATGGAAAGTGAACATGGATTACTAAAAACATCAATGTCCAATTTGCCTATTGCTCTCAAATATCAATCCTATTGATGACTACATATTCGTTTCTTCCTAAGATTATATATTCAAACTCAACCCTGTTGAAAATGTCTAATCCTATCACTGACTTTATACTTTTCCTGATTTTGTAATGTCTGTATTGATATCTGCATTCCAACATATTTTCTCCAATTCATCATTGTGACTGACTCTTCACTTGTGTTAACATTTACATTCACTCTGTAACCGAAACCCTATTGCTAAAGAACTTTTGTTCCAAATTTTATACTCACTCTTCTTCCTAAACCTACCGACTATCTTCCTAATTTTACCGACTATCACTTTTGAATGGATGTTCTCATCTACATTCAATCATCCAAGTAAATGTAGGGCGAGTGTCAGAGGATGAGACCACCAAGAGACTATCTCATGCAACAGAAAGGGTTTATTTGGGGTCCAGAATGCTGGGGCTTAGAGCTCACTTGAATAGAGCAGAGAGCCCTGAGAACATCTTAAGCAGAACTTATATAATTTTCTTGGAGAGGGCAGGGAGGGAAGTTTATTGATGGGTCAGGGCGAGTTAGTGGTTTGTGTGTAAACGCGTGAGGGAGTACATTCTGCAGTTTGGCAGTTGGGAACAGCACATTCTGGGAACAAGATTAGGAAACATTTCTCAACATTTCAATAGTGTTTTGTTAAGCATACAGAAAAACAGGAAGTGACAAGTACATATTTTATTAACATTTCATTCCCCACTTCTTCTTCTGGCTACTTTTAATCATAAAAGTGATTGTTGGGGGGTGTCACATTTTATGTATGCTAGTGGGGTATTAGCATAAGTTTAACTTGTCCAATTTGAGCTTGGAGAAAAGAAATTACATGGTTGAGAAACAGGGTTTTATAGTAAGCAATAAAATGAGGATTATTATTCGACCGGCCAGGGTTGATTAAAACGTAGTTAACCAGGGGGACTGTGTAAACCAAGACTCAAACCACCAATTTTGGGTCTCTATCTCTCTTTGATGCTCTTCAAGGCATCTTTTTAATTTACTCATAGGGTTTGTTACAACTCCAGTATGGTCAACATAAAAACAAAAAAAAACATTCTTTCCTCAATGCAGCACAAAGGCTCCCTTCTCTCATGAAATGGAGGTCCAAACCTCGACTTTTCTGTAAAACAACTTCAAAGAGAGAGGTAAAAGATTCCTGCAAAGTTGTGATGGAATTTTCTAATATCTTTAAGTTTTGATCTATTGCTTCTTCTAATTGGGTCATTTGTTGTGTCCCATGGACCAGGGCAGTGGTTCCTGTGCGAACCCAGGCAGCAACTCCTATTCATAATAGAATGGCTAAGGTAAGAGATATATGTTCCCAACTGAACCGGGTTGTATGCCCCTCTATTTGATCTTCCAATGAACCTGCGTCATAATAGAGCACTCTGGGAAACATCTGCACCATTACACAATTAATCACTTCTGTTGACCATTTCATAAAAACATAAACAACGTTTAAGTATATAGAATTATATTGTTGTAGGGACGGACAAGGCAAGGCACCTAAGATAGCACCAAAGACAAGGAAACAGTCATATTTGGTTGCAACCAGATTCAGAGGGCATTGCTTCTGTTGTAATCAATTAATCCCCTGAAACCCAAGTTTAGGTAGTTTCAGAATTTTGTACCCAACATGTAAGGGAAGGGGCTCTGAAGTTCACAGTCTGCAGAAGTTCACAAAGAGCAGTTTTTGTTTCTGATTTTTCCTCAGTTCTGGGCAAGTTAAATTTTCAAGGACACCTGGGTGGGGGAGAGCTTTTTTTTCCCTTTTTTTCCCCCTGCCAGCTGTTTCCATGGAGCCCAGTTTGTAACTTATTCATCTTAGCAATGTAGCCATCTCTATGAAGCCCCAGCTAAAGGACAGAAGCCTTGATCACATATGTTGTGAAAAACTAGTAAGGGTGTGTCTAGCTCAGGAGTGCTGTTTTTTTTCAGCCAGTTGCCAGGTAGACCAGGGCAACACAAAAAGAAGAAGTTTATCTACACTGAACTCTTTTATAGGGACTCTTTTGCTGAAAGTCCTAAAGTTAGCCATGGTGAAAACTTCTGGATAAGGTCAGTTAAGACTTTCCTGTGGGCCTGGTACAGAGGGGGAAGACGGGGAATGCAGGGCTGAGAGCAGCTCTTTGGATCTGAGAATGAGGAAGGAGAGATGTAAAAAAATAATGGAAAAGGGTTTTGAGATCTTCCTAGCAACAAAAACATGAGTAGTAGAACGGGTAGAACAGAGCAGGAGATGGGAGTGAGTATCCCAAAAAGCCTGTAAGGGACTTTAAATTCTTAGTAACCTGTTTTCAGTGATGGCAAAGCAACTTTAAAGGCCATTTTCATTACATCTTGGATAGGGGTCTGAGCGCTCTTCTCAGCTGGTTTGAGCTTTGGGTTAGCTGGTAAGAGGACCTGGTGGGACCCAGTGTGGGCACTGACAGAAGAAGAGAGGAGTGAGTGAGTGGAGGGTTACCTCAGTACCTGCTACCTCAGCAAGGGGGCAATGGTCTGAGAAACGGTGGAGGTTTGGGTTTTTAATATAGTAATTGGAGGGGAGAAATCAAGTTGATGAGGTGGGAGTGACAACAGAGAGTCTAGAGCAGAAGGCTGAGGGTGAGCATGTATTGGAGAAGCATAGTTCACGATGTGAGCAAAGGAGAGAAAAGGCCTCCACATAGAGGAATCTCCTTTCACCCTTTTGAGCACTTGCAGAAGTTAAAAAGGTCACACAGAATTTGAGGATCTAGAGACCCCTCTGGGGGCCATCGGTTTTGGTTGTCTAATTGGTAATATGGCCAATGTTGTGTAGAGAATTTCATGAGTAGTTTTGGTTCCATGTGGCAGTCCCTGTATGCTCACATCCCCATGACTTACAGAAGATGTCGGCGTTCCCCGCACACAGCCTTGACTGTTTGTGGCTTTGATAGTACACTGGGCAAACATAGTAATCTAGGCTAGCCATCCAGCATCTGGCTCGCGTGTCCCTACATCAATAATATTTGTTTCCATTATCTATGGTATGGAAGGAATTTAATGGAATTTTAGTGGGATCCTCTTCATTAGAGATATCCCAATCGGGAAGACCTATACGCAGCTGACAAATGTCTGGCTGGAGAGATGGCCACCAGGTCCCTAAGCGGGCTGTATGCAAGATAGACCATACTTCCGTTCCAGTAGGATTTGTGATCAGCAATCGCTGCTGAACAGGCTTATGAGGGTTAGGACTACTGGTGGTCAAGGGGAGAGTCTATAGCCTTATCCACACAGCGAATCCACAATTTGAAAGGGTTTCCAATCTTTTCCAGTTTCCAGCCAGAGTCTGGACAGGGCACAGGCTTGAGATGAGAGGTAGGGATCCAGGAAGTGATTTTGACTACCTTTACCCTGTAGGTGTTATAAGTAGCACCTGGTATGGTCCTTTTCAGCGGAGTTCCAGGGATGACACCAGATGTCGTCTTACATAGACATAGACGAAGTCTCTACTTGATATCGCTGTAGAGTCCCCTCATCCCCAGGTTGGTAGGCAGTGGCCATCTGTTTTCACAGGTATCCCTGAGTTCTTTCAAGAGCTTTAAGTCTGTTAAGCAAGGGGGTGTGGAAGGAATCGTTAGGTCTTAGAGTTGGGGTAGGTCCTTACTGGAGGAGGGACACCATAGAGAATTTCACAGGGTGTGAGGTTACACAAAGAAATAGATTGAGTATTTCTTGCATGAAACAGTACATAAAGCAGGAGCATAGTCCAATCTTTTATGCCGGTCTCTAAGTTTAATTTCGTTATGGTCTCTTTAATGGTTCTATTCATTCTTTCTACCTGTCCTGAACTCGGGGGTCTGTAAACACAATGTAACTTCCAATTAATCCCCAGGGTCCTTGCTAACGTCTGAGTTACCTGGGCCACGAACGCCGGTCTATTATCAGACCCTATTACTTTAGGAAGGCCGTACCTTGGAAAAATATCTTCCAGGATCTTCTTGACCACCATTTGCGCTGTTTCATTTTTTTTTCTTTTCTTTTTTTTTTTTGGGGGGGGAAGGCTTCAATCCATCCTGAAAATGTATCTACAAAGACTAGGAGATATTTAAGTCCATTCCTTGCTGGCTTAATTTCAGTAAAGTCCACTTCCCAGAATTGTCCTGGTCTGGTTCCTCGTAGGTGCTTTCCTGCAGGAAGCTTGGAAGGGTAAGAATTAACCAATTGATGGACCCAACAGGCTTTTGTTATCCATTCAGTTGTTTCCTTTCACTGTGAGTTGGTTAATGGAAAACTCTGTTCTTTATGCTTCAGATATGAATGCAGTTTCTTTGAACCAAGGTGAGTGATTTGATGTACATTTTCTACTGACATAGTTAGAGCCGTGATTATAGGAGTTTTTACTGAAGGATTTAGAAATTCCACTTGGGGGCCTTCAGGGTTAAAAGTTATTTTGGCCCAGAGCTTTGTGAGCAGATCTCTGCCAATCAATGGGGCCATGCATTCTGGGATTACTAGGAAGGAGTGATGGATTTTTCCTTTCCCCTGGTCCATGGTCCTCTTAGTTGTCCAAGCCTGATATTTACTGCCATTAGCCCCTTGAATTAGAGACCTTTTATTTGATAGAGGTTCCAATGGGGCCTTAAAGGCAGAATATATTGCCCCTGTATCCACTTCAATGTATACTGGGGTCCCCTCCACTTCAAAAGTTAACCTGAGCTCAAGGAGAGGATCTGAGCCCCGACTTTCTTAGTAATCCTACAGAGTCAGAATGTCCAGCTGGCCTGGCTGTCTCTTTCTAGGGCACTCTTTAGCCCAGTGTCCTTTTTTTTAGAGTAGGCACATTGAATTGAGGCCAGGGGTGGCCTCTAGTGTGGTCCCCGGTGTCCCTTCCTGTCTCCATGTTTCTTAATTTCTGGTCTATTTGTTGTTGTGACAAGGACCTTAGTCAATGCCTTAGTCTGTCTTTTGTTTCTTTTATCCTCCCTTTGCTCCATACTCTTCCTCAGTTTCTCTCTTAGTATACCTTCTTGGCTTCTCTGACTAAACCTCTCAAAGTCATATCTTGTAATCCATCTAAGCATTGTAACTGTCTTTTAATATCCAGAACAGCTTGCCCAATAAAGGCCACCATGACAGATGCCTTTTGATTCTCTGCCTGAGGATCGAAAGGAGTAAATCTCTTATATGCCTCCATAATTCCCTGTAGGAACATGGAGGGACATTCATCAGTCCCTTGAATAATCTCTCTTACCTTGGCCAAAATAGTTGATCGCCTAGCGGCCACTAAGATACCCACTATTAGAGCCCGGCAATAAGAGGAAGGATGCTCATTACCTTCACAGGTTTTGGGGTCCCAGTTGGGTCTGTGCAAGGGAAAGGCGGCTTTGCATATGTTGGGAAGTTTTGTCGGTCACCCATCTGGTCCGAGAATATTTTTTTCTAGAATCCAGGAAGATTCTCTTTTGTTCCTCTGTCATGAAGAGAGTCCCTAGGAGTTGTTGGCAGTCATCCCAAGTAGGCTGGTGTGAAAACATCAATGATTCAACCACACCTGAGACCCAGGTGGGGTCCTCAGTAAAAGGGGGATTGTTATTTTTCCAGTTATTTAGGTCTGAAGAGGAGAAAGGTAAAAACTGGTAGGCTTGCACTTTTCCCCCATGGTTGTCATCAATCATTGTTCCTTAGAAATGGAGAGGGAGCATCACGTGAGTTCCAGGGATTTCAATCATTCAACGCCGGCAAATTCCTTTAGCCGGGCCAGCAACCTCCAGGAAAGGAGGGGCTGTGTTTTCCGCAGGGGAGTTATCTGGAGTGCGCTGGGCTCGCTTAGCTTCCTCCAATGGCGGAGAGGCTGAGACAGCAGCAGAGGAATTACTTAGAGGGTGTTGGGGGTTGGGGGACGAGGGCAGGGAATAAGTAGTAGGACGAGAGTCCAGTAGAGTAAAATCTTGTGACTCAGGGAGAACAGAGGTTGAAGGAGGAGGAGAAGCAGAAGGTTTGAGAGAGCATGATGGAAAGAGTAGGAGCAGGGGCAGGGGCAAGGAAAAGCTTCACACATGGAGGAGAAGAATTGCAGAGGTCCTGCAAAGTTAAGATATATGTCTCTTGATCCTGATGTCTATGTGGCGCTGGCTGAAAGTCAATATCTCTGACTTTTTAAATTAGTGGGAAGTAGAAAGATCCTTCTAGGGGCCATCTGAATTCAAAGGTGGGCCATTCTGAGGCACAGAGAGTCTGCCAGGTCCAGCGTTTAACTGAAAAAGAAAGATTCTGAGCCCTTAAGCGGACTTTGGTGCAATGATCAAGGGTCAGCAAAAGAGGCATTGAAGTGCTCTATCCCATAATGAAAGATAAACAATCAGTAAAATCAACGACACACGACACAGACAAGACAATACAATAAAGACAGGCAATGGACGTCCAACACTGAGACCAGGACTGAGTAGCCGGCAAAACCCGATGGGCTGGCAATACCGAATCTGAAACAAAATATCACTGAGTCGAGGAGACTATTGTTCCTCGATTTCCCGAGTCCTCTGGGGAGTCCCCCAGTGACGTGGCCTGTGGCTCTATGACATGTCTCTCAGCCACCGTCGGAGAGAGCTCACACTCTTCATCAACAGCCATTTGCCAAGCCCTAACCTGAAACCTGAAACTAGAAAGAGGCACCTTACATACCCCGAGAGGAGCCCGTTGGGGTCTCTCATCTGCCGCTGCTGGATCTCAGTGGAACCTCCATATGTAAAGGTCGGGCGAGCGTCCGGAGAAGAAACCACCAAGAGACTGTCTCATGCAAAAGCAAAGGGTTTATTATGGGTCCAGCATGCTGGGGCTCAGAGTTCACTTGAATAGAGCAGAGAGCACTGAGAACAGCTTAAGCAGAGCTTATATACTTTCCTTGGAGAGGGCAGGGCAGGATGTTTATTGATGGGTCCGGGCGAGTGAGCTGTTTGTGGGCAACCGGGTGAGGAATTACTTTCTGCAGTTTGGCAGCTGAGGACAGCACATTCTGGGAACAAGACTAGCAGACATTTCTCAAGATTTCAACAGTGTTTTATTAAGCATACAGAAAACAGGAAGTGATAAGTACCTATTTTATTAACCTTTCACTACGGACTACACTTTGCCAGATTTCCTAATGTCTCTATTGATATCTGCTTTCCTACATATTTTCCCCAGTTCATCATTGTGACTGACTCTTCACATGTGGTGACATTTACATTCACTCTATACCCGAAACCCTATAGCTAAAGAACTTTTGGTCCAAATCCTATGCTCACTCTCCTTTCTAAACCTACCGACTATCTTCCTAATCCTACTGATTATCCCTTTTTGACTGGAAGTTCTCTTTGACAATCAATCATCCAAAATACAGGGACCTTTGCCATTGTATATTGATGTATCTGAGACATCTGTGCAGAAAATAAATCAAAGCTCAGTATCACAATCAAGGTCCCAATGCTCTTCTGGGCTTCAAATCTTACCTAGATTTCTGTTTTCATACTTAATTTTCACCTATATATTCTTGTAAATATCGCAGGTTTTCAATACCATTATTCATCCAGCAGAATGATTCCTAATGCAAATTGAACCTGTTATTAACCCTAACCATACACTGTTCCCTCAATCTAACTTTACAGAAGAGCAGGGACAGAGTAGGTCTTACAATACAGGAATGTAGGGGAACTTCCTATTGCTAAGAAACTCAAAGGTACATGCAAAAATGATCCCTGGAGAAGTTGTAGGCAGCTATGAAGGAACTGAGTGAGCAAAAGTCATCTTCTCTTGCAAACAACCTGGTCAGGATGAAGGGATATGTCTGAATCATCCTCTCTCTTCTTAATGTAGAGAAGAAGGACCAAACCAGGCTGTGTGGAGAGCTGTTCCCGGTTGCCTATGGTTAATATACCATTCTAACTTGTGAAACTGTCACAGAAAGTAGGGGCAGCCTTCATTTCAGGGGACCCTTGTAAGCAACTGTTAGGACAAAGTGGTTGCCAAGGGTGTGAGCTCATTCAGTTCCTGAAGGAAGTGACCTCAGACCTCACCTCACATCCTTGGTGATAGAACTCTCTGAACTTGGGATCAAGGAAGCCAGGCACCCAAATCCCATTCCAGTCCCAGTAGCAGTGGTCTCACTTCTTTGGATTTACCAAGGACAGAATCAGTCTTTGTTGGTACCTACTGATATGAGGATGGCCAAAAGCCAGGAAAGCTCTGAAGAGTGGCCTTTCCTGAGAAAGCAGGTAGTGGATCACCGCTGCCTCCTGACAACTTTACAGAGTTGGCCAAGGAAACCAGATCTGAAACAGGGCAGGCAATTTCAGGGGAACATAGTATGGCCCAATAGTCAGAGGACACTCCGGATAGTCAGAGACCTACTTGGGGGAAGAAGGTGCTTTGTGGGTGTGGGTGTGTGTTTGTGCTTTTGTCTCATGTTCTCAGAATAGGTAGGAATGGCGGTTTGTTTGGTTTGGAGTGAACTGTTTCTAATAAGTGATTTGATAAGGCAAGTGTTTCTATGTCTGTGTATCCCATTGGGTCCGTGGTTGTAAACATTAGAAAAGAGAATGCATGAATGGATGTGTCCTGTCTGGTAGAAAGCTTCCCAGCATTCATCCGGCCGAATATATGAATGCACTGTGGCTTCCCTTATCGATGGGCAACACCTGCTATTTTCCTACGGTCTGGTTTTATTTTTGAATTCTGGCCACTCTCCAGAATAGGCTCATGGTTTTGTGTCCAAGCGAGGTACCACCTTCAAGCTCTGTGACATGGCCATGTACTGGATAGCTGAAGGGAATGGCGAGCAACTAAGAAAACTCAGATATCAGTGTGACCAGTAAAGTCTCAGTGGAAAAACCGTGCTTTGGGCCTTTTGCTTACCTTTTGTTCTATTTCCCTGTATTTCAGGAATTTCTTTGCCTCAGGCCACCCCTTTGTGAAGCTGGAAGAAAACATTTTTCAAATGGAAATGAATGTGCCTCACCTGTGGCTCTTTGCCTAATTGCTTTAGAAAGGGGTGTGTCTGAATCAGCCTCTTGGCCCTGTGTGAGGCTTTGGCTTAGATTCTTAGCACCTGATCGATATAAAGAAAGATCCCATGTGTGAATCCAAAACCGAAATGCCCAAAAGAGGAGTCATTGAGCATAAAGTCTCTTGCCTTCTACTGTAAGGTTCCTGACCTCCATCAAGTGAGAATAGGGATCCTTTGGGTCAAATGATTTCTTCAAAGCCCTGCACATGCTAGCCCAGAGGTGCTTGTGTTTTCTCATGACTCCAATTCACATAAAGATTCTAAACCCCACTGTCAGTAGGCCTCAAATTGGAGAAGCAGAGCAGTATTACGGCAGGCCTATTTGATCACTCCTGGGTCACAGGAAGGGTGTCCAGGCCACCCTGACATTAGGAAAATAAGGGGCAAGGAAGCCTATTTTGGACACTATCTTGGGCTGTGTCCTTCATGGAAACTTCCAGGCAGAGGTTAAGATGAGTGTCTATATGCAATAAGATGAGGGTCATGTGGGAATGTTTTGGTTTAATTTTGGTCATTTGTGTTGGGGTTGGAAGAGATGAGTAGGTCAACCAGGACTTGAAATCTGGTCTGATTCCCCTTAGAGACTGAGTTATGGAACTGAACTCAGAGAAGTATTGGCATGAATTGTGTTGAGTTTTTAGGAGGCCACACATGAGACTCGCCCTTGGAAACTGAGACCTAGGCCGAGGGTGGCTTTCCACAGAGCACTGGGAATCTCACCCAGGATATCACAAGATTTTATTCTGAAATACTTGGCAGCCATAGTCAAAACACACATAGACCTCACACTGTAGACCTCAATGGGCCTGGCTTCATGTGACCTTTTGGCGACTCTTTGGGAAGACTTGCCTGTGAGTGTCCTCCAGAGATTTCATTGAAATGAGCTTCCTCACAATTTAATGGTTCCTAAATGAATTGAAACCTACAGTGCCTCCAACTTCCACCTTGAAAAATGGCTAGATAAATACCATGAAATTTTTGAAATTCCTATGACCAGGTGGCACTGGAGAACCTTTGTATGCCCTGTTGCTGATCATGAGTGTACCAGAAAGTGCCCTAATTGACTGAGTTTCATTAAATTGGTGTAGAACAGAGATGCCAGTAAGTTGAATACTCCTCAATTGTAGGCGCAAGCTGTGGTGTGCAGGTTTGTGATAAAACATCCGTGGTGGGGCCATGTGGATCTGCCATTGCTTCCAAATGGCATGTGACTGACGTGGTGCAGCCAGGAAATTCTTATATGTAAATGCATATTGGTATATGGAGAATTTTTAGGGCAATGTTCTGAATCAGGTTGCTATGGACAAGGGGACAATCTATGTGGGCTAGAAGCCTGGTTGGTGCATTCTCCTGCAGACCATGACCCACTACACATGACAGTACTCCCTCCAGCACTGTGTCCCAGTTCAACTCCTTGTATTTCGTGAAGAAAATACCAAACTCCCAGTGCAGCAGCAAGAAACACCACGAAAAGTGGAGAATGACCAAATGCCCTCACAGTCCACACGGGGAGACTCTTAGACCCCAGTGGTCACAGTTTACCTACAAAGAGATAATTCAGTACTGTAGCCTAGTGTTCATTGGAAAATAAGAAACCACGTCCTCCAGGTCACATAGATGTAGACCCAGCTCTGATGGTCTCACTAGAAACAAAGCTAAAGCTCCTGACAACAACATATATTTTGAGTTCCCAACCTCAGAGGCAGTTTCTCAAGAAGTCTTTAGGCCAGCAGAGCTCCAAGTTTGTGGAGTGTTTACCTTGTCCCTTACATTTGGAAACTCCTCTACCACATCCAAGGTTGTGAACTCCTTTGCATTTTCCATTCCAGATATATATTCACAGATTTTCTAACTCTTCTCCTCTAATTGTGTCTTATTTGGGGCGAAGGTAATGTGAAGCCATTGTTCTGGATGAGAGTGGGTAATTTATTGTGTAGCCCATATTTGGATACACATTGGATTCATTTTCCTTTTTTCCATTCAAAATACTGAATCCCTGACACTAACCCATACCCTACTAGACTCTGACTACTAATCCTACTATGATGGAGAATAATAACACAAACAGAATAGAAATACAAGCCGTTCAGAGGAGGCATGGTGTATAGTTGGACTTGCCTTTTGCATGATAAAGCGTAGGTGTTATATGTCTAGTCCATTTTTCATTGAAATAGTTCTCTATGTGTTTTTTTCCCTTTAATTTTTATTGTTGGTTGTTCAAAATTTACCTATTTCTTGACATATCATATTTCACACTTTGATTCAAGTGGGTTATGAACTCCCATTTTTACTCCGTATACAGGTTTCAGCATCACATCTGTTACACATCCACTGTTTTACGTATTGCAATACTAGTGTCTGTTGTAGTCTGCTGTCTTTCCTATCCTCTACTTTCCCCCATCCCCTCTTCTCCCATCTTCTCTCTCTACCCCATCTACTGTAATTCATTTCTCCCCCTTGGTTTTTTCCCCCCTTTTCCCTCACTTTCTCTTGTATGTAATTTTGTATAACCATGAGGGTCTCCTTCCATTTCCATGCAATTTCCCTTCTCATTCCTTTTCTCTTCTACCTGTCACCCCTGTTTAATCTTAATCTTCTTCTCATGCTCTTCCTCCCAAATCTGTTCTTATTTACTCTCCTTATATCAAAGAAAACTATTGGCATTTGTTTTTTTTAGGGATTGGCTAGCTTCACTTAGCATAATCTGTTCTAATGCCATCTATTTCCCTGCAAATTCTATGATTTTGACATTTTTTAATGCAGAGTATTACTCCATTGTGTATAAATGCCACATTTTTTTTCCATTCATCTATTGAAGGGCATCTAGGTTGGTTCCACACTCTTGCTATTTTGAATTGTGCTGTTATGAACATCAATGTAGCAGTGTCCCTGCAGCATGCACATTTTAGGTCTTAGGGAATAGACCGAGAAGGGGAATAGCTGGGTCAAATGGTGGTTCCATTCCTAGCTTCCAAGAAATCTCCATACTTCTTTCCAAATTGGCTGCACCAATTTGCAGTCCCACCAGCAATGTACAGGTGTACCCTTTTCCCCACATCCTCGCCAGCACTTGTTGTTTGACTTCATAATGTCTGCCAATCATACTGGAGTGAGATGGTATGTTAGGGAGGGTTTGTTTTCCATTTTTCTGACTGCAAGAGATGGTGAGCATTTTTTCATGTACTTATTGATTGATTGTATGTCCTCATCTGAGAAGTGTCTGTTCAGGTCCTTGGACCATTTGTTGATTGGGTTATTCGTCTTCTTATTGTTTAATTTTTTGAGTTCTTTGTATACTCTGGATATTAGGGCTCTATCTGAAGTGTGAGGAGTAAAGATTTGTTCCCAGGATGTAGACTACTTATTTACCTCTCTTATTGTTTCTTTTGATGAGAAAAATCTTTTTAGTTTGAGTAAGTCCCATTTGTTGATTCTAGGTATTAACTAGTGTGCTAATGGTGTCCTATTGAAGAATTTGGAGCCCAACCCCACAGTATGTAGATCATAGCCAACTTTTTCTTGTATCAGATGCCGTGTCTCTGATTTGATATAAAGCTCCTTGATCCATTTTGAGTTAACTTTTGTGCATGGCGAGAGAAATGGATTCAGTTTCATTTTGTTGCATATGAATTTCCAGTTTTCCCAGAACCATTTGTTGAAGATGCTATCCTTCCTCCATTGCATGCTTTTAGACCCGATTGGCATTGCATTTAACATATAGAGAACTTTTGGTTATATTGCCATTTTGATGATGTTAGTTCTGCCTATCCATGAACATAGTATATTTTTCCATCTTCTAAGATCTTCTTCTATTTCTCTCTTTAGGGTTCTGTAGTTTTCATTTTATAAGTCTTTCACCTTTTTTGTTAGGTTGATTCCCAAGTATTTTTTTTTGTGTGTGTGTGTGTGGATATTTTGAATTGAGTTGTTGTCCTCATTTCTATTTCAGAGGATTTGTTGCTGATATACAGGAATGCCTTTGATTTATGCATATTGATTTTATATCCTGCCACTTTGGTGAATTCATTTATTACCTCTAATAGTTTCTTTGTATACCTTGCTGGGTCTGCTAAGTATAGAATCATGTCATCTGCAAATAGTGATAATTTACGTTCTTCTTTTCCTATTTTTATGCCTTTAATTTCTTTAATCTCTCTAATTGCTCTGGCCAGTGTTTCGAGAACTATGTTGAACAGAAGTAGTGAGAGAGGGCATCCCTATCTTCTTCCAGATTTTAGAGGGAATACCTTCAATTTTTCTCCATTCAGAATGATGCTAGCCTGAGACTTAGCATAGATTGCTTTTACATTATTGAGGTATGTTCCTGTTATCCCTAGTTTTTCCAGAGTTTTGAACATAAAGGGATGCTGAACATTGTCAAATGCTTTTTCTGCATCTATCGAGATGATCAAATGGTTCTTATTTTTAAGTCTATTTATGTGATGAATAACATTTATTGATTTCTGTATAATGAAGCAGCCTTGCATCCCAGGGATGAATCCTACTTGATCATGGTGCACAATTTTTTTAATATGTTTTTGTATCCGATTCGCCACAATTTTATTGAGGATTTTTGCATTTTTCCTGAAATAGCTTGAAAAGTATTGGTATTAGTTCCTCTTTAAAGGTTTTGTAAAACTCTGCTGTATACCCATCCGGTCCTGGGCTTTTCTTAGTTGGTAGTCTTTTGATGGTTTATTCTATTTCCTCAATTGTTATGGGTCTGTTTAGGTTGCCTATATCCTCCTGACTAAATCTGGGTAGATTATATGACTGAGAAATTTATCGATGCCTTCACTATCTTCTATTTTATTGAAAAATAAGAATTCAAAATAATTTCGGATTATCTTCTGTATTTCTAAACTATCTGTTGTGATACTGAGTTCTCCCTCTTCTTTTCTTTGTTAGCTTGGCTAAGGGTCTGTCGTTTTGATTTATTTTTTCAAAGAACCATCTTTTAGTTTTGTCAATTTTTTCAATTGTTTCTTTTGTTTCGATTTCATTAATTTCAGCTCTAATTTTAATTATTTCTTGCCTTCTACTTATTTTGCTGTTGTTTTGCTCTTCTTTTTCTAGGATTCTGAGATGAAGTATGAGATCATTTATTTGTCATTTTTTTTCCTTTTTTTAAGGAATGAAATCTAAGCAATGAATTTTGTTCTTAGAACTGTCCCATAGATTCCGATATGTTATGTCTGTGTTTTCATTTATCTCTAAGAATTTTTTAATTTCCTCCTTGGTGTCTTCTATAACCCATTGATCATTCAGTAACTTATTTTTCATTCTCCAAGTGATACATGATTTTGCCTTCTTTCTTTTATCGTTGATTTTCAGTTTCATTTCATTATGATCAGATAAGATGCCTGGTATTATATCTACTCCTTTATATTGTCTAAGAGTTGCTCTGTGACATAATATATGATTTATTTTTTGAGAAGTATCCATGTGCTGCTGAGAAAAAAGTGTAGCTGCTTGATGTTGGGTGGTATATTCTATATATATCATAAGTCTGGGTTATTAATTGTGTTATTGAGTTCTATAGTTTCATTATTCAACTTTTGTTTGGAAGATCAGTCCAGTAGTGAGAGAGGTGTGTTTGAGTCTCCCATGAGTATTGTATGGTGGTCTATTAGACTCTTGAACTTGAGAAGAATTTGTTTAATGAACATAGCTGCACCAATGTTTGGGGCATATATATTTATGATTGTTATGTCTTGTTGGTGTATGGTTTCCTTGAGAAGTATGTAGTGTTGCTCTTTATCCCTTTTGATTAACTTTAGCTTGAAATCTATTTTATTTGATATGAGTATGGACACTTCTGGTTGTTTCCGAAGTCCATATGGGTGATATGGTTTTTGCCAACTTTTCACCTTCAGTCTATGTATATCTTTTCCTAACATATGTGTCTCCAGTAGGCAGCATACTGTTGGGTCTTGTTTTGTGATCCATTCTACTAGCCTGTGTCTCTTAATTGGTGAGTTTAAGCCATTAACATTTAGGGTTATTATTGAGATATGGGTTGTTCTTCCAGCCATATTTGTATATTTATGTTACTAAACATGGTTTTTTTCCTCCTTCATTATTTTCCCCCCTTTACTGTCCTACCTCCCACTGTTGGTTTTCATTGTTATTTTCCATTTCCTCTTCCTGTAGTGTTTTGCCAAGGATGTTTTGAAGAAATCGTTTTCTCGCTGCAAATTCTTTTAACTTTTGTTATCGTGGAAAGTTTTAATTTCATCTTCTATCCTGAAGATTAATTTCGCTAGATACACAATTCTTGGATGGAACCCATTTACTTTCAGTGTTTGAAAAATGTTATTGCAGGATCTTCTAGCTTTCAGAGTCTGTGTTGAAAGATAAGCTGTTATCCTGATTGGTTTACCACTAAATATAATCTGCTTCCTTTATCTAGTAGCTTTTAAAATTCTCTCCTTTTTCTGTATGTTGGGCATCTTCGTTATAATATGTCTAGGTGTGGATCTGTTATAATTTTGCACATTTGGCATCCTGTAAGCTTCTAGGATTTGCGATTCTGTCTCATTCTACAAGTCTGGGAAGTTTTCTCTTTTATTTCATTGAATATATTGCTCATTCCTTTTGTTTGGACCTCTATACCTTCCTGTATCCCAATGACTCTTAAGTTTGGTCTTTTTATGTTATCCCATATTTCCTGGATGTTCTGCTCATGGTTTCTTAAAAGTCTTCCTGAGCTGTCTGTGTTCTTTTCAAGTTGAAATAATTTGTCTTCATTGTCTGATGTACTATCTTCTAAGTGTTCTACTCTGCTGTTAGTATTCTCAATTGAGTTTTTAAGTTGGTTTATTGATTCCTGCATTCCTAGGATATCTGTTTGTTTGATTTTATAATCTTTATCTCCCTGCATAGTTGATATTATGCTTCTTGGATTTTTTTATGTAATTCATTATCAAGGTGATCTTTCATTGTCTGATTTTGCTCTCTAATGTCTTCCTTGAGACTCCAGATCATCTGAAGCATGTATATCCTGAGTTCTTTATCTGACATTCCATCTGCTGCAGATATTACCTCTTCTAAAGTTGACTTTACCTGCATTGCTTATGGTACTTTCTTTCCTTGTCTTTTCATTCTGTTCATGTTTCTTTCTGCTTGGTGAAACTGTTGTGTTATTGAATTTTTCCCCTATATATTTTTATTGCTTGTATAGTTTCAAAGTCTCTCTCGCAGGCACGGGTGGTGGCTCTGCCCCTCCTACAATTGGGACAATGTGCCTACCACACCAGCAGGCTGCTGGGCCTGTTCTGTCAGTCGGTAGCTGGTCCGCCTACCTTGAAGGTGCGAGCAGCAGCTCTGCCCCTCTGCAGGCACTGGGCCTGTTCTGCCAGTGGGTCGCATGTCGGGCTACTTTGCAGGCGTGGGCGGCAGCTTTGACCATCTGCGGGCCACTGGGTCTGTTTTGTCTGTCCCTTGCAGGTCTGTCTACCTTGCAGGCGCGTGTGGCTGCTCTGCCCCTCCCCCAACCGGGACGATGTGTCTACCATGCTGGCGGGCCATAGGCCTGGTCTGTCGGTGGTCGCAGGTCCACCTACCTTGCAGGCGCGGAGGGCGTGTCTGCCCCTCCGCAGATTGCTGGACCTGTCCTGCTGTGGGTCACAGGTCTGCATACCTTGCAGGCCCGGCGGCATTGCCCCTCCCCCAACCAGGGCGATGTGTCTTCCACGGTGGCGGGCCACTGGTCCTGTTCAGCCGGTGGGTCGCAGGTCCGCCTACCTTGAAGGAGCGATTGGCAGATCTGCCCCTCCCTCTCTCAATGTGTTTTTAAAGTTGACAAATATGTGAATTCCTGTCTCCCTTTCTCTGTAGCATATTCAGCACATATATTTTTATATGCACATATAGAATCCTACCTGGTATCACACGTACATTTTTGTGAGGCTGTTGACTTGGCAGATACAAATTATGAGAAGAGATCACTCCTCCTAAACGCTGTTGGAACTGAAAATTTAAGCTATTGGTGAGCTTCCTAGTTGAACAATATTACACATAAATCCACGCTCACTAAAATGAAGATTTTTGGATCTGTGGATGATATATATTTCATGAAGAATTTCAATTGGCATATGTATTGCTACTTTTTAATGTCTGTTGTGTGTGTGTGTGTGTGTGTGTGTATATATATATATATATATATATATATATATATATATATATACACACTCTCCATATATTTCAAAATATGAAATAGATGTGTCTTATGTACAGTCCCAAAATTCATTCATGTTCATGTATGTGGAGTTATAATCAAATTTTCACTAGATTATTCTCAGAAATATTCATCTACCTGAAATACATATTTGTTTCTTAGGTCTGAAAACTAACTTCAGTGAATGGTGCATTCAAATCCTAATATTTCTAAATTAACTGACTCAGTTTAACATCAATGCAAGAAGATTCCTATGGGACATGATGTTTATTTTGACGTTCATTTTTACTCAACACTGGCACATTACTACTCCTTCAGTTAATGCACATCATAGGATATATATTTCATCTACAAGTTCGCAAATTTATAGGCATTTGTTTCACTTTCAGTCACTTCCTGCTTCAGAACACATGTATTTCTCCAGGTTTCTTGACTGGTCTTTTTATGAGACTTTTTTCCAAAAAATTATTTTCAATTTCCATAATCAATTTGAAGCAAAACTCACACACTCTTCATGATAAACCATAATCCTCATATTACCATTAGATGTAAAACGGGTTGGAATGAATGGTTGTATATCAATATAAGATTTCCTGTATATTTTTACATTTCAATTCAATCCATTATTTAAAGTTGGAACCAGTTATATTATTTATTCACAGTATGGTCTATACATGCATATTCTCCATATTCAAAGACAAAGAGTACACCTGTTTGTACCCCGAATACTAATTTATACTTCTTCAAAATATTGCTCCCAGAAATGGTGGAAGAAATACTCAGGTCACCTTATCTACATATACATTGTATCACAGTAATATTCTGGACACAAAAAGCAAAAGTCACACTTATGATTGTACCAAAGCCTAAATGGAAACTGAACATGGATTACTAAAAACATCCAGGTTCAGGTTGCCTAATAGTCTCAAATATCAATCCTATTGGTGACTACGTATTTGTTTCTTCCTAAGATTATATATTCAACCTAAATGCAGTTAATAATGTCTAATCCTATCACTCACTTTATACTTTGCCTGATTTCCTAATGTCTCTATTGATGTCTGCTTTCCTAAATATTTTCCCCAGTTCACCATGTGAGTGACTCTTCACATGTGATGATATTTACTTTCACTCTCTAACCGAAACCCTATTGATAAAGAATTTTTGGTCCAAATCCTGTACTCACTCTTCTTCTGAAAGCTACTGACTATCTTCCTAATCTTACTGAGTTTCCCTGTTTGAGTGGAAGTTCTCTTTTTCCATTCAATCATCCAAAGTACAAGGTCCTATGCCATTGATTATCGATTTATCTGAGACATATATGCGGAACATAATTCAAAGCTAAGTATCACAATCAACAGCTCAATGTCCTTCTGAGCTTCAAATCTTACCTAGATTTCTGTTTTTATACTTATATTTTATCTCTATGTTTTAATAAATGTCACAGGTTCCCAACACAATTATTCATCTAGCAGAATGATTCCTAACCCAAATCAAACATGTTATTAAACCCTAAACATACACTGTTCCCACAATCTCACTTAACAAAAGACCAGGGACAGTGTTGGTCTTACAATACAGGAATGTAGGGGATCTTCCATATGCTGAAAACCTAAAAGGTCCATGCAGATGTGATTCCTGGAGAAGATATAAACAGCTATGAAGGACCTTAAAGAGCAAAACTCATCTTCCATTGCAAACAACCTGGTCAGGATGAAGGGTTGTATCTTAATGAGCCTCTCTGTTCTCAATGTAGAGAAAATGGACCATACCAGGCCTGTGTGAAGAGCTGTTCCTGGGTGCCTATGGTTGATTCACCATTCTAACTTGTGAAAGTGTCACAGGAAGTAGGGGCAGCCTCTATCTCATGAGACCCTTGGAAGCAACTGTTAGGACAAAGTGATTGCCAAGGCAGTGTCCTCATTCACTACCTGAAGTAAGTGATCTCACCTCTCTTCCTTGGTGATGGAACTCTCTGAACTTGTGATGCAGAAGCCAGGCAACCAGAGCCAGTCCCAGTCCCAGTCCAAGTCCCAGTGAGGTCACTTGTTTGGATTTACCAAGGACAGAGTCAGTGTTTCCTGGAACCTACTGATGTGAGGATGGCCAAATGCCAGGAGAGTTTTGTAGAGGGGCCTTTCTTGAGAAAAAGGTACTTGCCCACTTCTGGCTCCTGACAACGTCACAGATTTGGCCAAGGAGACCATATCTGAGACAGGACAGTCCATTTGGGGGAACATAGTATGGCCTACCAGTCAAACGACACTCAGGATAGTCACAGAATTACTTGGGGGAAGGAGGTGTCTTTGTGGGTGTGGGAGTGAGTTTGTGGTTTTTCTCATGTTCTGAGAATAAGTAGGAAAGGTAGTTTGTTGGGTTTGGAGTGGACTGTGTCTAGTAATTCCTTTGACAATGGGAGTTTCTATGTCTGTGTAACTCTCTGTGTCCGTGGTTGTATTCATTAGAAAACATAATTCATCTATGGATGTGTCCTGTCTAGTAGAAAGAATTCCAGCATTTATCCTGCCTAATTTATGAATGGACTGTGACTTCCCTTATCAATGGGCAACACGTACTATCTTCCTAAGTTCCTGTTTTCTTTCTGAATCTGGCCACTCTCCAGAGTAGGCTCATGGTTTTTTGTCCAAGTTATGTACCACCTCCAACCTCTGTGACATGGCCATGTATTCTATAGCTGAAAGGAAAGGGAGCATCTCAGAAAACTCAGATATCAGTGTGACAAGGAAAGTCTCAGTGGAGAAAACCTGCTTTGGGCCTTTTGCATCCCTATTCCTCTGTTGCCCTGAATGTCAGGAAGGTCTTTGCCTCAGGCCACCCCTTTGTGAATCCTGAAGAAAACAGTTTTCAAATGGAAATGAATGGGCATGACCTGTGGCTGTTTGCTAAAATGCTTTGAGAGATATGTGTGTGAATCAGCCTCTTGGCCGTGTGTGAGGCTGTGTCTTAGATATTCAGCGCCTAATGGATCTTAAGAAAGATCCCATGTGTGCATCCAAAACCAAAATGTCTAAAAAATCAGTCATTTTAGATGAAGTTTATTGCCTTTCTCTGTTAGGTTCCTGACCTCCATCAAGTGAATTTGGGGATCCTTTGAATTAATCGAGTTTTTCAAAGCCCTGCAGAGGCTAGCCCATAGGTGCTTGGGTTTTCTAATGAATCCAAATCACATAAAGAATCTATACCTGACAGTCAGTAGGCCTCAAATTGGCGAAGCAGAGCAGTATTAGTGGCAGGCCTATTAAATCACTCCTTGTTTACAGGAAGGGTGTCCAGGTCACACTGACTTTAGGCAAATGAGGGCAAGGGAGATTATTTCAGACTCTGTCTTGTGCTTTACCCCTCATGGAAACCTCCAGCCAGAGGTAATGATGAGTGTCTATATGGAAGAAGATGAGGGCAATGTGGGAGTGTTTTGGATTTAATTGTGGTCATTTATTTGGCTGTTGGAAGAGAAGACTGGGTCCACCTGGGCTTTAACTCGGGTTTGATTCATCTTAGAGACTGAGTTCTGGAACTGACCTCAGAGAAGTATTGACATGAATTGTGTTGGGATTTTAGGAGGCCACGCATTAGAGTTGCCCTTGGAAACTGAGATCTAGGCCCAGGGTGGCTTTCCACAAAGCACTGAGAATGTCAGCCAGCATATAACCTGATTTTATTCTGAAAGACTTGGCAGGCATATTTGACAGTCAAAACACCCATGAACCTAACATTGTAGACCTCAATGGGCCTGGCCTCATGTGACCTTTAGGCCACTCTTTGGGAAGCCTTGCCTGTGAGAGTTCTCTAGATCTTTCATTGAAATGAGCTTCCACAACATTTAATGGTTCATGAATGAATTGAAACCCACTGTGGCTCCAAATTCATCTTTGAAAAATGGCTAGATAAATACCATAAAATTTTTAAAATTCCCATGACCAGGTGGCACTGGAGAACAGTTAGATCTCCTGATGCTCATCATAAGTGTACCAGACTGGGCCTTGATTTACTGGGTTTCATGAAAATGGCATAGAACAGAGATGCCAGTAAGTTGGAACCTTCTGAGTAGTGCGCCTTGACCAGGTGTGGGCAGGTGTGTTACAAAACATCTGTGGTGGGGCCATGTGGATCTGCCATTGGCTTCCAAATAGCATGTGATTGACTTGCAGCAGCCAGCAGACCCATTTATGTAAAGGCACTTTGTTATATAGAGAGGTTTCAGGGCAATGTTCAGAATTAGGTTGCAATGGAAAAGGGGGCATTGTAGCAAGCAATGAGTGATAGAAGCCTGGATGTTGCATTCTCCTGCAGACTCTAACCCACCACAAGTGACAGAACTCCCTGCAGCACTGTGTCCCAGTTGAACTCCTTGTTTTTTTGTGAAGCAAATATCAAACTCACTGTGCAGCAGCAAGAAACACCACGAAAAGTGGAGGATGACCAAATGGCTTCACAGCGACACGGGGAGACACTAAGCCCCCAGTGGCCACAGTTTACCTACAAAGAGAGAATTCAGCACTGCTGCCTCATGTTCATTGGAAAATAAGAAAACATGTCGTCCAGGTCACATAGATGCAGACCCATCTTTGATGGTCTCACTAAAAATAAAGCTAAAACTTCTGACAACACCTCATATTTCAAGTGCCCAATCTCACATGCAGTTTCTCAAACAGTCTTTAGGCCAGAAGAGCTCCATGTTGGTGTTGTGTTTACCATATCCCTTGCTTTTGGAAACTCCTCTACCATCTCGAAGTTTGTGAACTCCTGAGCATTTTCCATTCCAGACATGTATTCACAAATTTTCTAACTCTTCTCCTCTAATTGTGTCTTACTTGGAGCGAAGGTAATGTCAAGGCATTGTTCTGGATCAGAGTGGGAAGTTTTGGGTTGCACATATTTGCACACACATTGGATACAATTTCCAATTTTCCATTCAAAATACAGAATCCCTGACACTATCACATACCATACTAGACTCTGACTACTAATCCTAATATCATGGAGAAAAATAACACAAACAGAATATAAATACAAGCAGTTCAAAGGAGGCATGATGTATATTTGGACTTGCCTTTTGCATGATAAAGTTTATGTGTTATTAATCTAGTCAATTTTTAATTAAATAGTTCTCCATGTGTTTTTAAAGTTCAAAATATGTGTATTACTGTCTCCCTTTCTCTGTAGCCTATTCAACATATGTATTTTTATATGCACATACCGAAAGCTACCTGGTATCACACCTACATTTTTGTGAGGTGGCTTCTTCACCAAATACAAATTGTGAGAAGAGATCACTCCTCCTAAACGCTTTTGGAACTGAATATTCAACCTATGGGTGAACTTCCTAGTTTAACAAAATTATAAGTCTATTCTTTGGTTGGCAGCTAAAATCCCTGACAAAATATGTTGATTAATTGTATTTTGGGATTCAAGTATGGTGGAAGTTTGTTGGACAACTTGATTAATGGTGATTAATGGTGGCAGCAGTTTGTACTTGATTGGCCATAGCCACTCCAGCCGTAACCGCTGCAGCAGCAGATACCGCCACGGCTGTCACTATAGCCGCTGTGATTCCAAAATCTCTGCGGACTCTAAGTAGCTCAACAATAGGGAATTTATCAGGATCTGCAGTGACCGGGATTGGGACAAAAGTTGAAATTTTCATAATCACTGCTACAGTCCAGGAACCATTCCAACACTCAGATAAGAGACAGGTAGTATGAGAACAATCCAGCATCCCCGACGAGGTGGCCTCAGCCAAAAGGAATAAGAAGGGGGATTGGACACAGACCATTGCAGGAGGCAATGTGGCATTATACAACAGAGAGTTGAATGAAACAGATGTAAGTCTATTACCTTGTTAACTTTCCCTAACAGTACCAGAAATATTAGCCAGCCAACTTTTGGCTCCTAGCAACTGAGCCAGTGCAGAAATATCGGCTGAAGCCCCCTTTTCATTGGAAATCAGCCATTAAAACCAGGACCAACCTACTCCTGTAGAGGAGCTGGCACTATTGTTAAAGTTATAAACATACCTATTAAGAGAGGGGGAAAGGGAGAAACCTTTAGCAACTTGATGTTTCTCCCAAGAATGATCCTGACAAGGCGTAAATGTTGGGGGGAAACCAAGATTAGGGGAACAGTAAGGAGAGGCCTTGAAATGAGTGGCATTATAAATACTACTAGAAAAAGGAGGCACTGGGATTAGTACCTCGGAGATAATAGCCAAGGTAGTTATGTTAAGAGCTGAGCTGCTGTTTGCGGGGGTCTCTGAGCCTGATTGCCTCCCCGAAGCTACCTTGCTCAATACAGCACTGATAATGCTTCCTGAGACCTGATTGGACCGCAATGGGTCCTCCCAGTTAGTCAAATTTTTGGTCTTAAGGCTAATGCAATTAGCGTTTCTAAGGCTGAAACAAAAACTCCTGTGAGATTAACTTGAGATTGATTAAAAATTCTCTCCATGTCCCCTCTAGGAGAGGCACAGGGAGCAGACATCTCACATGAGGTTGAAAAAAGAGTGGGGAGGACACTAGAATTACCATGAACCGGCATCGGCATTGGCCAGGCCCGTGCCACTGCCCACCACCGCATTGGTGTCGCCTGTGCCATCGGCACCAGCACCAGAGCCAGAGCACTTAGCAGAATGAAGATCTTCATCACAGGATTGTTGTGGTATCTCTTGTTGCTGGTCAGTTGATGTCGAGACTCTTCTTGTCAAGCGTTCAGGGACCCACAACGGTTCCGTACGATCCTGGGGAAAAACACATACAGATCCTCGTGCCCATGTCAGCACGGGGTCAGGGCCGTTCCATTGGCCCGTAAGAACATCCTTCCACTTAACATAGCCAATCACAGAGGGCTGAGGGGATACATGTCTATCGGCCGCAGAGCGACCATGAATATCCAAATTCGAAAAATTAATGGTAAATAGAGCTAAGGACAGGCTTTCTTTAGGAGTGTGTTCAGCTCCTATTCCCCCTTTTTGTTTTTGTAAAGTTTCCTTTAAGGTGCGATGAGCACGCTCAACAATGCCTTGTCCTTGAGGATTATAAGGCAAACCATGAGTAAGTTGCACTCCCATAGTAGAACAAAAAGCTGTAAATTGTCTGCCAGTATAAGCAGTTCCATTATCAGTCTTAAGGGATGCAGGTGCACCCCATGCTGCCCATGCCTCTAAACAGTGAGTAATGACATTACGTGCCTTTTCTCCCGATAAAGCAGAAGCATGGATAATTCCAGAGCACGTATCAACGGAAACATGCACATACTTAAGGTTACCAAAGTCAGGTATATGTGTCACATCCATTTGCCAAACAATCAATGGCTTTAATCCCCGTGGGTTTACTCCATAATTAGGGGGATGAAGAAATGTGACACAATGGGGACATTGCAATAATATCTGCCGAGCATCCGCTCTTGAAATGGAAAAACGCCTGCGCAGCGTTAATGCATTAACATGGAAGTTTTGGTGAAACAACTTAGCCCCCTCTAAGGAGGAAGCCAAGCATATCAATTGACCTCTAGTGGCTATGTCCGCACAGGCATTACCTTGGGATAATGGACCAGGAAAAGAGGTGTGAGCCCTGATATGCATTGGATAAAAAGAAGCAGTGCGGTTAGAGATAAGCTGTTGAAGCTGAGTAAAGTAAACAGACACATTGTGGGCATCACTAATAGTTCCCACGGCCTCCAGGACTTTTAGTGCTTGTACCACATAGCTGGAGTCCGAAATAAGATTAAAAGGAAAAGAACACTGTTTAAAAACTTCAATAACAATTTGTAGTTCTACCTATTGTGGATTTCCAGGAGCAAATTGATGCTGGATAGGGGGAGAGTCAGTAATTATGTAGGCTCCCATTCCAGACTTGGAACCATCAGTAAAAATGTTAACAGCCCCCGTGTTTGGGCATGGAAAGCTCTCCTCGAAACATCCCCACCGTACGGCGGCGGGTCCGGAGGATCATTTTTTTTTTTTTTCTGAGCTCCTGTTTATTTTTGTTCCCTTCTCCCATAGTTAGACTTCCTAGCTGCCAAGACAGTCTCCCGAGCTCCTCCTCCTCATCGTCCTCCTCTTCTGACCCACTTTTGCATGGGAGTGTGCGCAGTGTACTGAGATCTGGATACAAGCGTTTCCTCCCCCGTTTCTCACTCTGCACATTCCCTTCCTCCTGAAATATTTCACTCCGTGCCAGAGACAATCGCCTCCTCCCCTGTTTCTCGCTCCGCACACTGCCATCCTCCTGAAATACCTCACTGCCTGCCATTTCTGATCTTTCTTCATGCAATTGCTCTAAAACTTCTTGTCCTTTAGTAAGTGCTTCCTGACATCTGCCATCTGCGAGGCAACTACGGATCATCTTCCAAAGGGGTATCACCCCACCATCTAATATGCCCTGCTCAGAAGCAAAGTCAAGATCTGTGCCTAACTTATCCCAGCTAGGTAGAGTGAGGCTACCCGAGAACGCGAACCACGGTGCAACAATATCTGTCTTCTGTAAAAATCTGTGTAAAGTACTACGTTTCACTTCTATGCCCTTGGAACGTAACAGGTTATCTAGGGCCAGGAGAAGCGGACTTGAAGATACGGCACCCATGACACAACAAAAGACACACAAAAAACAAAAGTGAAAGTAAGAGCGAAAGTACACAGTGCAGCTGCAATAAGATGTAATGCTCTCTCTGGCTTTACAGAGGAGCTGCCGCTTTGATAGCGGGTCCCAATTACCTAGGACTAATCTCCGCTTTGATAGCGGGTCCCAATTACCTAGGACTAATCTCCGCTTTGATAGCGGGTCCCAATTATCTGGGACTGATCTCCGCTTTGATAGCGGGTCCCACTTATCTAGGACTGATCTCCGCTTTGACCGCGGGTCCTACTTACCTGGGACTAACTGGTTCACCACCCCTGACTGCTGAAAGTTCTGGTTCCCGGGTTTTCAGCACCACTTGTCGCGATCCCTTGCCCGCAAGGAAGACACAACTCAGGAATCTTCTTTCAGCAGTTTATTCAGGCCTTGATTAAAGTATCTTTTTGTGACCCCCCTCTCTACTGGTGAGCGCCCAAGCACAGCCTAATAAAGTCTCCCACGTACCAATCTTAAGCCGCTGCGTGGATCTTTCTTATAGGGTGGCAAGGGATAGCGTGCCAACTCTCCACAAAAGAATTTGTTTATCACAGGCCACATTGGAAGCCGGCGCCATCTTCTAATGGCGGCCACAATCTACAACAATGGCTTACCACAATAGGACATATATTTCATCAACAATTTCGCAATTTTATAGACATTTGTTTCACTTTCAATCGCTTCCTGCTACAGAACACATGTATTCCTCCAGGTTTCTTGACTGGTCGTTTCATGAGACTTCTTTCCCAACAAATTATTTTTGATTTCCATAATCAATTTGAAGCAAAACTCACACACTTTTCATGATAAACCAAAATCCTCATATTTCCATTAAATGTATAATGGGTTGGAATGAATGATTGTATATTAATATAAGATTTCTTATATATTTTCACATTTATTTCAATCTATTATTTCAAGTTGAAACCAGTTTTATTATTTATTCACAGTACGGTCTATTCATGCATTTCCTCTGTATTCATAGACACAGGGTGCACCTTTTTGTAGCCCCAATACAAATTTATACGTCTTCAAAATATTGCTTCCAGAAATAGTGGAAGAAATACTCATGTCACCTGATCTACATATACATTTCATCACAGTAATATTCTGGACACAAAATTCAAAGGTCACACTTATGATTCTACCAAATCCTAAATAGAAAGTGAACATGGATTACTAAAATCATCCATGTCCAGGGTGCCTTATGCTCTCATATGTCAATCCTATTGGTGACTGCATATTTGTTTCTTTCTATGATTATATGCTCAACCTCAACCCTGTTGAAAATATCTAATCCTATCACTCACTTTATACTTTGCCTGATTTCCTAATGTCTCTATTGATATCTGCATTCCTACATATTTTCCCCACTTCATCATTGTTGGAGACCCTCCACATGTGCTGTTATTGAAATTCACTCTCTAACCGAAACCCTATTGCTAAATAACTTTTGGTCCAAATCCTATACTCATTGTTCTTCTGAAACTTACCGACTATCTTCCTGATCCTACTGACTATCTCTGTTTGAGGGGATGTTCTCTTCTACAATCAATCATCCAAGGTACAAGTTCCTATGCCATTGTATATCAATTTATCTGACATATCTGTGCAGAACGTAATTCAAGCTAAGTAATCCAATCAAGGACCCAATGACTTTCTGGACTTCAAATCTTACCTGGATTTCTGTTTTCATACTTATATTTCACCTATATATTCTTGTAAGTATCGCAGTTACCCAATACCATTATACATCCCGTAGAATGATTCCTAACCCAAATCGAACTGGTTATTAAGCCTAACCATACACTGTTCCCTCAATCTAACATTACAGAAGAGCTGGAACAGAGTTGGTCTTACAATGCAGGGATGGAGGGGATCTTCCACCTACTTAGAACCTCAATGGTCCATGCAGAAATTATCCCTGGAAAACATGTAGGCAGGTATGAAGAACCTGAGAGAGCAAAGGTCATCTTCCATGGCAAACAGCCTGGTCAGGATGAAGGGTTGTGTCTGAATCAGCCTCTCTCTTCTTAATGTAGAGAAGATGGACCAAACCAAGCCTGTGTGGAGAGCTGTTCCTGGGTGGCTATGTTTGATATACCATTATAACTTGTGAAAATGTCACAGTAATTGGGGCAGCATCCATCTCATGGGACCCTTGCAAGCAACTGTTAGAGCAAAGTGGTTGCCAAGGCAGTGACCTCATTCAGTTCCTGAAAAAAGTGACCTCCCCTCACTTCCTTTGTAATGGAACTCTCTGAACTTTGGAACCAGGAAGCTAGGCCCCCAGAGCCAGTCCCAGTCACAGTTGGCACACTTGATTGTATTTACCAAGGACAGAGTCAGTCTTTATTGGTACCAACTGATGTGAGGATGGCCAAATGCCAGGAAAGCTATGAAGTTGGCTGTTTCCTGAGAAAGCATGTAGTTGTTCTGGCAAAGACACCGGATCTGAGAAAATACAGGCCATTTCGGGGGAACATAGTATGGCCCACCAGTCAGAGGAAACTCCGGATAATCAAAGACCTACTTCTGGGAAGGAGGTGCTTTGTGGGTGTGGGTGTGAGTTTGTGGTTTTGTCACATGTTCTGAGAATAGGTAGGAATAGTGGATTGTTTGTTTTTGAGTGGATTGTTTCTAGAAGGTCGTTTGACACGGCGAGGGTTTCTAAAAGTGTATCCCACAGTGTCCGTGGTTATTGACATTTGAAAAGAGAATGCATCAATGGAAGTGTCCTGTCTAGTAGAAAGCTTCCCAGCATTCATCCTGTGCAATTGATGAATGGACTGCAGCTTGCCTTATGAATGGACAACACCTACTATCTTCCTAAGCTCCAGTTTTCTTCCTGAATTCTGGCCACTCTCCAGAATAGTCTCATGATTTGGTGTCCAAGATATGTACCGCCTCCAAGATTTGTTACATGGCCATGTACTGGATAGCTGAAGGCAATGGGAGCATCTCAGAAAACTCAGATATCAGTGTGACCAGTAAAGTCTCAGTGGAGAAACCCTGCTTTGGGCCTTTTGCTAACCTATTGTTCTGTTGCCCAGAATGTCAGGAATTTCTTTGCCTCAGGCAACCCCTTTGTAAATCCTGAAGAAAACAGTTTTCAAATGAAAATGAATGGGCATCACCTGTGGCTGTTTGCTTAATTGCTTAAAAAGGGATGTGTCTGAATCAGCCCCTTGTCCCTATGTGAGGCTGGGGCTTAGATTCTCAGCACCTGATGGATCTACAGAAAGATCCCATCTGTGAATCCAAAACCAAAATGGCCAAAAGAGCAGTCAATGTGGATGAAGTCTCTTGCCTTCCTCTGTAAGTCCTGACCTCTATCAAGTGAGAATAGATATCATTTGGGTCAAATGAGTTCTTCAAAGCCCTGCAGAGGCTAATGCATAGGTGCTTGGATTTTCTCATGACTCCAATTCACACAAAGAAATTTATACTCAACAATCAGTAAGAGTCAAAATGGAGAAGCAGAGCAGTATTAAGGGCAGACCTATTTGATCACTCCTGGTTCACAGGAAGGGTGTCCAGGCCAACCTGACTTTAGGCAATTGAGGGGTAAGTGAGCTTATTTTGGACACTGTCTTGGGCTGCACCCCTCATGGAAACCTGCAGCAAGAGGTTATGATGAGTTTCTCTATGGCAGAAGATGAGGGTCATGTGGGAGTGTTTTGGTTTCAATTGTGGTCATTTGTGTGGCAGTGGAATAGGCCACTAATGAGATTCACCCTTGTAAACTGAGATCTAGCCAACTCCTTGGGAAAAATTGCCTGTGAGAGTTCTCCAGAGCTTTTATTGAAATGAGCTTCCTCACCATTTAATGGTTCCTGAATGAATTGAAACCCACAGTGCTTCCAACTTCATCATTGAAAAGTGGCTACATAAATACCATGAAATTTTTGCCATTCCAATGACGAGGTGGCACTGGAGAACCTTTCATGTCCTTTTGCTCATCATGAGTGTACCAGACAGTGCCTTGATTGTCTGGGTTTCATGAAAATGATGTAGAATAGAAATGCCAGTAACTTGTAGCCTACTGAATAGTGGGCCTAGAGCGGTGGTGTGCAGGTGTGTGATAAAACATCTCTTGTGGGGCCATGTGGATCTGCCAATGCTTCGAAAGGGCTTGAGACTGACATGGTGCATCCAGCAGAAACTTATATGTCTGAAACCTCTCCATGTAAAGGCATCTTTTTATATGCAGATTTTCAGGGCAATGTTCAGAATCAGGTTGCTATGGTCAAGGGGGCAATCTATGTGGGATAGAATCCTGGTTGGTGAATTCTCCTGCAGACTCTGACCCACCACACATGACAGAACTCCCTTCAGCACTGGGTCTCAGTTGAACTCGTTTTATTTAGTGAAACAAATACCAAACTCCCAGTGCAGCAGCAAGAAACACCATGAAAAGTGGAGGATGATCAAATGGCTTCACAGTCCACACAGGAGACACTTAGCCTTAAGTGGCCACAGTTTACCTACAAAGAGTGAATTCAGCACTGCCGCCTTATGTCTTTTGGAAAATAAGAAACCATGTCCTCCAGGTTACATAGATGCAGACACAACTTTGATGCTTTCACTAGAAATGAAGCTAAAGCTCGTGACAAAAACATATATTTCAAGGATCTTCTAGCTTTCAGAGTCTGTGTTGAAATATCAGCTGTTATCCTGATTGGTTTACCCCTAAATGTAATCTGCTTCCTTTCTCTTGTAGCTTTTAAAATTCTCTCTTTATTCTGTATGTTGGGTATCTTCATTATAATGTGTCTAGGTGTGGATCTCTTATGATTTTGCACATTCGGCATCCTGTTGGCTTCTAGGACTTGGGAGTCTGTCTCATTCTTCAAGTCTGGGAAGTTTTCTCATATTATTTCATTGATTACATTGCTCATTCTTTTGGTTTGGACCTCTATACCTTCCTGTATCCCAATAACTCAAAAGTTTGGTCTCTTTATGTTATCCCATATTTCTCGGATGTTCTGTTCATGGTTTCTTAACAGTCTTGCTGAGCTGTCTATGTTCTTTTCAAGTTGAAATACTTTGTCTTCATTGTCTGATGTTCTATCTTCTAAGTGTTCTACTCTGATGGTAGTATTCTCAATTGAGTTTTTAAGTTGGTTTATTGCTTCCTGCATTTCTAGGATTTCTGTTTGTTATTTTTTACAACTTCTATCTCCCTGTATAATTGATCTTTTGCTTCTTGGATTTGTTTGTGTAATTCATTGTCGAAGTGATCTTTCATTGTCTGATTTTGCTGTCTAATGTCTTCCTGGAGACTCCAGATCATCTGAAGCATGTATATCCTGAGTTCTTTATCTGACATTCCATCTGCTGCAGCTATTAACTCTTCTAAATTTGTGTTGACCTGCATTGCTTGTGGTCCTTTTTTCTTTGTCTTTTCATACGGCTCGCGTTTCTTTCTGCTTGGTGAAACTGTTGTGATTTTGAAATTTTCCCCCTATATATTTATATTGCTCTTGTATATTTGAAAAATCTTCCTTGCAGGGGCGGGGGGTGGCTGTGCTGCTCCTCCAATTGGGGTTATCTATCTACCACGCTGATGGGCCGCTGGGCCTGTTCTCCTGATCGGTCGCAGGTCTGCCTACCATGCAGGCGTGGGAGGCGGCTCTGCTCTGCCCCTCCTCCAATTGGTGTTACGTGTCTACCACACCCGTGGACCCCTGGGGTGTTCTGCCGATCGGTCGCAGGTCTGCCTACCTTGGAGGCGCGGGCTGCGGCTCTGCTCTGCCCCTACTCCAATTGGGGTGACGTGACTACCACGCCGGCGGGTTGGTGCCCTGTTCTGTGGTCGGTCACAGGTCTGCCTACCTTGAGGGCATGGGCGATGGATCTGCTCTGCCCCTACTCCAAATGGGTGAAGTGTCTGCCATGCTGGCAGGCCGCTGGGCCTCTTCTGCTGGTCAGGTGCAAATTTGTCTACCTTGAGGGCGCGGGTGGTGGCTCTGCTCTGCCGCTACTCCAAATGGGGTGTCGTGACTACCAAGCTGGTAGGTTGCTGGGCCTGTTCCGGGCACGTGCAAAGATTCTGCTCTGCCCCTACTCCTATTGGGATGACGTGACTACCATGCCGGTGGGCCACTTGGATTGTACTAGGCGTGGGAGAAGGCTCTGCTCTGCAACTACTCCAATTGAGGTGACGTTACTACCACGCCTGCTGGTCACTGGGCCTGTTCTGGGCACCTGCGGCGGCACTGCTCTTCCTCTATTCCAACTGGGGTGAAGTGATTATCATGCAGGTGTGTCGCTGGGCCTGTTCCGAGCATGGGCAGCGCCTCTGCTCTGCCCCTCTGGCTTGATGAAAAAGTGAGAGAGACTCGGGTGTTTGTGACTCACTTTCTTTACCAGGAGACTAACTGTTTCTGTCACCGCTGGTATCAATGAAGTTATCTCCTCCGCTGCTTTCTGATGACATCAGATCTCTGCCATGTTGGTATCCCATGCAAAAGGCAGCATTTCGTTCCCTTTGCTGGGTGACCAATGCAATGGGTGAGTCCTGACTTGCCCTCACAAGCCCCGTCTCAATCCTGTTGCCACTGCCTATGAAGGCTCGGTTGATATTTACCTCCACATTATTCAGCAAGACCCGGACCGGGAAGCAGTTTCCACGGGTTCTTTAGCCCTGAGCAAGATCATTTCGGGGAGGCCAAATTTGGCCGGTCTGGGCTCAGTGTATGTTCTAATAGGAGCAGGCTCCAAGACGCAGTTTCTGCGGGTTCTTTAGCACTGAGCCTGAGTAATTTGTCTGCGAGACAAAGGTGAATGGCATCCTGAAATTACCTGTTCTATAGCTGAATGAGCTGCGATCAGTCGAAAACAGGGATGGTGACGTCAGCTCTTCAAGATGGTGGACGCTGGCTTCCTCTGTGGTCTGACCGGTATGGAGAACGGAATTGGACCGCATCCATCCCCGTCTCAATCCCAGAATTCAGCACTGAGCACAGTAATTGCATAGCTGGCAGGAGCCCATAGAATCCGCACCACTGTATATTTGCGATGCTATCTCGTCGTTTCCCAGTGCGCGCCACAGACTCTAGCTGCAGGGCAATTTGCTGAATAAGCAACATGACCCTCCGTGCGGACAAATCACTCGCATTTGAGCCCCCGTAGCTGATCCTCGTGAGATGGATATATGTCCACTAGGTTGTGGAGCACCCCAAATTTGCTGGAAATTCCTAACAAGATAGGTTTTAGCCGTTCTAACTCGTCATTCTCCCGCACAGTGACGCGGTACATGGGGGTAATGCACTCCATTCGCCGCCATCATGTGATCCCCCAAAGTTAGTTTTCAGTACTAGGAAAAAAATATGTATTTCAGGTGGAGGAATATTTCTGAGAATAATCTTGTGAAAAGTTGATTATAAATCCACATACATGAATATGAATGAATTTAGGGAGGGTATAAAAAAATATACTAAATATTTTTAAAAATCTGGAGAGTGAATATATATATATATATACACACAGACACACACACACACACAGACATTAAAAAGTAGCATTATGTATGTGAATTGAAATTCACCATGAAATATATATCATCCACAGATCCAAAAATATTAATTTTAATGTACATGGATTTATGTTGTTCAACTAAGAAGCTCACACATATGTTGAATTTTCAGTTCCAACAGCATTAAGTAGGAGTGATCTCTTCTCACAATTTGTATCTTCCAAGCCAGCCACCTCACCAAATGTACGACTGATACCAGGTAGAATTCTATATGTGCTTATAAAAATACATGTGATGAATAGGATACAGAGAAAGGGAGACAGTTATTCACATATTTGTTAACTTTTAAAACACATGGAGAACTATTTCAATTAAAATTCGCTAGATTTATAACACCTACCATTTATCATATGAAAGGCAAGTCCAATTATACACCATGCCTCCTGTGAACCTCTTGTATTTGTATTCTGTTTGGGTTATTATTCTCCATCAAATTAGGATAAGAAGTCAAAGTCTAGTAGGGTATGTGTTAGTGTCAGGGATTCAGTATTTCAAATGGAAAATTGGAAAATGTATCCAATGTGTATGCAAATATGTGCTACACAAATATCTTCCCACTCTCATTCAGAACAATGCCTTGACATTACCTTCGCCCTACATAGGACACAATTAGAGGAGAAGATTTAGAAAATCTGTGAATACATATGTGGAATGGAAAATGCTCAGACGTTCACAAATTTGGAAGTGGTAGAGGAGTTTCCAAAAGGGACAGGGTAATCACTCCAAAAACATGAAGTTCTGCCAGCTTAACATCTGAAGAAACTGCCTCTGAGGTTGGGCAATGAAATATATGCTGTTGTCAGAAGCATTAGCTTCATATGTAGTGAGACCATCAAATCTGGTTCTGCATCTATGTGACCTGGAGGACATGGTTTCTTATTTTCCAATGAACATGAGGCAGCAGTGCTGAATTTTCTATTTGTAGGTACACTGTGGCCACTGGTGTCTCCCCGTGTGGACTGTAAATTCATTTGGTCATTCTCCACTTTCGTGGTGTTTCTTGCTGCTGCACTGGGAGTTTGGTATTTGCTTCATTAAATACAAGGGTTCAACTGGGACACAGTGCTGAAGTGAGTTCTGTCAAGTGTGATGGGTCGGGTTCTGCAGGAGAATGCACCAACCAGGCTTCTATCCCACATAGCTTGCCCCATTGACCATAGCAACCTGATTCTGAACATTGCCCTGAAACCTCTCCATATAACAATATGCTTTTACATATAAGGTTCTACTGACTGCAAAATGTCAGTCACAATCCATTTGGAAGCCAATGGCAGATACACATGCCCCCACCACAGATGTTTTATCACACACCTGCCAACCACTGCTCTAGTACAACTACTCAGCATGATCCAACTTACTGGAATCTCTGTTCTACACCATTTTCATAAAACCCAGTCAATCAGGGCACTGTCCTGTATACTCATGATCAGCAACAGGACATCCAAATGTTCTCCAGTGCTACCCGTACATGGGAATTTCAAAAATTTCATGTTATTGATCTAGCCAATTTTCAAGGATGAAGTTGGAGGCACTGTGGATTTCAATTCACTCAGAAACCATTAAATGGTGAGGAAGCTCATTTCAATGAAAACTCTGGAGAATTCTTACAGGCAAGGCTTCCAAAAGTACCCAAAAGTCAGATTAAGCCAGGCCCATTGAGGTCTACAATGTATGGTCCATGTGTGTTTTGACTCTCAAATATGGCTGCCAAGTCTTTAAGAATAATATCATGTGATATCCTGGCTGAGATTCCCTGTCCTCTGTGGAAAGTCAACTTGGGCTTAGATGTCACTTTCCAAAGGCAACTCTCATGCATGGCCATTTAAAATTCCAACACAATTCCTGGCAATAATTCTCTGAGATCAGTAAAGAACTCAGTCTCTAAGGGGCATCACACCAGAGTGCAAGCCTAGTTTGACCCAGTGATCTCTTCCAACCGCCAGACACATGTCCACAATTAAAACCAAAACACTCTCACATGGGCCTCATCTTCTTCCATATAGACACTCATCATATCCTCTGGCTGGAGGTTTCCATTAGTGACGCAGCCCACGACAGTGTCCAAAATAAGCTCCCTGCCCCTCATTTGCCTAAAGTCAGGGTAGCATGGACTCTCTTCCTGTGAACCAGGAGTGATCAAATAGGCCTGCCTTTAATATTGCTTGGCTTCTCCAACTTGAGGCCTTCTAGCTTTGGGGTTTAGATTCTTTAAGTGAATTGGAGTCATGAAAATCAAGCCCCTATGACCTAGCCTCTGCAGGGCTTTGAAGAACACATTTGACCCAAAGGATCCCTATTCTCACTTGTTGGATATCAGGAACCTAAGAGAGGAAGGCAAGAGAGTTCATCAAAAATATATGATCTTTTTGCCATTTTTGTTTTGGATGCACACATGGGATCTATCTTTATATCCATCAGGTGCTGAGAATCTAAGCCACAGCCTCACACAGGGCCAACAGGCTGATTCAGACATATCCCAATCCTAAGCAATTAAGCAAAGAGCCACAGGTGATGCCCATTCATTTCCATTTGAAAACTCTTTTTTTCAGGCTTCACAAAGTGGTGGCTTGAGGCAAAAAACTTCCTGACATTCAACAGAACAATAGGTAAGCAAAAGGACCAAAGCAGGGTTTCTCCACTGAGACTTTCCTGGTCAACAGATATCTGAGATTTCTGAGATGCTAGCCATTTCCTTCAGCTATCCATTACATAGCCATGTCACAGATCTTGGAGGTGGTACAAATCTTGGACACAAAACCATGATACTATTCTGGAGAGTGGGCAGAATTGAGAGAGAAAACAGGAAATTAGGAAGCTTGTAGGTGTTGCCCATCCATAAGGCAAGCCAGAGTCCACTCATGAATTGGGCAGGATTAATGCTGGGAAGCTTTCTACTAGACAGGACACATCCATTGATGCATTGTCTTTTCTAATGTCTACAACAATGGACTCAGTGGGATACACACACATAGAAACACTCGCCTTGTCAAAGGACTTAATAGAAATATTCCACTCCATACCAAATAAACCACAAACTCACACCCACACCCACAAAGGCACCTCCTTCCCCCTAGTAGGTCTGTGACACCCCGGAGTGTCCTCTGACTGGTGGGCCATACTATGTTCCCCGGAAATGACCTCTTCTGTCTCAGAACATGTCTGCTTGGCCAACTCTGTGAAGTTCTCAAGAGTCAGCGGTGAGACACTACCTGCTTTCTCAGGAAAAGCCCCTCTCACAGGTTTCCTGGCATTTGGCCATCCTCACATCTGTAGGTACCAAGAAAGACTGACTCTGTCCTTGGTAATTCCAAACATGTGAGACCACTGGGACTAGAACAGGGACTGTCTCTGGGTGCCTGGCTTCCTGGATCCCAAGTTCAGAGAGTTCCCTCACCAAGGAAGTGAGGTGAGATCACTTCCTTCAGGATCTGAATGATGTCACTGCCTTGGCAACCACTTTGTCCTAACAGTTGCTTCCAAAAGTACCATGAGGTGGAGGCTGCCCCGATTTTCATGGGACACTTTCTCTAGTTAGAATGCTGTATCAACCATAAGCACCCGGGAACAGCTTCCACACAGGACTGGTTTGGTCCATGTTCTATACATTAAGAAGAGAGAGACTGATTCAGACACAACCCTTCATCCTTACCAGAATGATTGCCATGGAAGATGACTTTTGCTTTCTGAGGTACTTCATAGCTGCCTTCATCTTCACCAGGGATCATTTCTGCATGAACATTTGAGTTTCTCAGCAGGTGAAGATCCCCTGGATTCCTGTAGTTTAATACCCACACAGTTCCTGCTCTCCTGCAAAGTTAGTGTATGGTTAGGGTTAATAATATTTTCGATTTGGGTTAGGAATCATTCTGCAGGATGAATAATGGGATTGGGAACCTGCGATATTTAAAGAATATATAGGTGAAATATATGTATGAAAACGGGAATCTAAGAAAGATTTGAAGCCCAGAAGGGCATTGGGCCCTTGGTTTGGATACTTAGTGTTGAATTATGTTCTGTACAATTGTCTCAGTTAAATCGAAATACAATGGCATAGGACCTAGTACCTTGGATGATTGAATGTAGAAGAGAACATCCAGTCAAAAAGGGATAGTCGGTAGGATTAGGAAGATAGTCAGTGGGTTTAGGAAGAAGAGTGAGTATATGATTTGGAATAAAAAGCTTCTTTAGCAATAGGGTTTCGTTTAGAGAGTGAATGAAAATATAAGCACATGTGAAGAGTCAGCCAAAATGATGAACTGGGGAAAATATGTAGGAAAGCAGGTGTCAATAGAGACATTACGAAATCAGGCTATGTATAAAGTGAGTGATAGGATTAGACATTTTCAACAGGCTTGAGTTTGAATATATAATCATAGGAAAAAACAAATATGTCGTCACAAATGGGAATGACATTTGAGAGCATTAGGCAACCTGGACATGGATGCTATTAGTTATCAACATTCACTTTCCTTTTAGGCTTTGGTACAATCATAAGTGTGACATTTTATTTTTTTTTTTTGTTCAGAATATTACTGTGATAAAATGTATATGTAGATTAGGTGACATGAGTATTTCTTTCACCATTTCTGGGAGCAATAATTTGAAGATATATACATTAGTATTAGGGGCACAAAGAGGTGTAACCTGTTTCTATGAATATAGAGATAATGCATGAATAGACCATACTATGAATAAATAACATAACTGATTCCACTTTAAATAATGGATTGAATTGATATGTGAAAATATATAAGAAATCTTATATTGATATACAATCATTCATTCCAACCAGTTATATATCTAATGGTAATATTAGGATTATGGTTTATGATGAATGGTGTTTGAGTTTTGCTTTATAAGTGATGATGTTAAACAAAAATAATGTGTTTGGAAAGAAGTCTCATGAAAAGACTAGTCAAGAAACATGGAGGAATGCATGTGTTCTGAATCAGGAAGTGATTGATCGTGAAAAAAAATTCCTATAAATTTTCTAATTTGTGACTGAAATATATATCCTATGATGTGCATAAACTGAAGACATAGTAACGTACAAGTGTTGAATAAAAATGAAAGTCAAAATACACATCATGTCCCCTAGGAATCTACTTGCATTCATTTTAAACTGGCTAAGTAACTGTAGAAATATTAGGGTTTGTATGCACCATTCACTGAATTTAGTTTTCAGTACTAGGAAACAATATGTATTGCAGGTGGATGATTATTTCTGAGAATAATATTGTGGAAAGTTGATTATAAATCCACAGATATGAATATGAATGAATTTAGGGAGTATATAATAAGACACATATATTTCATATTTTATATTTTGAAAAATCTGGAGAGTGTATATATATATATATATATATATATATATATATATATATATATATACACACACACACACACACACACGCACATGCACAGATATTAAAAAGTAGCAATACAGGAGATCCATTATGAAGGTAGGCATGGAGAAATGAAGTCTATGATCTCTTCAGCTGCACGGGCATAGGGAGTCGTAAACTGTCTAAATGCTGTTTGCTCAGAATCACTAGGCAATGTTGACCTGTTGTGAATCTGGGGCGAACAGTCTGGGCCCCTCAGAACACACACAGAGCCCGGATTGGCTGCATTCAAGCTTAGATTCGTCTGGTTTTTGTAACTCAGCACTAACATTCCGGCTGAAATAACTGGTCGGTCTTTCTGAATTGACAGAGTTAAAAGACAACTGAGCCTTCATAGGCAGTGGCCACAGGATTGAAATGGGGCTTGGGAGATATAGTCAGGACCCACCTGTTGTATTGGTCACCAAGCAAAGGGAACGAATGGTCACCATTTTAATGGGATACGACCATGGCAGAGAACTGACATTACAGGCGGAGGAGATAACTTCATTGAAACCAACGCGACAAGTGTGTAATCCCATTGCCATCTCTCTCAAAACCATGGGGAAACCTCAAGGGCCCTTCCCAGCTCTGCCGTAATGGCCCCTCCCAGGTCTCCCAGGAGCGCGATAGCCAGACCTAGGGAATCAGGATTGGCTCGGGACTCGCGGCGTGGAATTCCCGGCTACCACTCCCACCAGTGCTGACAATTGAGGTCTCTTACACCACCTACCGGGGACATGGCTCCCGGAGGACAAGAAAATTCGCTGGGGGTTCTCAGGCCAAAACTCTACAAACTTAGGGTCTGAGGGAGGCAAACAGGGAGAATGTGCCCAGGTGTTCATTAAAACAGGGCTACCAGGAGCAGAGGCCTGGCGTGTAACCAGTATTGTGGTGAGCGTCAAAGGTGAGCGGGGCCTGGCTTGAGGAAGCACAAGAGAAGGCCCTAGGCACTCAGGATTGGAGACCCGCCCAGTCTGGGAGGAAGAGCTGCTGCACAGTGATTGGTTCCCGCTAATTGAGAGGAGAATCTTGGCCCAGTGCACACAGCTCCACCTACTGGAAGAGAAGTAAATTGAACTCTAGGACTGCATGTATTAATATTATTATTTTATTTGTATGCTTTTCTTTTTCTTTGATTTTCATTTTTGTTGTTGTTCTTTAACTTTTTTAATGTTTTTATTTTTTTTAATTTTTTATTTTATTATTATTATTATTATTTTAAATTTTAATTTTCATTTTTAAATTATCATTATTACTTAAAATTTTCTTTATTTTCTATTTTTTTCTTTTGTCTTTTCATTTCTTTTCAATTTTGTTATACCCCCTTCCTTGAATTCTACCTGCCTACTCTCATTCTCCTTAGTGACTTCTTCCCTTCCCTTCTAATATCTTTCCTTCCAAGCATCAAATAAATTTATAAGAGTAAGCAGTAACTCAGTAGTCAAACAGAACAAGAAGTAACATGAGAAGCATAAAAAAGCAAGGAAGAAAAAAAGTGCAAACAATGAAGGACAGCCTAAATATTCAAGAGCATCTAGAGTCATCAGAAAAATGGTCATATAAAGAACTCAAGGAATACTTTAGACAGATGGAATGGAACCTTAAAGAGGATACGAGACAACAAAAACAGTGAAAGAACGCATTGAAAATGAATTACATAAACAGATAAAATAAGAAATTAAGCATCTTTATCAGGAGATAGAGATTATTAGAAAAATCAAACAATAAGTCTAGAAATGAAGGAAATGATAAACCAAATTAAAAACTCAATTGAGAGTATCATTAACAGAGTGGAGCAAGTAGAAGACAGAATGTCAGATAATAAAAACAAAATATATCATCTTGAAAAAAACTCTAGCCAAGAAAGAAATGCTGTAAAAAATTATGAGAAAACATCCAAGAGATATGGGATAACATAAAAAAACAAACTTATGAGTCATCCGGAAAGAGGAAGGTACAGAGATTCAAACCAAGGGAATGAGTAACCTGCTGAATGAAATAATTAGAGAAAACTTTCCAGAAATAAAAATGGAAACAGATAAACAAATTGTAGATGCTTACAGGACACTGAGCACACAAAATCACAGTAGACCCATGCCAAGACACATTGTTATGAAGATATCCAATATACAAAACAAAGAGAAAATATTAAAAGCTACCAGAGAAAGGAGGCAGATTACAATCAGGGGTAAACCAAAAAGGTTAACAATGGATTTTTTTATCACAGATGCTGGAAGTGAGAAGATCCTGGAACAACGTACTTCAAACACTGAAAGACAATGGATGCCAACCAAGAATTATGTATCCAGCAAAATTAAGCTTAATGTAAGACAACGAAATAAAAATATTTCATGATAAACAAAAGCTAAAAGAATTTGCAGCCAGAAAACCAGCATTGGAAAGCATCTGGAGCAAAACACTACACAAGGAAGAAATGAAAATCAACAACGAAAACCATCAGTGGGAAGTGCCTCAGTAATGACAGAGGGCAGGGAAAAGCTAATCATGGAGAAACAATCTAATTTAAAAAAAAAGATATAGGCAAACATGGGTGGCAGTACAAACCATATATCAATAGTAACTCTAAACGTTAATGGCTTAAACTCTCCAATAAAGTGACATAGGCTTGTAACTTGAATTAAAACAAAAACAAATCCAACAATATGTTGCCTCCAGGGGACACATCTGAATGGAAAAGACATACACAAGCTGATGGTGAAAGATTGGGAAAATTTATACCATGCACACAGACCTCGTAAGCAAGCAGGGGTGGCCATCCTCCTATCAAATAAAATCGACCTCAAGACTAATTTAATCAAAAGGGATAGGAAGGACATTATATACTGTTAACAGAAACCATTCACCGACAAGACATAACAATTATCAATATTCACGCAGCAAATAATGGTGCTGCGACATTCATAAAACAAATTCTCCTCAAGTTCAAGAATCAAATAGACCACAATACAATAATTATGGGTGACTTCAACTCAACTCTCTCACCATTGGACAGATCCTCCAAACAAAAGTTGAATAAAGGAACTATAGAACTCAATATCACAATCAATACCCTAGACTTAACTGACATATATACAATATATCAACCATCATCAAGTGGATATACTTTTTTCTCAGCAGCACATGGATCCTTCTCAAAAATAGACCATATGTTATGCCATAGGGCAACCCTCAGTAAATATAAAGGGGAGGAGATAATACCATGAATTTTTTGTGATCATAATGGACTGAAACTGGAAACCAATGATAAAAGAAAAAAGAAAAAATCATACATCACCTGCAAAATGAACAATATGTTACTGAATGATCAATGGGCAACCCTCAGTAAATATAAAGGGGAGGAGATAATACCATGAATTTTTTGTGATCATAATGGGATGAAACTGGAAACCAATGATAAAAGAAAAAAGAAAAAATCATACATCACATGCAAAATGAACAATATGTTACTGAATGATCAATGGGTTACAGAAGACATAAAGGAGAAAATAAAAAAATTCTTCGAGATAAATGAAAATACAGACACAACATATCAGATTCTATGGGACACAATGAAAGAAGTTTTAAGAGGTAAATCCCTCGCCTGGAGGTCATTCCTCAAAAAAAGAAAAAAAAAACAACAAATAAATGAGCTCACACTTTACCTCAAAGCCCTAGAAAAGGAAGAGCAAAACAACAGCAAATGTAGCAGAAGGCAAGAAATAATTAAAATCAGAGCGAAATTGAAACAAAAGAAACTATTGAAAAAATTAACAAAACTAAAAGTTGGTTCTTCGAAAAGATAAATAAGATCGACAGACCCTTAGCCGTGCTAACGAAGAGAAGAAGAGAGAGAACTCAAATTACTAACATACGGGATGAAAAAGGCAATATCACAACAGATGCAACATAAATACAGAAGAAAAATAGAAATTATTTGGAAAACTGTATTCCAATAAAATAGAAAATAGTGAAGACATCGATAAATTTCTTAAGTCATATGATTTGCCCAGACTGAGTCATAAGGGAACACACAATTTAAACAGACCAATATCAATGGATGAAGTAGAAGAAGCAATCAAAAGACTACCAACCAAGAAAAGCCCAAGACCGAATGGGTATAGAGCAGAGTTTTACAAAACCTTTAAAGAAGAATTAATACCAATACTTTTCAAGTTATTCAGGAAATAGAAAAACTGGGAGCTCTGCCAAATTCATTCTATGAGGCCAACATCACCCTGATTCTGAAACCAGACAAAGACACCTCAAAGAAAGAAAACTACAGACCAATATCTCTGATGAACCTAGATGCAAGAATCCTCATTAAAATTCTGGTGAATTGGATAGAAAGGCACATCAATAAAATTGTGCACCATGATCAACTAGGATTCATCCCTGGGATGCAAGGCTGGTTCAATATAAGGAAATCAATAAATGTTATTCACAACATCATTGGACTTAAAGATAAGAACCATATGATCATCTCGATAGACGCAGAAAAACCATTCAACAAAGTAGAGCATTCCTTTATGTTCAAAACATTTTATAAACTAGGGATAACAGGAACTTACCTCGACATTGTAAAAGCTATCTATATTAAGCCTCAGGCTAGCATCATTCTGAATGGAGAAAAGTTGAAGGCATTCCCTTTAAAATCTGGAACAAGACAGGGATGTCCTCTATCACCACTTCTATTCAATATATTTCTCGAAAAAACTGGCCAGAGCAATTAGAGAGATGAAAGACATTAAAGGCATAAAAATAGAAAAAGAAGAACTTAAATTATCACTATTTGCAGATGACATGATTCTATACATAGAAGACCCAAAAGGGTCTACAGAAAAAACTACTAGATCTAATAAATGAATGCAGCAATGTGGCAGGATACAAAATCAACATGCATAAATTAAAGGCATTTCTGTATATTAGCGACAAAACTTCTGAAACAAAAATGAGTCCAAAGACTGCAATCCCAATTTCCTCAAAATAATTAAATACTTGGGAATCAACCTAACAAAAGAGGTGAAAGATTTATATAATGCAAACTACAGAACCCTAAAAAGAGAAATAGAATAAGATCTTAGAAGATGGAAAAATATACCCCATTCATGGATAGCCAGAACTAACATCATCAATATGGCGATATTACCAAAAGTTCTCTATAGGTTTAATGCAATGCCAATCAAAATCCCAAAGGAATTTTTTGTAGAAATAGATAAAGCAATCATAAAATTCAAATGGAAAAATAAAAGACCCAGAAGAGCAAAAGCAATTCTAAGCAGGAAGTGTGAATCAGGCAGTATAGCGATACCAGATTTCAAACTATATTACAGAGCAATCATAATAAAAACAGCATGGTACTTGTACGAAAACAGGTGGGTGGACCAATGGTACAGAATGGAGGACACAGAGACTAATCCAAAAAGCTACAACTATCTTATATTTGATAAAGGAGCTCATGGCCTGCAATGGAGGAAGGATAGCATCTTCATCAAATGGTGTTTGGTAAACTGAAAATCCATATGCAACAAAATGAAACTGAATCCCCTCCTCTCGCCATGCACAAAAGTTAACTCAAAGTGGATCAAGGAGGTAGATTCAAATCAGAGTCTCTGCGTCTGATAGAAGAAAAAGTTGGCTCCGATCTACATATTGTGTGGTCAGGCTCCGAATTCCTTAATAGGACACCCATAAAACAAGAGTTAATAACAAGAATCAAGAAATGGGACTTACTTAAACTGAATTTTTTTTTTCTCAGAAAGAGAAACAATAAGAGAGGTAAATATGGAGCCTACATCATGGGAACAAATTTTTAGTCCTCACCCTTCACATGGAGCCCTAATATCTAGAGTATACAAAGTATACAAATAACTCAGAAAATTATACAATAAGATAACCAATAACCCAATGGGCCAAGGACCTGAACAGAAACTTCTCGGAGGAGGACATAGAATCAATTAACAAGTACATGAAAAAATGCTCTCCATTTCTAGCAGTAAGAGAAATGCAAATAAAAACCACCCTAAAATACCATCTTAATCCAGTGAGATTGGCAGCCATAATGAAGTCAAACAACAACAAGTGCTGGCGAGGATGTGGGGAAAAGGGTACTCTTGTACATTGCTGGTGGGACTGAAACAGGTGCAGCCAATTTGGAAAGCAGTATGGAGACTCCTGTGAAAGCTTGGAATGGAAGCACCATTTGACCCAGCTATTGCCCTTCTTGGACTATTCCCTGAAGACCTTAAAAGAGCGTACTACAGGGATACTGCCACATCAATTTTCATAGCAGCACAATTCACAATTGCTACACTGTGGAACCAACCCAGATGCCCTTCAATAGATGAATGAATAAAAAAATGTGACTTTTATATACTATGGAGGATTACGCAGCACTAAAATATGCCAAAATAATGGAATTTGCAGGGAAATGCATGGCACTAGAGCAGATTATGCTTAGTGAATCTAGCCAATCCCTAAAAAACAAATACCAAATGTCTTCTTTGATATAATGAGAGCAACTAAGAAGAGATCAGGGAGGAAGAGCATGAAGAAAGGATTAACATTAAGCAGAAACATGAGGTGGGAGGGAAAGGGAGAGAAGAGGGAAATTGCATGGTAATGGAGAGAGACACTTATTGTTACACAAAATTACATATAAGAGGTTGTGGGAAAATAAACAAGGAGAGAAATGAATTACAGTAGGTATGGTAGAGAGAAAAGATGGGAAGAGAAGGGAGGGGGTATAGTAGAGTATAGGAAAGGTAGCAGAATACAACAGTAACTAATAGGGCATTATGTAAAAATATGGATGTGTAACTGATGTGATTCTGCAATCTGTATTTGGAGTAAAAATGGGAGTTCATACCCCACTTGAATCTAATGTATGAAATATGATATGTCAAGAGCTTTGTAATGTTTTGAGCAACCAATAAAAAAAAGTAGCGATATATATGCCAATAGAAATTCATCATGAAATATATATAATCCACAGATTGAAAAATATTAATTTTACTGAACATGAAATTATGTATAATGTTATTCAACTAGGATGCTCACCCATAGGTTGAATTTTCAGTTCCAACAGCGTTTAGGAGGAGTGATCTCTTCTCTCAATTTGCATCTGCCAATTCAGCCACCTCACAAGTGTATACGAGTGATATCAGGTAGGATTCTATATGTGCATATAAAAATACATGTGCTGAATAGGCTACAGAGAAAGGGAGACAGGGATTCATATATTTGTTAATTTTAAAAACACATGTAGAACTATTTCAACAAAAAATTGAATAGATTTATAACTCCTACAAAATATAATGCAAAAGGCAATTCCAACTATACACCATGCCTCCTCTGAACTGCTTGTATTTCTTTTCTTTTTGGGTTATTTTTCACCATCATATTAGGATCATTAGTCAGAGTCTAGTAGGGTATGGGTTAGTGTCAGGGATTCAGTGTTTCAAATGGAAAATTGAAAAATGAATCCAATGTGTATGTAAATATGTGCTACACAAAAATCTTCTCACTCATATCCAGAACAATGCCTTGACATTACCTTCACCCAAGTAAGACACAATTATAGTAGAAAAGTGTGAAAATCTATGAATACATATATGGAATGGAATATCCTCGGGAGTTCACAACCTTGGAGGTGGTAGAGGCATTTCCAAAAGTAAAGGACAGGGTAAACACTCCACAAACAAAGAGCTCTGCTGGCCTAAGACTTCTTGGAATACTGCCTCTGAGGTTGGGCACTTGAAATATATGTTGTTGTCATGAGCTTTGGCTTCCTTTGTAGTGAGACCATAAAAGCTGGGTCTGCTTCTATGTGACCTGGAAGACATGATTTCTTATTTTCCAATGAACATGAGGCAGCAGTGCTCAATTTTCTCTTTGTAGGTAAACTATGTCCACTGGAGGCTAAGTGTCTCCCGGTGGGGACTGTGAAGACATTTGATCATCCTCCACTTTTCGTGGCGTGTCTTGCTGCTACACTGGGAATTTGGTACTTGCTTCACACAATATAAGAAGTTCATCTGGGATACAGTGCTGGAGCATGTTCTGTCACGTGGGGTGGGTTAGCGTCTGCAGGAGAATGTACCAACCAGTCTTCTATCCCACATAGCTTGTCCCAATAACCATAGCAACCTGATTATGAACATTGCCCTGAAACCTCTCCACATAACAAGATGCCTTTACCTACAAGGGAATGGGGGCTGCGCCATATCAGTCACAAGCCATTTGTAAGCCGATAGGCGATCCACATGGCCCCACCTTGATGTTTCATCACATACCTGCCCACCACTACTCTAGGCCCACTACTCACCAGGCTCCAAATTCCTGGCATCTCGTATTCTACACCATTTTCATGAAACCCAGTCAAACAAGGCACTGTCTGGTATACACATGATCAGCAACAGGACATCCAAAGTTTCTGCAGTGCCACCTGGTCATGGGAATTTCAAAACTTTTATGGTATTTATCTAGCAATTTTTCAAGGATGAAGTTACAGGCACTGTGGGTTTCAATTCATTCAGGAACCGTTAAGTGTTGAGAAAGCTCATTTCAATGAATGCTCTGGAGAACTTTAAAGTCAAGGCTTCTCAAAGAGTTGCCAACAGGTCACATGAAGCCAGGCCAATTGACGTCTACAATGTGAGGTCCATGTGTGTTTTGAATCTCAACTATGGCTACCAAGTTTTTCAGAATAAAATCATGTGATATCCTGGCTGAGATTCCCAGGCCTCTGTGGAAAGCCACCCTGGGCCAAGATCTCAGTTTCCAAGAGTGAGTCTCATGCGTGGCCTCCTAAAATCCCAACACAATTCATGGCAATACTTCTCTGAGGTCAGTTCCAGAACTCAGTCTCTAAGGGTAAATCATACCAGATTTCAAGCCCAGGTGGACCCAGTCATCCCTTCCAACTGCCACAAAAATGACCAAAATTAAAATGAAATCACTCCCACAGGGCCATAATCTTTTTCCTTGTAGACACTCATCATAACCTCTAGCTGGAGGTTTCAATGAGCACAAGGTAGTGTCCAAAATAAGCTCATTGCCCCTCATTTGCCTAAAAACATGGTGGACTGAACACTATTCCTGTGAACCAGGAGTGATCAAATATTCCTGCTGTTAAAGTGTTCCGCTTCTCCAATTTGAGGCCTACTGGCTGAAGCCTATAAATTCTTGATGTGATTTGGAGTCATGAGAAAACCCAAGCACATGTGGGCTAGCCTCTGCAGGGATTTCAAAGACTCATTTGACCCTAAGGATCCCTATTCTCACTTGATGGAGGTCAGGAACCTAAAACAAGATGGCAAAAATATTCATCCACAATGACTTCTCTTTTGGTCATTTTGGTTTTGGAACCACATGGGATCTTTCTTTAGATCCATCAGGTGCTGAGAATCTAAGCCACAACCTCATTCAAGGACAAGAGGCTGATTCAGACACATTCCATTCCAAAGCAATTAAGCAAAGAGCCACAGGTGATGTCCATTCATTTCCATATGAAAACAGTCTTCTTAATGCTACACAACTGGGTGGCCTGAGGCAAAGACTTTCCTGACATTCAGGGTAATAGAAACAGAAGTAAGCAAATGGCCCAAAGAAGGGTTTCTCCACTGAGACATTACTGGTCACACTGATATCTGAGTTTTCTGAGATGCTCCCATTCCCTTAAGCTATCCAGTACATGGCCATGTCACAGAGCCCTGTGGTGTTACATATCTGGGACTCAAAACCATGAGCCTATTCTGGAGAGTGGCTGGAAAACACGAAGAAAACAGGAACTTAAGAAGATAGTAGATGTTGCCCATCCATAAGGCAAGCTGCAGTCCATTCATCAATTGGGCAGTAAGAATGTGGGGAAGCTTTCAACTAGAGACAACGTTTCCATTGATGCATTCTCTTTTCTAATGTCTACAACAACGGATACACTGGGATACACAGACATAGAAACACTCACCATGTCAAAGGACTTACTAGAAATAGTCCACTCCAAACCAAATAAACCACCTTTCCTAGCTATTCTCAGAACATCAAAAAAAACCACAAACTCACACCTACAACAGCAAAGGCGATTCTTTCACCCAAGTAGGTCTGTGATTATCCGAAGTGTCTTCTGACTGGTGGGCCATATTATGTTCCCCAAAAAATGGCCTGTCCTGTTTCAGATCTGGTCTCCTTGGCAAATTCTGTGAAGTTGTCAGGAGCCAGTGGTTCGCCACTACGTACTTTCTCAGGAAAGGCCCCTCTTCCGAGCTCTGCTGGAATTTGGCCATCCTCACATCAGTAGGTACCAAGAAAGACTGACTATGTCTTTGGGAAAAACAAATAAGTTAGCCCACTGGGACTTGGAGTGAGACTGACTCTGGGTGCCTGGCTTCCGGGATCCCAAGTTTAGAGAATTCCATCACCAAGGAAGTGAAGTGAGGTCACTTCTTTCAGGAACTGAATATGGTCACTGCCTTGGTAACCACTTTGTCCTAACAGTTGCTTCCAAGGTTCCTATGAGATGGAGGCTGCCCCAACATACTGTGACACATTCAGAAGTTAGAATGGTATATCAACCATAGGCACCCAGGAACAGCTCTCCACACAGGCCTGCATAGGTCCATCTTCTCTACTTTAAGAAGGCAGAGGCTGATTCAGACACATCAATTCTTCCTGACCAGGTTGTTTGCCATGGAAGATGACTATTGCTCTCTCAGGTCCTACATAGCTGCCTACATATTCTCCAAGGATCATTTCTCCATGGATCTTTTATCTTCTCAGCAGGTGGAAGATAATCTACATTCCTATATTGTAAGACCCACTCTGTCCCTGCTCTTCTGTAAGTTGTATTGAAGGAAGAGTGTATGGTTAGGGTTAATAATAGGTTCGATTTGGGTTACAAATCATTCTGCAGGATGAATAATGGCATTGGCAACCTGTGGTATTTACAAGAGTATATATGTGAAATATAACTATGAAAGCAGAAATCGAGGTAAGATTTGAAGCCCAGAAGGGCATTGGGGACTTGAGTGGGATACTTAGCTTTGAGTTATGTGCTGCACAGATGTCTCAAATAAATCAATATACACTGGCATCGGACCTTGTACTTTGGATGATTGAATGTTGAAGAGAACATCCAGTCAAAAAGTGATAATCGGTAGGATTAGGAAGGTAGTCGGTAGGTTTAGAAAGAAGAGTGAGTATAGGATTTGGACCAAAAGTTCTTTAGCAATAGGGTTTCGGGTAGAGAGTGTATGTAAATGTCAGTACATGTGAAGAGTCAGTCACAATGATGAACTGGGGAAAACATGTAGGAAAGCAGATATCAATAGAGACATTAGGAAATCAAGCAAAGTATAAAGTGTGTGATAGGGTTAGACATTTTCAACAGGTTTGAGGTTGAATATATAATATTAGGAAGAAACAAATATGTAGTCACCAATAGGATTGATATTTGAGAGCATTAGGCAACCTGGACATGGATGTTTTTAGTAATCCATGCTCACTTTCTATTTAGGCTTTGGTACAATTGTAAGTGTGACCTTTGCTTTTGGTGTCCAGAATATTTCTGTGATAAAATGTGTATGTAGATCAGGTGACATGAGTATTTCTTCCACCATTTCTTGGAGCAATATTTTGAAGACTTATAAATTAGTATGGTCGTACAAAGAGGTGTACCCTATTTCTATGAATATACACATAATGCATGAATAGACCATACTGTGAATAAATAATATAACTGGATCCACTTTAAATAATGGATTGAATAGATATCTGAAAATATATAAGAAATGTTATATTGATATACAATCATTCATTCCAACCAGTTATATATCTAATGATCATCTTAGGGTTATGGTTTATCATGAAGGGTTTGTGAGTTTTCTTTCAAAATTGATTATGGAAATCAAAATTAATATATTTGGAAAAAAGTCTCATGAATAGACCAGTAAAGAAACATAGAGGAATACATGTGTTCTGGAGCAGGAAGTGACTGAAAGTGAAACAAATGCCTATAAATTTGCCAACTAGTGAATCAAATATATATTCTATGATGTACATAAACTGAAGAAATAGTAATGTACCAGTGTGGAATAAAAATTAACGTCAAAATACACATCATGTTCCATAGTAACCTACATGCATTGATGTTAAACTGGGTTAGTTAATGTAGACATATTAGGATTTGTATGCACCTTTCACTGAAGTTAGTTTTCAGTACTAGGAAACAAATATGTATTTCGGGTGGATGAATATTTCTAAGAATAATCTTGTGAAAAGTTGATTATTAATCCACATACATGAACATGAATGAATTTAGGGATTGTATATAAGACACATATATTTCATATTTTTATAAATCTGGAGAGTATATATATATATATATATATATATATATATATATATACACACACACACACACACACACACACACACACACAAACATAGACATTAATAAGTAGCAATATATATGCCAATCGAAATTCATCATGAAATATATATCATAAAGATGCAAAAACATTCATTTTACTGAACATGGGTTTATGTATTATGTTGTTCTACTGGGAAGCTCACCCATAGGTTGAATTTTCAGTTCCAACAGGGTTTAGGAGGAGTGATCACTTCTCACACTTTGTATCTGCTATGTCATGTAATTCACAAGAATGTACGTGTGATACCATGCAGGATTCTATTTGTGTATATAAAAATACATGTGCTGAATAGGCTCCAGAGAATGGGAGACAGTAGTTCACATATTTGTTACCTTTGAAAACACATCGAGAACTATTTCAATTAAAAATTGACTAGATTTATAACACCTACCCTTTATCATGCAAAAGGCAAGTCGAACTCTGAACTGCATGTACTTATATACTGTTTGGGTTATTTTTCTCTATCATATTAGAATTAGTAGTCAGAGTCTAGTAGAATATGTGTTAGTGTCAGGGATTCAGAATTTCGAATGGAAAATAGATAAATTAATCCAATGTGTATGCAAATATGTGCTACAACAAATCTTCCCACTCTCATCCAGAACCATGCCTTGACATTACCTTCGCCCCAAGTAAGACACAATTAGAGAAGAAGAGTTACAAAATCTGTGATTACATTTCTGGAATGGAAAATGCTCAAGAGTGCACAAACTTGGAGGTGGTATAGGAGTTTCCAAAAATAAGGACAAAGTACACACTCCACAAACATGGAGCTCTGCTTCCCTAAAACTTTTTGAGAAAATGCCACTGAGGTTGGGCACTGAAATATAGGTTGTTGTCACGAGTTAAGCTTCCTTTGTAGTGAGAACCTCAAAGCTGGGTCTGCATCTATGTGACCAAGAGGACAAAGTTTCTTATTTTACAATGAACACGAGGCAGCAGTGCTGAATTCTCTCTTTGTAGGTAAACTGTGGTCACTGGGCGCTTAGTGTCTCCCCGTGTGGACTGTGAAGCCATATGGTCATCCTCCATTTCGTGGTGTTTCTTCCTGCTGCACTGGGAGTTTGGTATTTGCTTCACGAAATACAAGGAGTTCAACTGGGACAAAGTGCAAGAGGGAGTTCTGTCACGTGTGGTGGGTCAGGGTCTGCAGGATGATACAAGAACCAGGCTTCTATCCCACATAGCTTGACCCCTTGACCATAGCAACCTGATTCTGAACAATGTCCTGAAATCTCTCCATATAACAAGTTGCCTTTACACGGAAGGTTCTGCTGGCTGCGCCATATCAGTCACAAGCCATTTGGAAGCCAATGGCAGATCCAAATGGCCCCACACAGATGTTTTATCACATACCTGCCCAACACTGCTCTAGGCCCACTACTCAACAGAGTCCAACTTACTGACATCTCTGTTCTACACCATTTACATGAAACCCAGTAAAACAAGACACTGTCTGGAACATTCATGATCAGCAACATGTCATCCAAAGTTTCTCCAGTGCCACCTGGTGATGGGAATTTCAAAAATTTCATGGTATTTATCTAGCCATTTTTCAAGGATGAAGTTGGAGGCACTGTGAGTTTCAATTCATTCAGGAACCATTAGATGGTTAGGAAGCTCATTTCAATGAAAGCTCTGGAGAACACTCACAGGTAAGGCTTCCCAAAGAGTGGTGAAAAGATCACATGATGTTCAGCTCATTTAGCTCTACAATGTGAGGTCCATATGAGTTATGACTCTCAATGATGGGTGCCAAGTCTTTCAGAATAAAATCATGTGGTATCCTGGCTGAGAGGCCCAGTGCTCTGTGGAAAGCCACCCTGGGCCTAGAACTCAGTTTCCAAGGGCGACACTCATGCCTGGCTTTCTGAAACCTCAACACTATTCATGGCAATACTTCTCTGAGTTCAGTTGCAGAACTCAGTCTCTAAGGGAATCACACCAGAGTTCAAGCACATGTGGACCAAGTCATCTCTTCTAACCGCCACCCAAATGACCACAATTTAAATTAAAAGACTCCAACACACATAATAACCTCTGGCTAGAGTTTTCCATGAGGGGGACAGCTCAAGTCCGTGTCCCAAATAAGCTCTCTTGCACCTAAATTGCCTAATTCAGGGTGGCATGGACACCCTTCTTGTGAACCAGGAGAGATCAAATAAGCCTCCCATTAATACTGCTCCACTTCTTCAATTTGAGGTCAACTGACTGTGGGGTTTGGGTTCTTTATGTGAATTGGAGTCTTGAGAAAACCCAAGCAACCATGGGCTAGCCTCTGCAGAGCTCTGAAGATCTCATTTTACCCAAAGGATCCCTATTCTGACTTGATGGAGTTCAGGAAAGTTACAGAGGAAGGCGAGAGACTTCATCCACAAGGACTGCTCTTTGGCCATTTTGGTTTTGGATGTACACATGGGATCTTTCTTTATATCCATCAGAAGGTGAGAAACTAAGCCACAGCCTCACACAGGGCAAATAGGCTGATTCAGACACATCCTCTCCAAAACAATTAAGCAAGGAACCACAGGTAATACCCATTCATTTCCATTTGAAAACTGTTTTCTTCAGGCTTCACAAAGTGGTGGCCTGCGGAAAAGACCTTCCTGACATTCAGGGCAATAGAAGAAAAGGTAAGCAAAAGGCCCCAAGCATGGTTTCTCCACTGAGACTTTACTGATCACACTGATATCTGAGTTTTCTGAGATGCTTGCCATTCCATTTAGCTATCTAGTACATGGTCATTTCACAGAGCTTCGTGGTTGTACATATCTTAAACACAAAACCATGAGCCTATTCTGGAGAGTGGCCAGAATTCAGGAAGAAAACAGGATCTTAGGAAGATAGTAGGTGTTGCCCATCAATAAGGCAAGCTGCAGTCCATTAATTAATTGGGAAGGATGAATGCTGGGAAGCTTTCTACCTGACAGGACATATTCATTGATGCATTCTCTCTTCTAATGTCTACAACCACGGGCGCAGTGGGATACACTGACATAGAAACACTCGCGTTGTCAAACGACTTACTAGAAACCGTTCACTCCAAACAAAACAAACCTTCTTTCATACCTATTCTCAGAACATGAGACAAAAACCACAAACTCACACCCACATCACAAAGGCACCTCCTTCCCCCATGTAGGTCTGTGACTATCTGGAGAGTCCTCTGACTGGTGGGCCATACTATGTTCCCAGAAATGGCCTGTTCTGTCTCAAATCTGGTCTTCTTCGCCAACTCTGTGAAGTTTTCAGGATCAAGTGGTGAGTCAATGCCTGCTTTCTCAGGAAAGCCCCCTCTCCATAGTTTTTCTTGCATTTGGCCATCCTCACATCAGTAGGTCCCAAGAAAGACTGAGTCTGTCCTTGGTAAATCAAAATAAGTTTGACAACTGGGACTGGGACCGGGACTGGCTCTGGGTGCCAGGCTTCCTGGATTCCAAGTTCAGAGAGTTCTATCACCATAGAAGTTAGGTGAGGTCACTTCCTTTAGGAACTGAATTTGGTCACTGCCTTGGCAACAACTTTGTCCTAACAGTTGCTTCTAAGGTTCCCATGAGAAGGAGGCTGCCCCTACTTTCTGTGACACTTTCACAAGTTAGAATGGTATGTCAACCATTGGCACGCAGGAGAAGCTCTCAACACATCCCTGCTTTGGTCCATCGTCTCTACATTAAGAAGAGAGTGGCTGATTCAGACACATCCCTTCATCATTAGCAGGTTGTTTGCCATGGAAGACTTTTGCTCTCTCAGGTCCTTCATAGTTGACTACATCTTCTCCAGGGATCATTTCTTCATGGACCTTTGAGGTTCTCAGCAGGTGGAAGATCCTCTATATTGCTGTATTTTAAGACCAACTCTGTCCCCGCTCTTCTGTAAAATTAGATTGAGAGAACAGTGTATGGTTAGGGTTAATAACAGGTTCAATTTGGGTGAGAAAAGAAACTACATGGTTGAGCAAACAGGGTCCTACAGTTAACAATAATATGAGAATTATTAATGGACCAGCCTGGGTGGATAAAAGCGTAGTTAACCAGGTGGACTATGTGAACCAAGACTCCAACCAGGCCTCCCTTTGGAGGCCTCTGTCTTTCTTTGACCCTCTTCAAGTCGTTTTCTTAATTTACTCATAGATTCTTTTACAACTCCAGTATTGTCGGCATAAAAACATCATTCTTTCCTCAATGCAAGCAAAAAGGCACCCTTCTCTCATGAAGAGGAGGGCCAACACTCGCCTGCTCTGTAAACAACTTCAGAGAGAGAGAGGTTAAAATTCCTGTAAAGCTGTGATGCGGTTTTTAATGTCTTTAAGCTTTGGTCTATTTCTGCTTCTAATTGTGTCTTTGGTGTGTCTCATGGACTAGGGCATTTGTTCCTGTGCCTATTCCTAATAGGATGGCTAAAGTGAGGGATACAGGTTCCTGGTGGAACCGGGTTGTATGCCCCCCTATTTGATCTTTAAATGAACCTGCATCCTGATAGAGCACTCTCGAAAACATCTGCATCATTACATAATTAATCGCATCTATTGACCATTTTATGAAAACATAAATAATGTTAAATGTATAGAATTATACTGTTGTAGGGATGGACAAGGAAAGGCACCTAAGATAGGACCAAAGACAGGAAAGCAGTTTTATTTGGTCGCATCCGTATTTAGAGGGCATTGCTTCTGTTGTAATCAATTAATCCACTGAACCCCAAGTTTTGGTAGTTTTAGTATTTGTACCCAACATGTAAGGGAAGGGGCTCAGAAGTTCACAGTCTGCAGAAATTTACACAAATCAGTTTTTGTTTCTGTTTTTTTCCTCTGTTCTGTGCACGTTAAATTTTCAAGGACACCTTGGAACGGGAGAGCTTTTTTGTCTCTTTTTTTTCCTCCTTGCCAGCTGTCACCATGGAGCCCAGTTGGTAACTTTTTTATCTTAGAAATGTAGCCATCTCTGTGAAACCCCAGCTCAAGGCCAGAGTCCTTGTTCACATATTTTGTGAAAAACTGGTAAGGCGATGTCTAGCTTAAGGGTGGTGATTTTTCCAGCCAGTGGCCAAGTAGAACAGGGCAACACGAAGAGTGGAAGTTTATCTCCATTGAACTTTTTCAGAGGGACTCTTTTGCTGAAAGACCTAAAGTAAGCCTTGGTGAAGACTTCTGGAGAAGGTCATTTAAGACATTTCTGTGGACCTGGTACAGAGGGGGATGACAGGGAAGGCGATGCTGAGAGCAGCTCTGTGGATCTGAGAATGAGGAAGGAGAGATGCCAAAGAATAATGGGAAAGGGGTTTGGGATTTTCATAGAACAAAAACTTGAGCAGTAGAACAGGTAGAGCAGAGGGGAAGACGGGAGTGAGTATTCCAAAAAGCCTGTGAGGGACTTTAAATTCTTAGAACCTGTTTTCAGTGATGACAAATCAACTTTAAAGGTCATTTTCATTACATCTTGGATAGGGGTCTGAGGGCTCTTCTCAGCTGGTTTGAGCTTTGGCTAAGCTTGCTAGAGGACTTGGTGGGACCTAGTGCAGACACTGACAGGGAAAGAGAGGAGTGAGTGGGTGGAGGGGTACCTCGGTACCTGCTTCCTCAGCAAGGGGGCAATGTTCTGAGATCCAGCGGAGGTTTGGGTTTTTGATCTAGTAATTGGAGGGGAGAAATCAGGTTGCTGAGGTGGGAGTGAAAGCAGAGAGTCTAGAGCAGAAGGCTGAGTGTGAGGAACTATTGGGGAAGCATAGTACAGGATGTGAGCGCAGGAGGAAAAAGGATTCCACATAGGGAAATTTCCCCCTTTTGAGCACTTGCCAAAGTTAAAAATGTCATGCAGAATTTGAAGATCTAGAGAACCCTCTGGGAGCCATAGTTTTTGGTTGTCTAATTGGTAATATGGCCAATGCTGTGTACTGAATTTGATGAGGAGTTTGGGTTCCACCAGGCAGCCCCTGTATGCTCACATCCCCATGACTTAGACAAGAAGTCGGCTTTTCCCCCACAAAGCCATGGCTGTTTGTCGCTTTGATAGTCTGCCGGGCATACATAGTAATATAGGCTAGCCAACCTGCATCTGGCTCGCGTGTCCCTGCATCCATAATGTTTGTTTCAATTATCTATGGTATGGAAGGGATTTAATGAAATTTTAGTGAGATCCTCTTCATCAGGTATATCTCAAAAGGAAAGACCTCTACCGAGCTGAAAAATGTCTGGGTGGAAAGATAGCCACCAGATCCCTAAGGGGGCCGTTAAGGTCTCTTTAATGGTTCTATTTATTTTTTCTACCTGTCCTGAGTTCTGGGATATATAAGCATAATGTAACTTCCAATTAATCCACAGGGTCCTGGTTAACACCTGACTTACCTGGGCCATGAACACCAGTCCATTATCAGTCCATTAGGCAGATCGTATCTTGGAAAAATATCTTTCAGGATCTTCTTGAAAACCATTTGCGCCGTTTTTTTTTTTTTGTGTGTGTGTGAGTGTGTGCGTGTGTGTGTGTAAGGCTTCAATCCATCCTGAAAATGTATCTACAAAGGCTAGGAGATATTTAAGTCCATACCTTGCTGGCTTAATTTCATTAATGTCCACTTCCAAGAATTGTCCTGGTCTGGTTCCTCGTAGGTGCTTTCCTCTAGGAAACATGGAAGGGTAAGCATTACCCAATTGACGGATCCGACAGGCTTTTGTTACCCGTTCAGTTATTTCCTTTCGCTGTGAGTTGGTTAGTGGAGAACTCTGTTCTTAATCCTACAGTAATGCCTGCAGTTTCTTTGAACCAAGGTGAGTGAGTTGATGTGCATTTTTAACGTAGTGTAGGGCTTGCTGTAATTGCAGGCTGAGCTCAGTGAAGTTGAGGTGTTCAGTGTCAGTGTCATTAGATGTTATCAAAAACTTCCTGGTACTCAGGGTTCCATTGGAATTGGGCATCTTCCTTTAACAGCGGTATAAAGGAGCAGCTAAGGACGCAAACCCAGGTATCCATAACCTGCAAAAGCCAGCAGTCCCAAGAAATTCTCTGAGTTGTCTGCTGTAAGATGGGGGTGGTATCTACACAATGGTTTGTTTTCTGGGCTCAGTGAGCCATCGTTTACTGCCCCTAAGGGAATAGCCCAGGAAGATTACTTCATGCTAGCAAATTTGGGCCTTTTTGGCCGAAACTCTATACCCGAGTTGAGCAAGCTCATATAATAGTGCTTGGGTCCCAGACTCACAGTTTTCCTTGGTGTTGGCTGCCAGTAGCAGGTCATCCACGTATTGAAGCTGGGTAACTTCAGGGTGTGTAGTTCTGAAGTTGTTGAGATCTCTGTGGAGGGCTTCATCAAAGAGAGTGGGGGAGTTTTTGAACCCCTGTGGGAGTCTAGTCTAAGTTAGTTGACCAGACGTTTTGGTTTCTGGGTCTACCCACCCGAAAGCAAACAGCAACTGACTATCTTTATGCAGAGGCAAGCAAAAGAAAGCATCTTTTAAGTTCAGAACAGTATATAATTTCCGCTCAGGGTTCAGAGTGCTAAGCAGATTGTACGGATTAGGTACCGTGGGGTGAATGTCCTGCACTCTTTTGTTGATCTCTCTTAGCTCTTTAATGGGGCGATAGTCCCCGGTTCCTGGCTTTTTTTTTTTTTTTTCTAGTAGCAGGAGAGTGTTCCAGGCCGATTGACAGGGCCTTAGGACTCCTAAGGCCAGATATTTCTGAATATGGGGCCTTATCCCACCTTTAGTTTTTTTGCTTAGAGGATATTATTTGACATTGATTGGGGACACTGAGGTTTTTAACTCCACTGTTATTGGAGGTTGTTTCACGGCCAGACCTAACACCGCAGTTTTTGCCCAGGCATCTGGGTAATCTGTTATCCATTTTTGGGGTAGCATGCCTGTTTGATCAGTCTTGGGGGGTGTGAAGAGTGGACGTTCATCTTCTACTAATATAGTTAAAGCGGTGACTATAGGAGTTTTACTGAAGGATTTACAAATTTCATTTGGGGGCCTTCAGGGTTAAAAGTTATTTTGGCCCAGAGCTTGGTGAGCAGATCTCTGCCCATCAATGGGTGCAGGCATTCTGGTCTTACTAGGAAGGAGTGATGGATTTTTTCTTTCCCCAGGTCCATGGTCCTCTTAGTTGTCTAAGCCCGATATTTACTGTCATCAGCCCTTTGAACTAGAAACCTTTTATTTGATAGAGGGCCCAATGGGGCCTTAAGGGCTGAGTATACTGCTCCTGTATTCACTTCAAAGTTTACTGGAGTCCCCTCCACTTCAAAAGTTACCCTGAGCTAGGGGAAGGGATCTGAGCCCCGACTTTCTTAGTCATCCTCCAGAGTCAGAATGGCCAGCTGGCGTGGCTGTCTCTTTATAGGGAACTCTATGGCCCAGTATCCTTTTTCTTTAGAGTAGGCACACTGATCTGAGGCCAGGGGTGGCCTCTGGCATGGGCCCTTCCTGTCACCCTGTGTCTTAATTTCTGTCCTCTTTCTTGTTGTGATCAGGACCTTAGTCAATGCCTTAGTCTGTCTTTTGCTTCTCTCATCCTCCGTTTGCTCCCTTTCTTTCTCCCTGTTTCTCTCTTATAGTATACTTTCTTGGCTTCTTTGACTAAATCTCTCTTTTAAATTTTTTTTTTAATATCCATGGCAGCTTGCTCAATTAAGGCCATCATGACAGATGCCTTTTAATCCGCTGCCTGAGGATCGAAAGAAGTATATCTCTTATATGCCTCCATGATTCTCTCTAGAAACATAAAGGAAGATTCATCAGGCCTTTGAATAATTTCTCTTACCATGGCCAAATTAGTTGGTCACCCAGCGGTCCCTTGGAGACCCGCTGTTAGAGCCTGGCAATAATTGAACAGATGCTCCCTATCTTCCAACGTGTTGGGGTCCCTGTTCAATAGGTTTAAGGAGAAGCCAGCTTTCATTATGTTGGGAAGTTGTGTTGGTCGCCCATCAGGTCTGAGGATATTTTTTCTACATTCCAGGAGATTTTTCTCTCATTGCTCTGTCATGAAGAGAGTCGCTAGGTGGTGTTGGCAGTCACCCCAAGTAGGCAGGTGTGAAAACGTCGGTGAGCTCTCTGAGTTCTTTTAGCCGGGCCAGCTTCCTCCAGGGAAGGAGGGTCTGTCTGTGCTGCGGGACAGTCATCTTGATGGCACTGGGCCAGCCTAGCTTCCTCGAATGGTGGAGAGGCTGAGTCAGCAGAAGGGGAATCACTTAGAGGGTGTTGGGGGTTGGGAGACGAGGGCAGATAATAAGGAGGGGGAGGAGAGTCCAGTAGAGTCTTGAGACTCAAGGAGAACAGAGGGTGGAGGAGGAGGAGCAGAGACTTTGAGAGATAGAATTGTGGGGGAAGGAGTAGGAGCAGGTGCAGGGACAAGGAAAGGCTTGACCAATGGAGGAGGAGATTTATAGAGGTACTGACAAGTTAAGATATATGGCTGTTGATCTGGATGTCTATGTGGCCCCTGCTGAAAGACAATATCTCGGACTTTTCAAATAAGTGCGAAGTACAAAGATCCTTTTAGGAGCCATCCGACTGCAATGGTGGGTCATTCTGTGACACAGAATCTGCCAGGTCTGGCGTTTTACTGAAAAAGAAAGATTCTGAGCCCTTAAGCAGAATTTGGTCCAGTGATCAAGGGTCAGGGACAGAGGCATTGAAATGATCTGTCCCATAATAAAATATACACAGACAGTGAAAGCAACGACACACAACACAGACAAGACAAGACAATAAAGACAGGCAATGGACGTCCAATACTGAGACCAGGACTGACTAGTCAGCAAAACCTGAAGGGCTGGCAATACCGAATCAGAAACAAAATATCACTGAGTCGAGGAGACTATTGTTCCTCGATTTCCCGAGTCTATCTCCCAGGGACATGGTCTGTGGCTCTGTGGTATGTGTGTCAGCCACCATGGGAGAGAGCTCACGCTCTTTACCAATAGCCATTTTGCCATACCCTAACCTGAAGCCTGAAACCAGAAAGATGGGTCTTATTTACCCCCAGAGGAGCCCGTTGGGGGTATTTTGTCTGCAGCTGCCGGATCTCGCTAGGGCCACCGGATGTAAAGGTTGGGCGAGCATCTGTGGCAGAGACCACCAAGAGACAGTCTCATGCAACAGCAAAGGGTTTATTGGGAGTCCGGCATGAAGGGCTCAGAGATCACTTGAACAGAGCAGAGAGCCCTGAGAACAGCTTAAGAAATCCTTATATATTTTCCTTGGAGAGGGCAGGGAGAGAAATTTATTGATGGGTAATGGCAAGTGGGCAGTTTGCGTGCAACTGGTTGACGGAGTACATTCTGCAGTTTGGCAGTTGGGGACAGCACATTCTGGGAACAAGAATAGTAAACAGTTCTCAAGATTACAACGGTGTTTTGTTAAGCATACAGAAAAAACAGGAAGTGACAAGTATCTATTTTATTAACCTTTCAATATAAGTATGAAAACAGAAATCTAGGTAAGATTTGAAGTCCAGAAGTTCATTTGGCCCTTGATTGGTATACTTAGCATTGAATTACGTTCTGTAGAGATGTCGCAGAAATATGGATATACAATGTCATAGGACCTTGTACCTTCTCGGAGGTCAGTTCCAAAACACAGTCTCTAAGCAGAATCACACCAAAGTGCAAGCCAAGTTGGACCCAGTTATCTCTTCCAACTTCCACACAAATGACCGCAGTTAAAACCAAAACACTCTCACATGACACTCATCTTCTTCCATATAGACACTCATCATAACTTCTGGCAGGAGGATTCCATGAGAGGCGCAGCACAAGACAGTGTCCCAAATAAGCTCCCTTTCCCCTCATTTACCAAAAGTCAGGGTGGCCTGGACACCCTTCCTGTGATCCAGGAGTGATCAAATATGCCTGCCATTAACACAGCTCTGTTCTCCAATTTGAGGCCTACTGACTGTCGGTTTAGAATCTTTATTTGAATTGGATTCATAAGAAAACCCAAGAACCTATGGGCTAGCATCTGCAGGGCTTTGAATAACTCATTTGACCCATTGGATCCCTATTCTCACTTGAGGGAGGTAAAGAACCTTATGGAGGAATGCGAGAGACTTCATCCACAATGACTGATTTTTGGTCATTTTGATTTGGATCCACACATGGGATCTTTCTTATGATCCATCAGGTGCTAAGAATCTAAGCTCTAGGCTCACACAGGGCCAAGGGGCTGATTCATACACATCCCTTTCCAAAGCAATTAAGCAAACAGCCACAGGTGATGCCCACTCATTTCCGTTTGAAAACTGTTTTATTCTGGAATCTCAAAGGCGTGGCCTGAGGCAAAGACCTTCCTGACATTCAGGGCAACAGAACAATAGGTAATCAAAAGGCCAATTGCAGGGTTTCTCCACTGAGACTATCCTGGTCACACTGGTATCTGAGTTTTCTGAGATTCTTGCCAATTCCTTCAGCTATCCAGTACATGTCCATGTCACAGTGCTTGGAGGTGCTACATATCGTGGACACAAAAGCATGAGTCTATTCTGGAGAGTGGCCAGAATTCAGGAAGAAAACAGGAACTTAGGAAGATAGCCGGTGTTGCCCATTGATAAGGCAAGCCCTAGAGCATTCATTAGTTGGGCAGGATGAATGCTGGGAAGCTTTCTAATAGACAGGAAACATCCATTGATGCATTCTCTTTTCTAACGTCTACAACCACGGACACAGTGGGTTACACAGACATAGAAACACTCGCCTTGTCCAACAACTTACTAGAAACAGTTCACTCCAAACCAAACAAACCAACTTTCCTACCTATTCTCTGAACATGAGACAAAACCACAAGCACACATCCACATCCACAAAGGCACCTCCTTCCCCCAAGTAGGTCTCTCACTCTCCGGAGTGTCCTCTGACTGCTGGGCCATACTGTGTTCCCCCGATATGGCCTGTCCTGTCTCAGATCTGGTCTCCTTGTCCAACTCTGTGAAGTGGTCAGGAGCCAGCTGTGAGCCACTACCTGCTTTTTCAAAAAAGGCCCCTCTTCAGAGTTTTCCTGGCATTTGGCCATCCTCACATCAGTAGGTACCAAGAAAGACTGACTCTGTCCTTGCTAAATCGAAGCAAGTGAGACCACTGGGACTGGGACGGGGATTGGCTCTCTGTGCCTGGCTTCCTGGATCCCAAGTTCAGAGAGTTCCATTACCAAGGAAGTGAGGTGAGGTCGCATCCTTCAGGAACTGAATGAGGTCACTGCCTTGGAAACCACTTTGTCCAAACAGTTGCTTCCAAGCGTACCATGAGAAGGAGGCTGACCCTACTTTCTTTGTCACTTTCCCAAATTAGAATGGTATATAAACCATAGGCACCAAGGAACAGCTCTCCACTCAGGCCTGGTTTGGTCCATCTTCTCTATATTAGGAAGAGAGCCTTTAGTCCCGGGAGCATTGCAGTGAACCTCAGCACTAAAACTATTAGCAAGCACCTGATGGAGGAGGCCTCCATAGGTAAGTGGCGCCTTTATAACATCTGATATCCGGTTAAGGGAGATCTCTTCTGATGACAGAGATGTGGCCTGGGGAGACTCACATATACTCCTGTCCAGGACAGTAACAAGAATCATTCTGTCCTCTGTTCTGTTCTGTAGGAAATTCCTCTGGAAGTGTAGAGAGGTGCCCACGGGCACGCACGCGCTCGTACCCTGGAGCTTTAGCAAGATCTTGCACTGTACCACTGTTTTTCTGTTTAGGCGCCGGGTTTCTGTTTTTCTTTGTGTGTGTGTGTGTGTGTGTGTGTGTGTGTGTGTGTTTTGTTCTGTGTTCTATTTTTTTTGTTTGTTTGTTTGCTTTTGTTCATTTTGTTGTGTGATTTCAGTGGTAAAAACTTAAGGATATTGGACGTGAAAATGGGTAATAAAGAGAGTAAGCCTGACACCCGTTTGAACTGTGTTTTAAGGAACTGCGATGAACTTTACCCCCCTTTGTTAAGCAGGATGATAGAAGCCCCTAGCTGGCTGCCTGGAGCACACCCATTGCAGAGGGCAATGCCTGCTGGGGACCTAAGAACTGAGTATCTCCCAGGTTAACAAGTGAAACTCCTTTAAAACCCCTTGTCCCTCCAGATCAAGAGAGTCACAAAATTTGGCAGAGTCCCCTGTGTTTCTCCTTTGTTAGCAAAGTAATTAACCTCCCCTTTTCTTTTTCTCAGAACCCATTCCTCATTATTTAATTGGTATAAATTTGCTTCTAGGTCAGGAACCGAACTTTAAGTTACAAATTTGGTATCCCCCCTCCGCCCCAGAACTTTGTGAGAGCTGTCTACTGAAATGTTAGGAGATGGAGCTTGCTTGGGGTGGAACTGAACCAGAGGAGCTAATCCTGTAAGTAAAAGGAGGGACTGAGGGACCCCCAGCAGCTGCCAAAGCCCTGTTGATTCAGGGAATACCCTCCTTCCTTCCGTGCACTGTAAGAATTACGCCACCTCTGTCTTGTTAAAAAAGAGAAAAAGAAAAAGGGGACACTAAATTCATTAAAGTCACCATATAGACACTTTATTTTACATTTCAGGTTGCCCCTCTGTTAAAACATCTGGTCCCCCCCATGGTGCCACTGGTGTAGTAGATTTTTATGGTGCCACTGGTGTAGTAGATTTTTCTCTTATCTGCTCTGGTTTAAAGGATTCTGTCTGGCAACCATAGTCTCTACCTCCTTTCTGTCTGTCTTGTGTCTTTGTTTCTGGTCCATTAAGACATGTGCAATAATGTGTTGATATTATAAAATTTTTCTTGGGAATGATCTTAGCTGAATGTGTGTCTAAATGATGATGTTTTATCATAACAAACTGGTATCTGAATGGGTTTTTGAAGCATTGCACAATCTTGCAGTTAAAAGTTGGGTTTAGGTAATTGTTTAGTTTAAGATTTCAGGTAATTCATGCCAGAGAACTTAAATACTTAGGATGGAAAACTGAAGAACTCTACTTCCAATTGGCAAGTAACTTCCCAATTATTCAGTCTTATTTTTTTAACCAATTTTGATTTCGGTAGCCAGGGAAAATGTCACTGTGTGTACCAGTGCATTAATTTGGACAAGGATAGTAAACCATAGTATGGTATCTGTTGACAAAATAAGATGTAAAGACATAAAATTTTGTGAATTGTATCTGAAACTTGTATCGTAATTTTCAACACCCGAACCTGAAAATTATGGTTAAAATGCCTTAGGCCTGAGGTGTCTGCTCAGAATAGCAGTTTTTTCCTGCTCCTTCCAGACCTCAGCCATGACTTATGTTGAAATGCAAATGAAAGAAGCCTGCAAGCTTAGTAGGAGACTGATTTGATGACTAACGGAAAAAAAAAGTAAATTGTATGGTATTTACTAATTACTGGCCAGTCGTTTTTTCTAGGACTCTTATTTTTTTTCCTTAGATTCTGTATTTTCTTTTTGAGCTCATGATTCTGAGCATGCAGACCTAGGTTAATGTTTTTCTGATCAGTTCTATCTTTGACCAACTGTGGACTTTTTGAAACATTGCAATAAAGATTTAACCTGCGAAAAACTACAAGGCCTTTACTATTATTATGTGTGTACAATTTTGTTATGTGTTGTCTGTCTATATATACATATGTTCGTATATCATATATATGATACACAAATTAACATATATAAGGAGCGCTCATAAAAAAAGCGCTCATAAAAACAAATTTTAAAAAGTGGATCCAAAGATCTTTAGTTCACGTGGTTTAAATGTTTCAATTTAAATTGGATAAACAGATAAAAATAAATGTTTTTAAATTTAAGCTCACAAATTTTTCTAGGTGTTCAAAAATCTAATAAAATATTAATATCTACAAAACGTCTAATGTTCCTTGGTTCTAGGACATTTTCTTCAACATAAAAATGGTTTACACTGTTCAATACATTTCTCTAATATTTTGATAAATAAGTAAAGTAAATTTGATATGGGATTACTCATTCGTGAGTACTTTTGTTAGATATCTGATTCATTTACTAAGGTCTGTATGAGTTTTTACTAAACTCTATATAAGATTTTAAAAATCAGTCATGTGTTAATGAGACAAAAATTTTTTGAAACATAAGTTTACCCATAACATTGTGTTTATTAAGTTTTATTTTTTCTAGAGCAAGGAACCATAAAAATTAAACAACTTATTAAATCAGAACTGTTATTTTAGAGCACTGTACTGCCATTTCTTTAAAAGGTAAACTTGGTTAATGTAGAAACATCAATGTAATTGTGATGCTATTAATGTTTTCATATCTTACAGGTATGCAAGTCTGTAAGGTAGAAACTTTAAAAGAGCATTATATCAAGCTGGTGTTCTGAAGTTGTATGGTAAAAAAAATATATTGGAGATTTATTTACCTGTTATCAATAAGATATGTAAAGTTTCATGTTACTTTTTACATTGTGTAACAATTTAAATGTATTTTTAAGTTAATGAGAGCCTAATCTATGTAAAAGTTGAAAACTTTCAGGCTTTCTTTAATTCATGTTTTAAATGTGATATCATATGGTGTTAGCTAATGTTCATGAGACCACAATTTATGTAAACTTTGTCAAATGATATTTAAAAATAAAGATCAGCTTTAGAACTAAAATACTTAAGATTTATAAAGAGCCCTGCCTTACCTGAGATAAGGCTGTGTGTCCCATCTTACTATATGTGAGAATGACTACGAAACCAGTAGGTCAGATAATATTTCTTTAAAGTTATGTTAAAAACCTAAAAAATGTCAAGATTCCTAGGATCTAAAACAGGGGATATAAAGTAATACTCAGGCAAAAAATTTAGGGTAGCTATTACACGAACTAAGTATTTTTACTTTTGTTAATTTTATTTTGAAATTTTCTTATAAGTGATCTAAAGATTCCCTGTTAGTTGCTTTAAGAACACAACATGGGTTTATTCAAGATAATAAGTCATCACCTACAATACAGACAGAATAATACAGATCCCAATTAATTAAAAGATAATTATAAAGTTATAGACATTAAGTCCAGTACTCTTAATATAAGGCTGTTAAAATTTATTTGCTGGATGTTTAAGATTAGGATTTAAAATTAAAGTTAAATGAAAATGGCCAAGAAAACCAATATTTTGGCTCTTACCCTCTGAGTCAATCTGAATCCAGGGAACAGGGGACTTCTCTAAAGAGCTTTTCAACTCTGAGCCACATAACCTCCTGATCAGGGAGATTAATGAGACCACTGGAGAACAGAAAGCCAATCAGTGCATTTGTTATGAGAGTCATCAGAGAAAGGAGATATCCCTGATGCTTCTGAGGGAAGCCAAATGGTCAAGCAAGAACTGGACCCACCTAGCGCAAATGGCACTAGCAGAATTGAAAATCTGCTCTCGTTTTTCCAGAATTGACTCCCATAAAGCTCAGCTGACTGTTAACAATAGATAGAAACAAAAGTCCGTTTGACTGCTTCATCTTAAACACTTTGGAAAGACAGTTAAGACCAAAATACAGCCATTCATGGGCATTTTAAATAATAATAATAATATAATAATAATAATAATAATAATAATAATAATAATAATAATAATATTTTAAGGTATGCACTTTATTTTAGCCTCCCAAAATAAGTAAGACTGGAGGCTACAAAGAAGGATTCTCAGACAGGAATGCCTGATACTTATAAAAAGAGACTATCAAGAAGAGCTGCCACAGGCAGAAATTTCTAATTTAAGGCCTGCAGATATTCCTAACCTACACAGGTAGGCTTGGTGTTTGCTAGTACGATTATCCAGCCCTGAGTAACAGAATTAAAGGTTTCTCTATTAGACATAGAGGTCATACAAAAAAAAGGATTTTACAAGATCAGATGACATTAAATTGTTAAACTGTATCTTACGGGGAGGGACAACTGTAACACTAAAAGTTAAATATTAATTTGATAGTCCTGATAACTGGGGATATTAAAGACTGGTGAGGGAACTTCCATACAGTGACATGTTCCAGCTGCTGCAACATTTATTCAGTACTCATGGTTTTTGTTTCTCTCATAGAAGAACCCATCCCCAGATGACTTTACAACCTGTTCTTCCCCAACCAGACTTCAATCCGAACTGACTTCTAAAAGGCAACTCATGTCCCCCAACTGACTTATAAAAGGCAACTCATGTCCCTCACGCCCACTCACTTCACCCTGTCTCAGGTCAGAAGAAGAAATAATGATTGACGCCACTCTTCTTACAACAATGAAGAGAAAGATAAATAGACTATCAATATAAGTAATTAATTAAGTCAGGTAAAATCAGGGAGATCGGTTTTGGGTAAGTTCTAAAAATTTGGAGAATCTTACCTGAGGGATTAAAATTTCCTCAGTGCTCTTCCCCTATTCTATTAAAAATTTGAAAGGGACACAGAGAAAAGGGGGAAATGATAGACCCAACCTGATCTTTTATTAAAATTGGGAGCCATCTTGCCACAAAGCCATGAAAAGATAATTTTGGCTTTACCATAAATTACTGCAAGTTCTGAACCTGCTTGAAATGCCTGCCCGTGCCTTGAACTCACGCATGCCCAGCTCTCTGACCAGATAGCAGCCCTCTCTGAAACTTTAGTGACACATCATAAATATTTGCCTTCTCTGGCCAGACAACATCCCTCTCTGAGGCTCTAATGGTCCTCTGAATTCTGATGTAGGGACAGCAAAAAAAATCTAAACTACCATTAGTGTGATGCTTGTCAGAGTTCTGTTATCTGTAACACCCCTTTTGTGTAACTTTCTGGGCTATAAAGCTGGGCTGTAGGAAAGCTGGGGTTGCTGTCTTGTTCCGGCTGTTTTGGGAGGGGAGGCAGCATGAAAGTTGGAAATAATAAGATTAATTTAATTTGATTTTAATTAGAGTCAGTGGTCTTTTCTTGTGTCCTGGTCTAACAGTTAACACTCCAAAAACATGGAGCTCTGCCGGCCTAAAGACTTCTTGAGGAACTTCCTCTGAGGTTGGGCACTTGAAACATATGTTGTTGTAAGGAGCTTTAGCTTCCTTTCTAGTGAGACCATCAAAGCTGGGTTTGAATCTATGTGACCTGGAGGACATGGTTTCTTGTATTCTAATGAACATAAGGCAGCAGTGCTGAATTTTCTCTTTTTAGGTAAACTGTGGCCACTGGGTGCTAAGTGTCTTCCCGTGTGGACTGTGAAGCCATTTGTTCATCCTCCACTTTTCGTGGAGTTTCTTGCTGCTGCACTGGAGGTTGGTATTTGCTGCATGAAATACAATGAGTTCAACTGGGACCCAGTTTTGGAAGGAGTTCAGTCACTTGTGGTGTGTCAGGGTCTGCAGGAGAATGCAACAACCAGGTTATATCTCACAGAGCTTGCCCCCTTGTCCATAGAAATCTGACTCTGAACTTTGCCCTGGAACCTCTCCATGTAAGAAGATGCCTTTACATAGAAGGGTCTGCTGGATGCACAATGTCAGTCACAAGCCATTTGGAAGGCAATGGCAAATCCTCATGGCCACACCACAGATATATTATCACACACCTGCCCACCACTGCAATAGGCCCACTACTCAGCAGGCTCCAACTTACTGGCATCTTTGTTCTACACCATTTTCATGAAACCTGGTCAATCTTGGCATTCTCTCGTACACTCATGATCAGCAACAAGACATCCAAAGGTTCTCCAGTGCCACCTGATTATTGGAATTTCAAAAATTTCATTGTATTTATCTAGCTTTTATTCATGGATGAAGTTGGAGACACTGTGGGTTTCAGTTCATTCAGGAGCCATTAAATGGTGAGGAAGCTCATTTCAATGAGAGCTCTGGAGAACTCTCACAGGCAAGTCTTCCCATAGAGTCTTCAAAAGGTCACATGAAGCCAGGCCCATTGAGGTCTTCAATGTGACGTCCATGGGTGTTCTGACTCTCAACTATGGCTGCCAAATCTTTCAGAATAAAATCATATGATATCCTAGCTGAGATTCCAAGGCTCTGTGGAAAGCCACTCTGTCCTTGATCTCAGTTTCCAAGGGCGAATCCCATGCGTGGCCTCCTAAAATCTGAACACAGTTCATGGCAATATTTCTCTGAGATCAGTTCCAGAACTCAGACTCTAAGGGGAATCACACCAGAGTTCAAGCCCAGGTAGACCCAGTCATCACTTCCAACCACCACACAAATGACCACAATTAAAACCAAAGCACTCCCACAAGGCCCTCATCTTCTTCCATATAGACACTCATCATAACCTGTGGCTTGAGGTTTCCATGAGGGGATCAGTCCAAGAAGGATCCTTAGATCCAAACCTCCCCCGGGACCTTTTTAACTACTGCCAGCGTCTGAAAAAGTGGAGGAAGATTCCCTGCATTGAAGGTTTTAGCCTTCCCACACAGCACCTTGTCTCTGCTCCTCCTGCCCTCCCCCTCAGGTCCTCCTTGCTTGCAATCCCCTCTCTTCCCCTACTTCTACTTCTGACTTCACAGATTCTTCCTCATTCGACCCAGCAGATGAACCCCCACCTTATCCCCAGCCCCATCTGCCCATTCTCTTCTGCTATACCCTCCTCATCCTCTGCCTGATTCCATGGATCCTCAGCCTTCCATTTTATTCCCCTCCCCTCCGTCCTCTTCTGCCTGCTCTACCTCCTCCTCTTCCAAAGAGACACTCCCTTCCCCTTCCTCTTTTTCCTGTCCGCCGCCTGCCTCTTTCAGTCCTCCTGTTACCAGGTCTAAAGGACTCCTTCCCACGCCTAAGACAATCGCACCCCTTCGTGAGGTAGCTGGTCCCGAGGGTGTCATCAGAGTCCACGTGCTCTTCTCCAGGTCAGACATTACTCAGCTAGAGAGGAAGTTAGGCTCAATCACCACTAAACCCACCACTTACATTCGGGAGTTTCAATGGGTCCTGCAAGCATATAGCCTCACTCTTCATGACATATACATGCTCTTGGCCAATACACATCTCCCGGAGGAAAGGCAATGGGTCTGGGAGCTAGCCCAAGCCCATGCTGATGAAAATCATAGGACCAATCCTAACCACCCCACGGGCCCTCATGCTGTCCCAGAGCAGGATCCCCTATGGGATTACAACACCCCTGAAGGCTTACAGACTCATGACCTTTTTACATCCTGCCTCTTGACGGGCCTGAAAAAGGCCACCCGCAAGGCTGTTAACTTTAAAAAGGTGCAGGAGGTCATTCAAAGGAAGGAGGAAACACCTTCAGAATTCCTGGATAGACTAACCAAGGCCCTTCAACAGTGCACATAACTCGACCCAGAAACCCCTGATGGCCGTCATGTCTTAATGACATATGTTCTGGCCCAAAAATACTCTGACATTAAAGCCAAGCTTAAAAAGCTTGAACAGGGCCCTGCTACTCCTCAGAACAAAATCCTCGCTGTCGCTTTAAAGGTTTTTCATGGTAGAGAGGATGAAAGTGATTGCCGTAGGCAGAGAGCTGAAAATGCCAAATTCCAAATGTTGGCCCAGGTCATTCAGAGAAGGCCATCACCACGCCGTCCCAATGTGACACCCCCTGGAGCTTTCTTCAAATGTGGTAAGGATTGTCCTTCGCTGAGAACACCGTAAAACCCCTGCCCAACATGCCATCAAAGGAGACACTGGGGGGCAGACTGCCCAACAACCCGGAAGGGAGGTTGTTCAGCCACCCGGCAACCCCAGCCTCTCCTGGGCTTGGCAGAGGAGGATTGATGGAGCCCTGGGCCTTCCCTCCAGACTATTACCATCAAGAATCAAGAGCCTAGGGTCACCTTCCTGGTGGATGGACGCTTCATTACCTTCCTCTTGGATATTGGTGCCACTTTTTCAGTCTTGAGGGAGTATTTGGGTCCTACCACACCCTCAAAAACTCCTATTGTCGTGGTAGGAGGTAAACGTATTTTCCCTCAAAATCCCTTTTACCTTCACTCACTCCTTTCTCGTTATGAGCCATTGCCCCATTCCCCTTCTGGAAAGGGACATACTCTCACTATTAAAAGTCACCATTCACATATCACCCCACACCTCTCCTACCTCTCATTTCCTCATGATGTTCCTAGGGGCAGATACACCTCCTTCATGCACTCTCCCACGACTATCTAAACCAGTTAACCCTGAGTTTTGGGACACAACTACACCCTTTATGGCTAAATGCAGTCCTATTCATATTGTCTTACGGGACCCTTCAAGATATATTAGTCAACCATGATATCCACTCACAACCACAGCCTTCCTCGGATTAGAAGCCATCATCCAGGATTTATTATGAAAGGGGTATCTTAGGCCTACACACTCTCCTTTCAACACCCCCATTCTGGCAGTAAAGAAACCTAACGTGTCCTACAGGCTGGTTCTAGACCTTCCCCTTGTCAACTCCTCTGTGGTCCCCATCCACCCGCTAGTGTCCAACCCTTACACCCTTTTCTCTCAGATCCCTGCCACTATTACCCACTTCTTGGTCCTAAATTTAAAACATGCGTTCTTTTCTATTCCCTTGTTCTCAGAATCTCAGTATATCTTTGCTTTCACTTGCACTGACTCTCACACCCGCCATTCTCATCAGCTTACCTGGACTGTCCTCCCACAGGGATTCAGGGATAGCCCCCATCTCTTTGGCCAAGTTCTTGCCCAGGACCTCACATCCTTTCACCCGACCTGTCCTGACTCTACTCTCCTTCAATATGTCGATAACCTTCTTCTATGTAGTCCCTCTGGGAACACTCTCAATCCCACACTTCTCAGCTTCTTAATTTCCTAGCAGACAAGGGAAATAGGGAGTCTCCCCACAAGGCCCAGGTTTCCCAGTCTTCTGTCACCTATCTTGGTTTTTGCCTTACACCCAGAAAAAAGAAAATAACACTGGATAGGAGGCAACTCCTCTCTTATCTTCCAGTGCCCCATACAAAAGCCAAAAGACTATCATTCCTAGGACTAGCAGGTTATTTTAGGGCCTGGATCCCAAATTATTCTCTTCTTTACAAATCCTGTATAACCTAGCAAAGGGACCCCCTAGTGAATCTCTTGCCTCCTCCCCAAACTACAACTTGCGCAGGCTTCAGCAACTTGTCTTAAAGGCACCTGCCCTTCACCTTCCTGATCTTTCAAGACCATTTCATGTATATGTCCATGAAAATGGGAGGCAAGAACTTGGGGTCTTAGGTCAAAACTATGGGCCTACATTTGCACCTGTGGCATATTTGTCCAAGCAACTTGACCCTATCATCCGTGAGTGGGCCCCTTGCTTAAGAGCTCTGGCTGCTGGACAAATTTTACACAAAGAAGCCTCTAAGCTTACTTTTGGGGCCCCTTTAACTATCCACTCCCCACATCACTTGAAGGATCTTTTAGCTTATAAGGGCTTTCAAACCCTTCCTCCATCCAGATTTCTGTCGCTCCTCACTTCCTTTCTGGAAAACCCTAATATTACTTTCCTTCCCTGCTCTGCACAGAACCCTGCCTCACTGCTCCCAATGACTCCCACGTCTAACACACCAACTCATAATTGGTTGGAAACCTTAGATGATTTCCTCCCCTGTCATTCTTCCATTTCTGAGTGACTACTAGCCACGCCTGACCTTATCTGGTTTACTGATGGCAGTTCCTTTAGGCAGAACGGCACTCATTACTTTGGATACGCTGTAGTATCAGCCACTGAGATTATAGAGGCCAAAGCTCTGCCTTCAGGAACTACCAACCAGCAGTCTGAACTTATAGTAGCCACTCGTGCCAGCCTTCTAGCACAAGGCAAATCCCTCACCCTTTATATGTCTTCCATATCTTATCCCATCCTGCAATATAAAAGGAGCGAGGCCTACTTACCACCAAAGGTAATGTGATCACTAATTCGGCTCTTATAACAAATCTGATAGAGGCCTCCCACTTACCCACCCAGGTGGGAGTTGTCCATTGTAGGTCTAATCAGAAGGACTTCTCTCTTATCACTGAGGGCAATGCCAAAGCTGACCAGGTGGCACAAATGGCTGCTACCACTTCCAATGATGGACCCCCTGGGGGACATATAATGGCCACTTTAGACAGCTCATCTGAAGCCCCTACTTCTTCCAGTAAGAACAAAGATCTCTTCAAGTTCCTTCATAATCTATTCCTTTCCAATTCTCAGTCTTTGACCCTCTTTTTACAGAGCTTCTTCTCGCTCACCCTCTCTGACAAAGCCATGCTACAGAATATAGCCTCTAATTGTCAGATCTGTCAGTGGACCAACACTTATACTCCTTTAAGGCCCAAACCTTTCCCTTCCCACCAAGCCCGGGGACACATTCCCACTGCTGACTGGCAGGTAGACTTCACCAACATGCTCACAGTATGGCGCACTAAATACCTCCTTGTCTTTGTGGACACTTTCTCTGGTTGGATTGAGGCATTTCCCACTTCCAATAAAACGGCTTCCACTGTAGCTTTAATCTTACTGACAGACATCATCCCCAGGTTTGGTATGCCCACTTCTCTACAATATGACAATGGCCCTGAGTTTATTTCTAGGATCATACAAAAGGTCTCTCAAGCCCTCTCCTTCAAGTGGCATTCCCACTCTCCATATTACCCCCAAGCTTCAGGGAAAGTGGAAAGGGTAAATTGTACTCTAAAGGAAGTCCTTACCAAATTGACAATGGAATTAAACTTAGACTGGGTCAAACTCCTTCCCTTGGATTTGCTTCAAATCAGAGCTCTCCCTAAAAACCATCTTTACTGTCTCCCTTTGAGATAATGTATGGAAGAGCTCTTATACCCCCTGGGTTGGTCATTTCACAAGGATCTCTCACCCGAGATTTGTCTTTGCCTCTTTTATATCATCTCTGCTCGGAACTCTGGAAATATCAGGACTGGTTTCATCCGGACCCAGTGTCCTCTCCAAACACTCCTCCCAAAACACCTGGGAGTCTAGTCTATTATAATACCCCAGAGGAGAAAGGGACTCTTGCCCCAAAATGGAAATGCCCCTATCCTGTCATTCTCTGTACCCCCACTGCCGCCAAACTCTCCTTACCAGACAACCGTCTCACTCCCTGGATTCACATTTCTAGGTTGAAGCCATATCACCAGGAGGTCCCACCTGCTGACGACAGGACCACCCAGAGGAACTCCAAGAATCACCTCCTGAACCTCCCCTTAACTCCTGCTCTCCACACTCATCTCACCCATTTAAGTTGCAGCTCACACGGTGTTCCATGCAGCCCAATTCCTCTTAAAAAAGTCACAATGAGCTCTCCCAACACCCTAATCTTCTGTAACTGCTTGTTTTTTTGTGCTCTGCTTATTTTCTGTACTCTATCGGGACTGGTCTTTACCCACCTCTTCTACCATGTATTTATTCACTCTCCAGGAACGGTACTCAGAACATGGCATGCAGAAGGTCCGTGCAGTGGATGCAACTACTTGCTTCATCCACAATTGCACCTCTATTTCCCTAAAATTGTCACCTTCAAGGACCTTCGTCCCTGGTAGCTGGAACTGGCCTTTCATTTGCTTCCTTTTTGATCAAACAAAAGACTATTGTCATTGGTGGCCTGAGATATATAATGGGTGCCCCTATTGGTCATGCAGGTTCCATGATGAACATGGTAGCTATTCTTACCACTCACTTGGTTACCCAAAAGGGTGGACATCTAGTTACCTAAAGTGGCATAAAGGCTCTTCATCTGATAACAATGGATGGTATACTTTAGATATACCTGACCCCAAGGCCAAACGTTGGGGCTATGTTGAGTTTGCTGTCTATGCTCGGACAACCTCAGCCAGACCCACAATGTGGATGACTGTTGGCAGCACCCTGATTATGCCACCTAAGGCAACCATCCAGGTAGTCGAACACATTAAGGAGTCAGAATCAAAACTTCGAGATCTTATCCATAGCTCATCCAAAAAGGATTCAGACCCTTCAACCCCCTCAGGTCCCCCTGACACATGGCTCAATTTGTTACACCAAACTCTTCAATTATTAAAATCCACCCCTCTTTCTGTGCCTCCTTCTCAGTGCTTTCTCTGTGATTCAATTAGTCGTCCACTTCTAGCAGTGGTCCCATTAGCGGCAGGAAATATTTCAGCAAAAACCTACAATTTCTCTAAGAAAGGACAACCCCTACATGTGACACGTATCCCACTGTGGGAAAGTTATTCCACCAATGCTTTATTTGCTTTCATCTGTTTCCACCTGCCAATAATGAATCCTTTACCAATTTGTTCCTTGAGCTTAAGCACCCAATCGAGCCCTGCGTTTATGCAACCTGGAAATTTCCTCTGGTGTAATGGGTCTTTAAGTACCTCAACGATCAATGTCTCTGGCACCTGTTTCTTGGTTACTGTAGTTCCTCAGCTGTCTTTGTATACTCCCACCGAATTCCGACAGTTGGCCCTACCTTCCCGAACCCGTAGGGCAGTCTTTCTGCCGGTTCTTGTAGGCCTCACTTTAACAACCTCAGTGGCGGGTCTCGGACTCTCTGGTGGAGCTATAGGTCATGTTGTATGGGCATCCAATGACCTGCAACAAAAACTGCAGGAAGCACTCGATACCACTGCTGAGTCTCTGGGCTCCTTGCAGCGCCAGGTTACTTCATTGGCACACGTGGCTTTACAGAACCAAAGGGCAATTGATCTTCTCACTGCAGAAAAAGGGGGTACATGCCTATTCCTCAGAGAGGAATGTTGTTATTATGTTAATGAATCTTGGCTGATAGAAAGAAATGTTGTTAAATTGCAGGAATTATCGACCAAATTGCTCAAACCTAGCTCCTCCAATCCCATAACAGGGTTCTTCCAATCCTATCTTGCCATGTACTTACTACCTATCTTGGGGCCCCTTATTGGGATGCTCCCTTTTTGTGCTCTCTTGCCATGCATAATGAAGTTCCATCAAACCCAACTGCAAAAAATTTTTAATCAAAATTTCAACCAGCTTTTGCTTAGGCACTACCAGCCTCTGATGACCGATGAACCCCTAACATCTCCAAGAGAACAGTTCACTCAGTGATGAAGCTCACTACCAGGCACGATGGAATGCAACATACATTAGACAGCGGGAGACAACGAGCTTGGAGAACCTCCTAATCTGCCATCCTGGATTCATGAGTCTTTATGACATTCTAAGCTTCCTCATGGCCCTTGGCCTCTTCTATGTCAGTCCCCCAACATGGAACTTCTGCCAAAAATTGACCTTTGCTTTAATTTTTATCTTCATTCTGTTTTTATTCGCTCTGATCTTCTTCAGGTGCTGGTGACGCCATGTCCAGGCAACGCTTCCAGTATTTCCTTGAGTCTCTGTTACAGGACCAGTGGCTGATACCAACAATCTCCTCCATCCAGGACTGGTTTCATGCCATCGACAACTTGTGGCATCAGGGAACTTTCATAGACTTTACCCCTACTGAAGTAGCTATCTATAGCACTGGGTTTTATTTCTGGCTGCCATGATATCCCAAGACCTGCCCCCCGAGCATTCGTCCACTTCCCTTTCTAAGCCCCACAGCACCCCTACACAGCAGGAATCAGCCAGAAATGACAAACAACACCCCAATTTCTAAAAAAACAAAAAGGGAGGAATGTTAGGAAAAGTATAAATGGCAGCCATACCCCAGAGAAAAACCCCAACATGGCGCCTAAGGACTTCTTCTTCCTACCTTCTTCTTTTCTGCAGTGGCGTGAAAAGTCCCCGCCCTTGTTAACAATGCAGCCAGCGCCAATTTCAAATCTCGCTGGTGGGGAACCTTAGCCCCAATGAGAACTAATTCCTGGGCTCCGGAGCTGATATCTGAAAAAACTTATTCTCAGAACATGAGACCAAACCACAAACCCACAACCACACCCACAAAGGCACCTCCTTCCCCCAAGTAGGTCTGTGACTATTCGGAGTGTTCTCTGACTGCTGGGCCATACCATGTTCCTCCGAAATGGCCTGTCTTTTCTCAGATCTGGTCTCCTTGGCCAACTCTGTAAAGTTGACAGGAACCAGCGGTGAGCCACTACCTTCTTTCTCAGGAAAGGCCCCTCTTCAGAGCTCTTCTGGCATTTGGACATCTTCAAATCAGTAGGTACCAAGAAAGACTGACCCTGTCCTTGGTAAATCCAAACAAGTGAGACAACTGGGACTGGGACTGGGACTGGCTCAGGGTGCCTGGCTTCCTGGATCCCAAGTTCAGAGAGTTCCAACACCAAGGAAGTGAGGTGAGGTCACTTCCTTCAGGAACTGAATGAGGTCACTGCCTTGGCAACCACTTTGTTTTAACAGTTGCTTCTTATGGTCCCTTTAGATGGAGGCTGCCCCTACTTCCTGTGACCCTTTCATAAGTTAGAATGAGATATAATCCATAGGCTCTCAGGAACAGCTCTCCATAAGGCCTGGTTTGGTCCGTCTTCTCTACATTAAGAAGACAGAGGCTGATTCAGACACCAAACTTCATCCTACCATGTTGTTTTCCATGGAAGATGACTTTTGCTCTCTCAGGTCCTTCATAGCTGCCTACATCTTCTCCAGGGATCATTTCTGCACATACCTTTGAGGTTCTCATCAGGTGGAAGATCCCATACATTCCTGAATTGTAAGACCAACACTGTCACTGCTTTTCTGTAAAGTTAGATTGAGGGAAGAGTGTATGGTTAGTGTTAATAACATTTTCAATTTTGGTTAGGAACCATTCTGCTCGATGAACAATGGTATTGGGAACCTGCGATATTTATAAGAATATAGAGGTGAAATATATGAACGAAAAGAGAAATCTAAGTAAGAATTGAAGCCCAGAAGGTCATTGGGTCCTTGATTGGGATACTTAGCATTGAATTACGTTCTGCACAGATGTCTCAGATAAATCGATATACAATGGCATAGGACCTTGTACCTTGGATGATTGAATGTAGAAGAGAACATCCAGTCAAAAAGGGATAGTCGGTAGGATTAGGAAGACAGTAGGTAGGTTTAGGAAGAAGAGTGAATATAGGATTTGGACCAAAGTTTTTTAGCAATAGGGTTTCGGTTAGAGAGTGAATGTTAGTGATAGCACATGTGAAGATTCAGTCACAATGATGAACTGGGGAAAATATGTAGGAAAGCAGATATCAATAGACACATTACAAAATCATTCAAAGTGTAAAGTGAGTGACAGCTTTAGACATATTCAACAGGGTTGAGTTTGAATATATAATCTTTGGAAGAAACAAATATGTAGTCACCAATAGGATTTTCATTTGAGATCATTAGGCAACCTGGACATGGATATTTTTAGTAATCCATGTTCACTTTCCATTTAGGTATGGTACAATCATAAGTGTGAACTTTGCTTTTTGCTGTTCAGAATATTACTGTGATAAAATGTATATGTAGATCAGGTTACATGTATTTGTTCCACCATTTCTGGGAGCAATATTTTGAAGATGTATAAATTAGTATTGGGGGTACAAAGAGGTGTACCCTGTGTCTATGAATATAGAGATGATACATGAATAGACCATACTGTGAATAAATAATATAACTGGTTCCACTTTAAATAATGGATTGAATTGATATCTGTAACTAAGTAAGAAATCTTATATTGATATACAATCATTCTTTCCAACCACTTATACATTTAATGGTAATATTAGGGTTATGGTTTATCATGACGGGTGTTTTGCTTCAAATATGATAATGGAAATCGAAAATAATGTGTTTGTAAAGAAGTCTCATGAAAAGAGCAGTCAAGAAACATGGAGGAATACATGGGTACTGAAGCAGGAAATGATTTGAAGTTAAACAAATGAGTATAAATTTGCTAAATTGTGGATGAAATATGTATCCTATGATGTGCATAAACTGAAGAAATAGTAATGTTCCAGTGTTGAATAAAAATGAACGTCAAAATGCATATCATGTCCCATAGGAATCTACTTGCATTGATGTTAAACTCGGGTCAGTTACTGTCGAAATATTATGATTTGGCTTTTTTTTTGGGGGGGTGTTATAATACAATTTATTTTAGTACTAGCATGCCACAGAATGTAGAGGAAGGAACAATGGATTTTTAGTTATAGCACTAATGATCTAACATTTAATGACTATTTTGGGGAGTCTAGAAATTACATAAGGCTATGTAACATATTGTTTTTTATTTAACATTCAACAAAGCTTGGAATTTTGGTAATATTTCTACTTTTTTATTTTTTGTTTTTCAGTGGTTGATGGACCTTCATTTTGTTTATTTTTATGTGGTGCTGAGAATAGAACCCAGTGCCTCACACATGCTAGACAATCATGTTACCACTGAGCCATAAACCCAGCCCCTCCACTTTTTTCTTAACATCGAATATGCCTCTCCCTCTTCTTTACTCACTTTCTTCCTCATTTTCCCCCTTCTCTCTCTTCCTTTTTCATTTTCCATCCATATCAATTTTTCTCTCATGTCATTACAAACAGTATCTTGCTATGAAATTTAAATTTAAGACTGTTTTTTATAGTCATTCTTTTTTCTTGAGAAAACGTTAAAATTATAATCACCTGATAGATATATCACTATACATTTATTATATATATGTATCTATATTCATGCATATGCATTACATATATTATATATGTATATATACATTTATATTTAAAAGTACTTTGATTAGCCTGTTAGATATAATATAGACCATATCTTTCTTAATTCTCAAGTCTTCCAGAATTAACATCTTACAGTGAAAATCAATTAAACATATTTAAGTAAACAGGTTTCTTTCTTATTTATCTATACTGATAATTTAAGGTTTTATATCACATTAAGCGATAATATGGCATAATATATCTTATGAATTAGAGAAAAATTTTTTAAAAAACCTATTATTTAAGGACCATATGCACTGACATTTTAAATGGCTTTCTCGTGATTTCAATTTCTATCAATTGTGTATTAATTGCCAAATATTTATTTTAGTACGTTTCATATTCATAATTGATATAAAGTCAATTGTTTAATTCTTCTTGTAAGTAGTTACTTATTACAGCAGGGACATTATTAATAATTCTAAATCTTTATAAGTAAAATTGTGCAAAGATATTTTCATGCAAAATTAAGAATAATTGCATGCTCTGAATGTTTGATTGTTAATACATATAACAAAAAGCTTTTGATGAGTCTCTTCCCCAGTAAAACATAAAATGCAAAGATATAGTTGGGTATGTATGTCCAAATAAAGATAAGGAGAAATACACATTATTAGCTAGAAACAATTAAATAAAAGAAGAAAAGAAAAATCCAACACATTTTACGAACTTGTCAGATGAGGTAGTATTCTGGAAGAATAGCCTAAGGCTAGACCTGGTCCATGACAAAATATTAACTAAAAAAATGAAATATGAAAAATATAGGAAATGCTATGAATTTTTCATGAAGGTAGGTGAATTATCCTTTAATCTCAATTTATGTGCATTTTCAAAAGCCAAATTTCTGGTAAAATAAATTTGTGATAGTTACAACTACACAAAACAAAGTTTCTGCTAAGAAAAATGAATGCATCTCAACACTTTTTTAGCTGATTTCTTCCCACTGAATTTTAAACCTTTATTTATTTATTTATTTTTATTGGTTGTTCAAAACATTACAAAGTTCATGATATATCATCTTTGATACATTTTTCTCATTTGGATTATGAACTCCCATTTTTTTCCCCAAATAAGAATTGCAGAAATACATTGGTTACACATTCACATTTTTACATAATGGCATATTAGTGACTGTTGTATTCTTCTACCTTTCCTATCCCCTACTATCCCCTCTCCCCTCCCCTCCCATCTTCCCTCTCTACCTCATGTGCTGTTGTTTAATTCTCTCCATTATTTCCCTCCCATTTCCCCTCACAACCTATTATGTGTAATTTTGTGTATCATTGAGGGTTTCCTACCATTTCCATATGCTTTCTGTTCTCTCTCCCTTTCTCTCCCCTCACTCATTTTGTATAATGTTAATCTTTTCCTCATGCTCTTCCTCCCTTTCTGTTCTTAGTTGCTCTCTTTATATCAAAGAAGACATTTGGCATTTGTTTTTTAAGGATTGGCTAGCTTCGCTTAGCATATTCTGCTCTAATGCCATACATTTCCCTGCAAATTCTATGATTTTGTAATTTTTAGTGCTGCGTAATACTCCATTGTGTGTAGATTCCACATTTTTTTATCCATTCATCTATTGAAGGGCATCTAAGTTGGTTCCACAGTCTAGCTATTGTGAATTGTGCCGCTATGATCATTGATGTGGCAGTATCCCAATAGTACGCTGTTTTAAGATGCTCAGAGAATAGTCCAAGAAGGGTGATATCTTTGTCAAATGGTGGATCCATTCCCAGCTTTCCCAGGAATCTCCATACTGTTTTCCAAATTGGCTGCACCAATTTACAGTCCCACCAGCAGTGTACAAGTGTCCCCTTTTCCCCACATCCTCGCCAACACTTACTGTTGTTTGACTTCCTAATGGCTGCTGATCTTACTGGAGTGAGATGGTATCCTAGGGTGGTTTTGATTTGCATTTCTCTGACTGCTAGAGATTGTGAGCATTTTTTCATGTACTTGTTGATTGATTGTATGTCCTCCTCTGTGAAGTGTCTGTTCAGGTCCTTGGCTCATTTGTTGATTGGGTTATTTGTTATCTTATTTTTTAATTTTTTGAGTTCTTTGTATATTTTGGATATTAGGGCTTTATCTGAAGTGTGAGGGGTAAAAATTTGTTCCCAGGATGTAGGTTCTCTATTTACCTCTCTTATTGTTTTTCTTGCTGAGAAAAAAAAAACTTTTTAGTTTAAGTAAGTCCCATTAATTTATTCTTGTTATTAACTCTTGGGCTATGGGTGTCCTATTAAGGAATTTGGAGCCCGACCCCACAGTATGTAGATCGTAGCCAACTTTTTCTTCTATCAGATGCAGTGTCTCTGATTTGATATCTAGCTCCTTGATCCACTTTGAGTTAACTTCCTTGCTTGGCGAGAGAAAGGGATTCAGTGTCATTTTGTTGCATATCGATTTTCAATTTTTCTAGCACCATTTGTTGAAGATGCTATCCTTCGTATATTGCAGGTTTTTAGCCCCTTTTATCAAATATAAGAAAGTTGTAATTTTGTGGATTGGTTTCTGTGTCCTCTATTCTGTTCCATTGGTCCACCTGCCTGTTTTGGTACCAGTACCATGCTGTTTTTGTTACTATTGCTTTGTAGTACAGTTTGAACTCTGGTATCGCTATACCTCCAGATTCAAACTTCCTGCTTAGAATTGCTGTTGCTATTATGGGTCTTTTGTTTTTCCATATGAATTTCATGATTGCTTTATCATTTCTACAAGAAATGTCGTTGGGATTTTGATTGGCATCAATTTAAACCTGTAGAGAATTTGGGTAATATCGCCATTTTGATGATGTTATTTCTGCCTATCTATGAATTGGGTATATTTTTCCATATTCTAAGATCTCTTCTATCTCTTTAGGGTTCTGTAGTTTTCATTTATAAATCTTTCACATCTTTTGTTAGGTTGTTTCCCAACTATTTAATTGTTTTTCCAATTATCTTATTTTCTTTGAGGATATTTTGAATGGAGTGGTTTTCCTCATTTCCATTTCAGAAGTTTTGCTGCTGATATACAGCAATGCCTTTGATTTATGCGAGTTGATTGTATATCCTGCCACTTTGCTGAATTCATTTATTAACTCTAGCAGTTCCTCTGTAGACCCTTTTGGGTCTGTTAAATATATTATCATGTCATCCGCAAATAGCGATAATTTAAGTTCTACTTTTCCTAGTTTTATGCCTTTAATTTCTTTTGTCTGTCTAATTGCTATGCCTAGTATTTCAAGAACTAAATTAAATAGAAGTGGTGATAGAGGGCATCCCTCTTGTTCCAGATTTTAGAGGGAATGCCTTCAGCTTTTCTCAATTTAGGATGATGCCAGCCTGAGGTTTATCATATATAGCTTTTGCAATCTTGAGGTAAGTTCCTGTTATCCCTAGTTTTTCTAGTGTTTTCAACATAAAGGGATGTTGAACTTTGTCGAATGTTTTTTCTGAATCTATCGAGATGATCATATGGTTTTTGTCTTTAAGTCTATTGATGTGGTGAATAGCATTTATTGATTTCCGTATAATGAACCAGCCTTGAATCCCAGGGATGAATCCTACATGATCATGGTGCATAATTTTTTTGATATGCTTTTGTATTCGATTCACCAAGATTTTATTGAGAATTTTTGCATCCAAGTTTATTAGAGATATTGGTCTGTAGTTTTCTTTCTTTGAAGTGTCTTTGTCTGGTTTTGGGATCAGGGTGATATTGGCCTCATAGAATGAATTTGGAAGAGTTTCTTCTTTTTCTATTTTTTGAAATAGCTTGAAAAGTATTGGTATTAATTCCTTTTTGAAGGTTATGTAGATCTCTGCTGTATACCCATCCGGTCCATGGCTTTTTTTTGTTGGTAGTATTTTGATGGCTTCTTCAATTTCTTCCTTTGTTATTGTTCTGTTTAAATTGTGTCTGTCTTCCTGACTCAATCTGGGCAGATCGCATGACTTAAGAAGTTTATTGATATCTTCACTATCATCTATTTTATTGGAACATAGGTTTTCCATATACTTTCTAATTATCTTCTTATTTCTGTAGTGTCTGTTGTGATATTGCCTTTTTCATCCCATATGTTAGTAATTTGAGTTCTCTCTTTTCTTCTCTTCCTTAGCATGGCTAAGGGTCTATAAATCTTATTTATTTTTTCAAAGAACCAACTTTATTTTTATCAATATTTTCAATGTTTTTTTTTGTTTCAATTTCCTTGATTTCTGCTCTAATTTTAATTATTTCTTGTCTTCTACTACATTTGCTGTTGTTTTGCTCTTCCATTTCTAGGTTTTTGAGGTGTAGTGTGAGTTCATTTATTTGCTGTTTTTTTCTTTTTTTTTTTTTGAAGAAAGAACTCCAAGAAATGAATTTCCCTCTTAAAACTGCTTTCATTGTGTCCCATAGATTCCAGTGTGTTGTGTCTGTATTGTCATTTGTCTCTACGAATTTTTTTTATCTCCTCCTTTATGTCTTCTGTAAACCATTTATCATTCAGTAGCATGTTGTTCATTTTCCATGTGATGTAGGATTTTTCCTTCCTTTTTTTATCATTGATTTCCAGATTCATTCCATTATGATCAGATATGGTGCATGGTATTATCTCCACGACTTTATATTTACTAATAATTGCCCTATGGCATAATATATGGTCTACCTTTGAGTAGGATCCATGTGCTATTGAGAAGAACGTGTATCCACTTTTTGATGGTTGATATATTCTATATATGTCGGTGAAGTCTAGGTTACTGATTTTGCTGTTGAATTCTATAGTTTCTTTATTCAGTTTTTGTCTAGAGGATCTGTCTAATGGCTAGAGCGGTGTGTTGAAGTCACCCATAATTATTGTGTTGTAGTTTATTTGACTCTTGAACTTGAGGCGAGTTTGTTTTATGAGTGTTGCAGCTCAATTGTTTGGTGCATACAAATTGATAATGGTTATGCATTGTTGGTGCAAGGTTCCTTTTAACAGTATATAGTGTCCTTCTTTATCCCTTTTGATTAATGTAGGGTTGAAGTTGATTTTATTCGATATGAGTATGGCCACTCCTGCTTGCTTCCGAGGGTCATGTGAGTGGTATGATTTTTCCCAAACTTTTAATTTCAGCCTCTGTATGTCTTTACCTATCATATGAGTCTCCTGAAGGCAGCATATTGTTGGATTTTTTTCTTTTTTGATTAAGGTTACTAGCTTATGTCTCTTGATTGGTGAGTTTAGGCCATTAACATTTAAGGTTACAATTGAAATATGATTTGTACTTCCAGTCATGTTTATTTATTTATTTATTTATTTATTTATTTTGGTTAGTTTTTACTTTTTGGTTATTTTCCTCTCCCTTTACTGAGATACCTCCCGCTGCTAGTTTCAGGCATTACTTTTCAAATCGTCTTCTTGTAGTATTTTGCTCAAAATGCTTTGCACTGCTGGTGTTCTGGCTGTGAATTCTTTTAGCTTTTGTTTATCGTGAAAGACTTAAATTTCATTGTCAAATCTGAAGCTTAATTTTGCTGGATACAGTATTCTTGGTTGGAATCCATTATTTTTGAGCGTTTGAAATACTTTTTTCCAGGATCTTCTTGCTTTCAAATTTGTGATAAAAAATCAGTCGTTAACTTTTGGTTTACCCCTGAATGTAATCTGCCTACTTTCTCTCGTAGCTTTTAATATTCTCTCTTTTTTCTGTATGTCCTTGTTCTGGCTATCTTCATAATTATTTGTCTTGGAGTTGGTCTATTATGGTTTTGAATGCTTGGGGTCCTGTAGGCTTCCAGGATTTGGCAATTCATTCCATCTTTCATCTCTGGGAAATTTTCCAGAAATATTTCATTTAATATGTTGTCCATTCCTTTGGTTTGAATCTCTATGCCTTCTTCTATCCAGATGACACTCAAATTTGTTTTTTTTTATGACATCCCATATCTCTTGAATAGATTGCTCATGGGATTTAAGCATCTTTTCTGTGTTTACTCTATTCTTTTCAAGTTGATAAACTTTGTCTTCATTATCTGATGTTCTAACTTCTAATTGATCTAGTCTATTTGTAATATTCTTCGTTTGAGTTTTTAATTTGGTTTATAGTTTTCTGCATTTCTAGGATTACTGTTTGATATTTCTTTTTAAGATCTCTATCTCCTGGTAAAACTCGTTCTTTGCCATTTGAATTTGTTTGTTTATTTGATTTTCAAAATATACTTTTATTGCTTGGACTTGCTGCCTCATGTCTTCTCTAATATTCCTTTCCATCTGAGTTAGGTATGCCTTGAGTTTTTTCCCTATCCCTATTTCTGATGCTTCTCGGTCTTCCTGTAGATTTTTTTTCCCTTGTTTTTTCATGATGTTCACATTACTTTTCAGCTCTATTGATTGCTGTGTTTCTGCTCTCTTCAATAGATTTTTTTTGGTTTTGTATATCTCTGTTGTCTCTCTTTTGTGTTTGTAGACTATGCCTGCAAAAGTGGATTCCGCTTGGAAGGAATTCCGACAGCTGAGCTCCAGTGATGTCACCTGTCTGCTATGGCGGGCCCCAGGCTCCTTGCCGGGGTGTTTGAATGGGGGGGTGGGACTGGACTGTCTCTGGTTGGTTTCACCTCCCGGTCGCTGGCGGGCGGGCGGTCTCCAGCCATCCAGTCGTGCAATCAGCTAATGGGCTGTCACCGGCGGACGGGTGATCGCTAGCTGCCCAATTGCGCAGGCAGCCAGCGGGTGATTGGTTGCTGGTGGGCAGGCGTTCTCCAGCCGCCTAGTCAAGCGGGTCTGTCCTCTAGTCCCCTGGTTTCCTCTGCGAGTCCTGATTTCCCCTGCTACACCAGATTTCCCCTGAGTGATGCCTCTTGGCAGATCAAACTGTACTCTTTGCCTGCCGTTTCTTGGGTGTGGAGGGTGTCTATTGGGAACCCTGGCACTCTATTGTTTTGAATTTTTCCGCTTGCCCCACCCATTGCGCTGGCTAGACAAGTTTTGTTTTCACCGGTGGGAGGGGAAGTTGAAGGTCAGGTGCCACTAGTTTTCCCCCCGTCTTTGTGAAGGCTTTCTCTGGTAATCCCTCCCCCGGAAAGCCTAAGAGAGAATTTTTGCAAATTACCTGCTGTATGGGAGATAAGCTGAGTAACACACACCTGTTTTGTTGTTGCAATCTGTCGGAGAGTGGCGGTGGATACTTCAGCTCTCCAAGATGGTGGCCGTTGGTTTCCTCGATGGAGTTTCGGTTGTGAGGGATAGAACTGTAGTGCTTTCTTCCCCATCTGAAATCCCGAGCTCAGCCCCGGGCTCAGTGGCGGGTGAGCCAGCCGGATTCCACAGAATTTGCAGCAACGTTTCTCCCTGCATGCTGGTCGCTTCTCAGTGGAGGCCCGCCGTCTGTAGCCATGGCACGGGCCGCACGGATCAGTCACCCCAGATCTTTGGTCGCATAGTTGGCTCTTGTTTGAGACTCAATTACCGGACCTTGGTGGTGGAAATCATTCTTCTAGGTTCCAGGCACACCCATTTTTCTGTAAGATCCTAACAAGATACTTTTTCGTCATTCTAACTCCTTATTCACATATGAAGTGGCGCAGTACAAAGGGTGTGATGCACTCTATTCATGGCCATCTTGCAATGTCAAAATATTATTATTTCTATGCACAATTTACTGAAGATAGTTTTCAGTACTAGTAAACCAAAATGTATTTCGGGTGGATGAATATTTCTGAGAATAATCTTTTGAAAAGTAGATTATAAATCCACATACATGAATATGAATGAAATTTGGGAGTGCATAATAAGACACATATATTTCATATTTTGAAAAATCTGGAGGATATATATATATATATATATATATATATATATATATATATATACACACAGACACACACAGAGAGACATTAAAAAGTAGCATTATATATGCCAATCGAAATTCATCATGAAATACATATCATCCACAGATTCAAAAATATTCATTTTACTGAACATGGATTTATGTATAATGCTATTCAAATAGGAGGATCACCCATAGGTTGAATTCTCAGTTCCAACAGCTTTTAGAAGGAGTGATATCTTCTCAGTTCCAACAGCTTTTAGAAGGAGTGATATCTTCTCACAATTTCTATATGCCAAGTCAGCCACCTCACCAAAAATATATGTGTGATACCAGGTATGATTCTATATGTGCATTAAAATTACATGTGCTAAACAGGCTACAGAGAAAGGGAGACAGGAATTCACATATTTGTTAACTTTAAAAAAACATGGAGAATTCTTTCAACCAAATAATTGACTAGATTCATAACTCCTACCCTATATAATGCAAAAGGCAAGTCCAACTATACACGATGCCTCCTCTGAACTGCTTGTATTTCAATTCTGTTTGGGTTATTATTCTCCATCATATTATGATTAGTAGTCAGAGTTTAGTAGCGTAGGGGTTAGTGTGAGGGATTCACTATTTTGACTGGAAAATTGTAAAATGAATCCAATGTGTATGCAAATATGTGCTACAAAAAATTGTTCCCACTGTCATCCAGAACAATGGCTTGACATTACCTACTCCCCAAGTAAGACAAAATTAGAGGAGAAGAGTTAGAAAATCTGTGAATACATATCTGGAATGGAATATGCTAAGGAGTTTCCAAAAGTAAGGGACAGGGTAAAAACTCCACACACTGGAGCTCTTCTGGCCTAAAGACTTCTTGTGGAATTGCCTCTGAGGTTGGGCACTTGAAACATATGTTTTTGTCAAGTGCTTTAGCTTCGTTTCTAGTGAGACCAATAAAGGTGGGTCTGCATCTATGTGATCTGGAGGACATTGTTTCTTATTTTCCACTGAACATGAGCAGCAGTGCTGAACTTGCTATTTGTAGCTAAACTGTGGCCACTGGGTCTAAGTGTCTCCCCGTGTGGACTGTGAAGCCATTTTGTGATCCTAAAATTTTCATGGTGTTTCTTGCGGCTTCACTGGGAGTCTGGTATTTGCTTCACAAAATACAAAGAGGTCAACTGGGACACAGTGCTGGAGGGAGTTCTGTCACGTGTGGTGGGTCAGTTTCTCTAGGACAATGCACGAACCATGCTTCTATCCCACATAGCTTGCCCCATTGACCATAGCAACTTGATTCTGAAACTTGCCCTGAGACTTCTCAATATAACAAGATGCCTTTACATAGAAGGGACTGCTTGCTGCACCATTTCAGTCACAAGACACTTGGAAGCTAATGGCAGATCCACATGGCCCCACCACAAATGTTTTATCACACACCTGACCACTACTGCTCTAGGCCCAGTACTCAGCAGCCTCCAATTTATTGGCATCTCTGTTCTACACCATTTTCATGAAACCCAGTCAATCAAGGCACTGTCTGGTATACTCATGATCAGCAACAGGACATCCAAAGGTTCTCCAGTGCCACCTGGTCATGGGAATTTCAAAAATTTCTTGGTATTTATCTAGCCATTTTTGAAAGATGAAGTTGGATGCACTGTGCGTTTCAAATCAATCCAGAACCAATAAATTTTGAGGAAGCTCATGTCAATAAAAGACAATGGAGAATTCTCACAGGCAAGGCTTCCCAAAGAGTGGCTAAATGGTCACGTGAATCCAGGCCCATTGATGTCTACAATGTAAGGTCCATGTGTGTTTTGACTCTCAACTATGGCTGCCAAGTCTTTCAGAATAAAATCATGTGATATCTTGGCTGTGATTCCCAGTGCTTTGTGGAAATACAACCTGGGCATACATCTCAGTTTCCAAGGGCGACTCTCATGCGTAGTCTCTTAACATCCCAACACAATTCATGGCAATACTTCTCTGAGGTCAGTTCCAGAACTCAGTCTCTTAGGGGAATCACACCAGAGATCATGTCAAGGTGGACCCAGTCATCTCTTCCAACCACCACACAAATGACCACAATTAAAACCAACACACTCCCACATGGTCCTCATGATATTTCATATAAAAACTCTTCATAACCTCTGGTTGGATGTTTCGATGAGGGGCGCAGACCAAGACAGTCTCCAAAATAATCTCCCTTGCCCCTAATTTGCCTAAAATCAGGGTGGCTTGGACACCCTTCCTGTGAACCTGGTGTGATCACATAGGCCTGCTGTTAATACTTCTCTGCTTCTCCAATTTGAGGACTACTGTGGGGTTTAGATTCTTTGTCTGAATTGGAGACATGAGGAAACCCAAGCACCTATGGGCTAGCCTCTGCAGGGCTTTGAAGAAATTATTTGACCCAAAGCATTCCTATTCTAACTTGATGTAGGTCTGGAACCTCACAAAGGAAGGGGAGAGACTTCATACAGAATGACTGCTCTTTTGGCTATTTTGGTTTTGGATGCACACATGGAATCTTTCTTTAGATCCATCAGGTGCTGAGAATCTAAGCCTAAGCTTCACACAGGGCCAAAAGGCTGATTCAGACACATCCTTTCCAAAGGAATTAAGCAAAAAGTTTCAGGTGATGCCCATTCATTTCCATGTGAAAACAGTTTTTTTCAGGCATCAAAAAGGGGTGGCCTGAGGCAAAGACCTTTCAGACATTGAGGGCAGCAGAACAATTGATAATTAAAAGGCCCAAAGGTTTTCTCCACTGAGACTATCCTGATCACACTGGTATCAGAGTTTTCTGAGATGCTCGCCATTCCCTTCAGCTATCCAGTACATGACGATGTCACAGGGCTTGGAAGTGGTACATATATTGGACACAAAACCATGAGCCTATTCTGGAGAGTGGCCAGAATTCAGGAAGAAAGCAGAAACTTTGAAAGATAGCAAGTGTTGCCCATCGATAAGGCAAGCTGAAATCCATTCATAAATTGGGCAGGATGAATGCTGGGAAGCTTTCAACTAGACAGGACATATCAATTGATGCATTCTCTTTTCTAATGTCTACAACCATGGACACCGTGGGATACACAGACATAGAAACACTCGCCTTGTCAAACGACTTACTCGAAACAGTCTACACCAAATCAAACATACCGACTTTCCTACCTATTCTGAGAACATGAGACAAATCCACAAACTCACACCCACACCCACAAAGGCACCTCCTTCCCCAAAGTAGGTCTGTGACTATCCAGAGTTTCTCTGATTGTGGGCCATATTTTCTTCCCCCAAAATGGCCTGTCCTGTCTCAGATCTGGTCTCTTTGGTCAACATTGTGAAGTACTGAGGAGCCAGCGGTGATCCAATACCTGCTTTCTCAGTAAAGGCGACTTTTCAGAGCTTTCTGGCATTTGGCCTTCCTCACATCAGTATGTACCAAGAAAGACTAAATCTGTCCTTGGTAAATCCAAGAAATTGAGACCCCTGGGAGTGGGACTGGGAGTGGATTTGGGTGACTGGCTTCCTGGATCCCAAGTTCAGAGAGTTCTGTCACTAAGGATGTTAGGTGAGGTCACTTCCTTCAGGAATTGAATAAGGTCACTGCCTTGGCAACCACGTTGTCCTAACAGTTGTTTCAAAGGGTCCCATGAAATTGAGGCTGCCCCTACTTCCTGTGACACTTTCACAACTTAGAATGGTATATCAACCATAGGCACCCGGGAACAGCTCTCAACACAGGCCTGGTTTGGTCCTTCTTCTCTAAATTAAGAAGACAGAGGCTGATTCAGACACATTCCTTCATCCTGACCAGGTTTTTTACAATGGAAGATGACTTTTGCTCTCTCAGTTCCTACATAGCTTCCTACAACTTCTGCAGGGATCATTTTTGCATGGACCTTTGAGTTTCTCAGTAGTTGGAATGAATCCTACATTTTTGTATTGTAAGACCATCTCTGTCCCTGCTCTTCTGTAAAGTTAGATTGAGGCAACAGTGAATGGTTAGGGTTAATAACAGGTTTGATTTGGGTTAGGAATCATTCAGCTGGATGAAAAATGGTATTGATAACCTGCGATAATTACAAGAATATATAGGTAAAATATAAGTATGAAAACAGAAATCTAGGTAAGATTTAAAACCCAGAAGTGTATTAGGACCTTGATTGTGATACTTAGCTTTGATATATTTTCTGCACAGATGTCTCAGGTACATCGATATACAATTGCATTGGACCTTCTGCCTTGGATGATTGATTGTCAAAGATAACATCCAGTCAAAAAGTGATAGTCGGTAAGATTACGAAGATAGTCGGTAGTTTAGAAAGGATAGTGAGTATAGAATTTGCACCAAAAGTTCTTTAGCTATAGCTTTTTGGGTATAGAGTAAATGTAAATGTCAGCACATGTGAAGAGTCAGTCACAAAGATGAACTGGGAAAAGTATGTAGGAAAATAGATATCAATAGAGACATTAGGAAATCTGGCAAAGTATAGTCGTTAGTGAAAAGTTAGTAAAATAGGTAGTTGTCTCTTCATGTTTTTCTGTATACTTAACTTCCCTCCCTGCCCTCCCCAAGGAAAGTATATAAGCCCTGTTTAAGCTGTTCTCAGGACTCTCTGCTATATTTAAGTGAGCTCTGAGCCCCAGCATGCTGGACCCCCAATAAACCCTTTGCTTTTGCATGAGACAGTCTCTTGGAGGTCTCTTTGCCTGACACTCGTCCGACCTTTACATATGGAGGTTCCACCGAGTTCTGGGAGCAGCGGACAAGAGACCCCAACAGGCTCCTCTCGAATTCGTAAGGCGCCTCTTTCTGGTGTCAGGTTTCAGGTTAGGTCTTGGCAAAATGGCTGTCAATAAAGAGCGTGAGGTCTCTCTCACGGTGGCTGACAGATGTGTCACAGAGCCACAGGCAACCACCCTGAGGGACACCCCAGAGGACTCTGAAAATCGAGGAACAATAGTCTCCTTAACTCAGTGATATTTTGTTTCAGATTTGGTATTGCCAGCCCATCAGGTATTGCCGGCTACTCAGTCCTCATCTCAGTGTTGGACGTCCATTGCCTGTCTTTATTGTCTTGTCTTGTCTGTGCCATGTGTCATTGCTTTTACTGTTTGTGCATTTTTCATTATGGGAAAGAGCACTTCAATGCCTCTGTCCCTGACCCTTGATCACTGGACCAAATTCCGCTTAAGGGCTCAGAATCTTTCTTTTTCAGTAAACCGCTGGACCTGGCAGACTCTCTGTGCCTCAGAATGGCCCACCTTTGGATTCGGATGGCCCTTAGAAGAATTTTTCTACTTCTCAGTAATTTAAAAAGTCAGAGATATTGTCTTTCAGAAAGGGCCACATAGCCATCCAGATCAAAAGCCATATATCTTAACCCGGCATTACCTCTGCAAATCTCCTCCATGGGTGAAGCCTTTCTTTGCCCCTGCCCCCGCTCCTAATCTTTCCCCCACGATCTCTCAAACCCTCTGCTCCTCCTCCTCCTCCACCCTCTTTTCTGCCTAAGTCACAAGATTTAACTCTACTGGACTCTCATCCCTCTCCTTATCCCTTGCCCTGGTCTCCCAACCCCCAACACCCTCTAAGTGATTCCCCTGCTGCTGACTCAGCCTCTCCGCCATTGGAGGAAGCTAAGCTAGCCCAGCACCCTCCAGAAAACTCCCCCGTGGCACACACAGCCCCTCCTCCCCTGGAGGAACCTGGCCCGGCTAAAGGAACTCACTGGCAATGAATGATTGAAAACCCTGGAACTCCCGTGATGCTCCCCCTCCGTCCCTATGTGCCAATGATTGATGATGGTCATGGGGAAAAAATGCAAGCCTACCAGTATTGGCCTTTCTCCTCTTCAGACCTATATAACTGGAAAAATAACAATCCCCCTTTTACCGAGGACCCCACTCGTCTCTCAGGTGTGGTTGATTCATAGATGTTTTCACACCAGCCTACTTGGAATAACTGCCAACAACACCTAGGGACTCTCTTCATGACAGAGGAACAAAAGAGAATCCTCCTGGAAGCTAGAAAATAATATCCTCAGACCAGGTGGGTGACTGACACAACTTCCCAACATATTCAACCCGGCTTTCCCTAGAATCGACGAAACAGGGACCCCAATACCTTTGAAGGTAGGGAGCATCTGTTCACTTATCTCCGGGCTCTAATAGCGGGTATCTTAGTGGCTGCTAGGCGACCAACTAATTTGGCCAAGGTAATAGAGTTTATTCAAGGGCCTGACGTATCTCCCTCTATGTTTCTAGGGAGAATAATGGAGGCATATAGGAGATATACTCCTTTTGATACTCAGGCAGAGGCTCAAAAGGCATCTGTCATGATGGCCTTTATTGGGCAAGCTGCCCTGGATATTTAAAGAAATTTAAAACACTTAGATGGATTACAAGATATGACTTTGAGAGATTTAGTCAGCGAAGCCAAAAAGGTATACTATACGAGAGAAACTGAAGAAGATAAGGAAGCAAAGGGAGGATAAAAGAAACAAAAGACAGACTAAGGAATTGACTAAGGTCCTGGTCACAACAACAAATAGGCCAGAAATAAGAAACATGGAGACAGGAAGGGATACCTGGGCCCAAACTAGAGGCCACCCCTGGCCTCAGATCAATGTGCCTACTGTAAAGAAAAAGGACACTCGGCCAAAGAGAGCCTTAGAAAGAGACAGCCACGCCAGCCAGCCATTCTGACTCTGGAGGATGACTAATAAAGTTGGGGATCAGATCCCCTCCCCCAGCTCAGGTTAACTTTTGAAGTGGAGGGCACCCCAGTAAACATTGAAGTGGATACAGGGGCAATATACTCAGCCATTAAGGCCCCATTTTGCCCTCTATCAAATAAAAGGTCTCTAATTCAAGGGGCTAATTGCAGTAAATATCGGGCTTGGACAACTAAGAGGACCTGGGACCAGGGGAAAGTAAAAATCCATCACTTCTTCCTAGTAATTCCAGAATGCCCGGCCCCATTGATGGGCAGAGTTCTGCTCAGCAAGCTCCAGGCCAAAATTACTTTTAACCCTGAAGGCCCCCAAGTGGAATTTCTAAATCCTTCAGTAAAAACTCCTATATTCACAGCTCTAACTATGTCAGTAGATAATGTACACCAAATCACTCACCTTAGTTCAAAGAAACTACATTCATTCATGAAGGATCAAAAACAGAGTTTTCCACTAACCGACTCACAGTTAAAGGAAATAACTGAATGGTTAACAAAAGCCTGTCAGGTCCATCAATTGGTTAATTCTTATCCTTCCAAGCTTCCTGCAGGAAAGCACCTATGAGGAACCAGACAAGGACAATTCTGGGAAGTGTACTTTACTGAAATAAAGCCAGCAAGTTATGGACTTAAATATCTCCTAGTCTTTGTAGATACATTTTCAGATAGATTGAAGCCTTTCCCACCAAAAAAAAAAGAAAAAAGAAAAGGAAAAAAAGAAAAAAAAAAGAAACAGTGCAAATTGTGGTGAAGAAGATCCTGGGAGATATTTTTCCAAGATACGGCCTGCCTAAAGTAATAGGGTGTTATAATGGACCCGCGTTCATAACCCACATAAGTCAGGGGTTAGCCAGGACCTTGGGGATTTATTGAAAGTTACATTGTGCTTATAGACCCCCGAGTTCAGGACAGGCAGAATGAATGAATAGAACCATTAAAGAGACCATAACGAAATTAAGATTAGTGACCGGCATAAAATATTGGACTATGCTACTGCCTTATGAACTGTTTCATGCAAGAAATACTCCCTCTGTTTCTTTGTGTAACCTCACCCCCTACGAAATTTTCTATGGTGCCCCTCCTCCAGTAAGGGACCTAACTCCAACTCTAAGACCTAACGATCCCTTTCACACCCCCTTGCTTGACAGACTTAAAGCTCTTGAAAGAACTCAGGATACCTGTGAAAACAGATGGCCACTGCCTAACAACCTGGGGATGAGAGGACTCCAAATCAACATCAAGTAAGATACTTCTTCTATGTAAGACGACATCAGGTGTCATCCCTGGAACCCCGCTTGAAAGGACCATACCAGGTGCTACTTATAACACCTACAGCGGAAAAGGTAGACAGAATCATTTCCTGGATCCATACCTCTCATCTCAAGCCTGCGGCCTGTTGAGACTCTGGCTGGAAACTGGAAAAGACTGGTAGCCCTTTCAAATTGTGTATTCCTCATATTATTGCTAACTATAAACTCTGTTTGCTCAACCATGTAATTTCTTTTCTCCAATCTCAAATTGGACAAGTTAAACTTATGTTAATACCCCACTAGCAGACATAAAATGTGACACCCCCCAATGATCACTTTTATGACTAAAAGTAGCCAGAAGAAGAAGTGGGGAATGAAAGGTTAATAAAATAGGCACTTGTCACTTCCTGTTTTTCTGTATGCTTAACAAAACACTGTTGAAATCTTGAGAAATGTTTGCTAATCTTGTTCCCAGAATGTGCTGTCCCCAACGGCCAAACTACAGAATGCACTCCCTCACCCGGTTGCGCGCAAACTGCCCACTCGCCCTGATCCATTAATAAAATTCCCTCCCTGCCCTCTTCAAGGAAAGTATATAAGCTCTGCTTAAGCTGTTCTCAGCGCTCTCTGCTCTATTCAAGTGAGGTATGAGCACCAGCACGCGGGACCCCCCAATAAACCCTTTGCTGTTGCATGAGATAGATTCTGGGTGGTCTCTTCCTCCGACGCTCACCTGACATTTACTTGGATGATTGAATGTAGAAAAGAACATCCATTCAAAACGGGATAGTCAGTAAGATTAGGAATATAGTTTTTAGGTTTAGGAAGAAGAGTGAATATTGGATTTGAAAAAAAAGTCTTTTAGCAATAGGGTTTCATGTAGAGAGTGAATGTAAATGTCAGCACATGTGAAGAGTCAGTCACAATGATGAACTGGAGAAAACATGTAGGAAAGCAGATATCAATAGAGACATTATAAATCAGGCAAAGCATAAAGTTAGTGATAGGATTACACATTCAACAGGGTTGACTTTAATTATATAATCTTAGGAAAAAAGAAATATGTAGTCATCAATAGGATTGACATTTGAGAGCATTAGGCAAGTGGACATGGATGATTTTAGTAATGCAGGTTCACTTTCCATTTAGGTTTTGGTACAATCATAAGTGTGACCTTTGTATTTTGTGTTCAGAATATTACTGTGATACAATGTATATGTAGATCAGGTGACATGAGTATTTCTCGTAACCATTTCTGGGAGCAATATTTTGAAGACGTATAAATTAGTATTGGGGGTACAAAAAGTTGTACGCTGTGTCTATGAATATAGAGGTTTCCTGGCCTAAAGACATTTTGAGAAACTGCCTCTGAGGCTGGGCACTTGAAATATATGTTGTTGTCAGTAGCTTTAGGTTCCTTTGTAGTGAGACCATCAAAGCTAGATATGCATCTATGTGACCTGAAGGACATGTATTCTTATTTTCCAATGAACATGGTGCAGCAGTGATGAATTCTCTTTTTGTAGGTAAACAATGGCCATTGGGGCTAAGCCTCTCCCCGTGTGGACTGTGAAGCCCTTTGGTCATACTCCACTTTTAATGGTCTTTCTTGCTGCTACAATGGGAGTTTGGTATTGGCTTCACAAAATACAAGGAGTTCAAATGGGTCGCAGTGCTGCACGGCATTCTGTCACATGTGGTTGGTCAGTGTCTGCTGGAGAACGCACCAATCAGGCTTCTATCCCACATAGCTTGCGCCCTTGTCCATAGCAACCTGATTCTGAACATTGCCCAGAAACGTCTCCATATACCAAGATGCCTTTTTATATAATTGTCTGCTGGCTGCACCATGTCAGTCACAGGACATTTGGAAGCCAATGGCAGATCTCCATGGCCACAGCACAGATGTATTATCACACACTTGCTAACCACTACTCTAGGCTCACTACTCAGAAGGCTCCAAATTACTGGCATCTCTGTTCTACAACATTTTCATGGAACCCAGTCAATCAAGGCACTGTCTGGTATACTCCTGATCAGCAATAGGACATGGAAATGTTTTCCAGTGCCACCTGGTCAAGGGAATGTCCAAAATTTCATGGTATTTATCTCGCCATTTTTCAAGAATGAATTTGGAGCCACTGTGAGTTTCCCATTCATCCAGGAACCATAAAATTTTGAGGAAGCTCATTTGAATGAAACCTCTGGAGAACTCTCACAGGCAAGGCTTCCCAAAGAGGGGGCAAAAGGTCACATGAAGCCAGGCCCATTGAGGTCTACAATGTGAGATCCATGTGTGTTTTGTCTCTTAATTATGGCTGCCAACTCTTTAAAAATAAAATCATGTAATATCCTGGATGAGATTCCCATGGCGATGTGGGAAGCCATCCTGGGCCTAGAACTCAGTTTCCTAGGGCGACTCTCATACGTGGCCTCCTAAAACCCCAACATGACTTCATGGAAATACTTCTCTGAGTTCGGTTCCAGAACTCAGTCTCATGGGGAATCACACCAGTGTTCAAGCCCAGGTGGACCCAGTCATCTCTTCCAACCACCAACAAATGACCACAATTAAAACCAAAACCCTCTAAAATGGCCTTCAGCTTCTTCCATATAGACACTCAACATAAATTATATAACTGGTTCCAACTTTAAATAATGGATTGAATTGTTATCTGAAAATATACAGGAAATCTTATATTGATATACAATCATTCATTCCAACCAGTTATACATCTAATGGTAATTTTAGGGTTATGGTTTATCATGAAGAGTGTGGGAGTTTTGCTTCAAATTTTTATGGAAATCGAAAATAATGTGTTTGGAAAGAAGTCTCATGAGAAGAACAGTCAAGAAACCTGGAGGAATACATGTGTTCTGAAGCAGGAAATGATTGAAAGTGAAACAAATGCCTATTAATTTGTGAACCTGTGGATGAAATATATATCCTATGGTGTGCATAAACTGAAGAAACAGTAATGTACCAGTGTTAAATAAAATGAACTTCAAAATACACATCATGTCCCATAGGAATCTATTTGCATTGATGTTAAACTGAGTCAGCTACTGTAGAAATATTAGGATTTTATGCACCATTCACTGAAGTTACTTTTCAGTACTAGAAAACAAATATGTATTTCAGGTGGATGTATATTTCTGAGAATAATCTTGTGAAAAGTTGATTATGAATCCACATACATGAACATGAATGAATTCAGGTAGTGTATATAGGACACATATATTTTATATTTTGAAAAATTTGGAGAGTATATATATATATATATATATATATATATATATATATATATATACACACACACACACACAAAACACAAACACAGACAATAAAACGTAGCAATATATATGCCAATCGAAATTCTTCATGAAATATATATCATCCACTGATGCAAAAATATTTATTTTACTTAACATGGATTTATGTATAATATTTTTCTACTAGGAGGCTCCCCCATACGTTGAATTTTCAGTTCCAACAGCGTTTAGGAGAAGTGATCTCTTCTCACAATTTGAATCTGCTAAGTCAGCCACCTCACAAGAATCTACGTGTGATACCATGTAGGATTCTATATGTGCATATAAAATACATGTGGTGAATAGGCTACAGAGAAAGGGAGCCAGGTATTCACATATTTTTTAACTTTAAAAACACATGGAGAATTATTTCAATTAAAAATTAGCTAGATTTATAACACCTACCCTATATCATGCAAAAGGCAACTCCAACTATACACCATGCCTCCTCTGAACTGCTTGTATTTCTATTCTATTTGGGTTATTTTCCTCCATCATATTAGTATTAGTAGTCATAGTCTAGCAGGATATGTGTTAGTGCCAGGGGTCCCGGCCGGCAGGACACATCAACGTGGGCATCGAACATAGTTGGGGAGGAATGAAGGGACAAGAGACAGGAGAGATGACAGCCAGACAGGAGTTCTGATCAAGCTGCAAACTTTTATTGTTCTCACAGGGTGTTTATATGCTGCCGATGGGAAAACTCTCTTATTGGCAGTTGCTGGATGTCTTCACAGGGTTAGATAACCTCAGGATATTTCAGGAAGACAGATGGCGACAGGATGCCTCAGGGAGATAGATGGTTGTGGGATATCTCCCAGGCAGGATGTCTCCCAGGGGGCTGTTTCTTGTAAGTGTCAGGCTATTCTTTGAAGGAGAACTTCCTTCTAGGCCCTGACATCTCCCCCTTTCTTATATAAAATATTTGACCTACCTTACCGGCCATGTTTTTAGGGGGGGTTAGAAGCTCTGTTTGTCTAGGAGGCCTTAGAATATCTCCTGATCCGAGCAAGCATCTTTACTAGCAGATTTCGTGGTGGCCTTGGCATGTTTTTGGAGGAGATGGCCTTGAAGGGGAAGCATGCCAACCGCCATGCACCAGAGCGTGTCACTCAGAGGTCTTGTGTTTGGGGATCCGTGGATCCATCCTTTTGCAGTCCTTCCTGCACCCTCCGATATTATGGCCTAACGTCCTCACTCCATGGGTGCGTCTTCCCCCAAGCCGAAGGGCCCATGGAGACGAACCCTTATGGCAAGGGCAGAAGATGGTTTGTCAGAGCTTTTACTTATAGTTTTATGTAAGAAAGAGAGATCTGTGGGGATGTAAACTTAAGAAATAAGCCTGTGAGAAGGGTAGAACATCCTTTTAAAAGTTGACAGCGTGGTCTTCCATCTCCAGATGATGATAGTGGATCTGTATGGGCTTAGAGGCCATAATATTAATGTGTTCTTTAATAAATTGTACCACACTGTTTCTAATGCAGGGTCCTATGGTCACCATTAAATGTAAACCCAACAAAGGGCCTAATAGGGGAAGAAGGTAGGGTAGAAATCCATTAAGCTTAGTCCAGAGGGGATTTTCAAATAGTTCT